>NC_134206.1:123086387-123389417 GCF_965140235.1 Caretta caretta | reverse complement strand
GATGCATTCATAACATCAGAGAAACTTTCGTCTAATCATTTCAAAGCAGTTTAGAAATTACAGTGCTCCTGGGAGGTAAACATTACCCCCATTTTACATATGGGAAAACTGGAACAGAATTTCATTGATTTGCCAAAGGGCAGCCAGGAAGTCTGTGACTTTGAACAGAACCAAGATCTCTTGATTCACAGTCCTGTGTTTTAACCACCATATTTCCTCAATTCATACATGCACATTCATGTCCTAGTTTTTATGCATATACAAGGCTGGCAATATTTAAAAAATCGTGCCTTGAACGTTTACAATATCTCTATCAATCTTGAATTTTATGAAACTTCACTTCACATCTCTTCCTAGCCAGCTTTTAAAACAACTTGACTTCAGGATATTGTGTGTATAATATATACATATATATAATATATTAAAAAGTAGTCTGCTCCTGACTTTTGCCTGTTTTATAGCAATTGGTCATTATGCAAGGTAGCCTGCTTCCTCTTGTTTTTTCCTACCCCCCCCCCCCAGATGTTCTGGTTTAACTTGGATTTAAACTTGGAGAGTGGTCAGTTTGGATGAGCTATTACCAGCAGGAGAGTGAGTTTGTGTGTGTATGGGGGTGGGGGGATGTGAGAAAACCTGGATTTGTGCAGGAAATAGCCCGACTTGATTATGTAAAGAGTTGTCACTTTGGATGGGCTAGCACCAGCAGGAGAGTGAATTTGTGTGGGGGGGTGGAGGGTGAGAAAACCTGGATTTGTGCTGGAAATGGCCCACCTGATGATCACTTTATATAAGCTATTACCAGCAGGACAGTGGGGTGGGAGGAGGTATTGTTTCATATTCTCTGTGTATATATAAAGTCTGCTGTAGTTTCCACGGTATGCATCCGATGAAGTGAGCTGTAGCTCACGAAAGCTCATGCTCAAATAAATTGGTTAGTCTCTAAGGTGCCACAAGTACTCCTTTTCTTTTTACAACAGGTATGGTTACTCCAACTAAGGTAAAGGTAGGATGATGATGATTATGTGGGAAGTTTTTCCATACTTTGCTTATACCTTGAAGTGGATGATTACCTATGCTGGTAGCTGGCTGAGGTCAGGGGAATCGTCTTGCTTCAATCTGGCAGAATGAGAAGTATCCCATTGTTTTGGAACCTGGATGAGGTGAAATTCATGGAACAAGACTCAATCCAAAAGGTCATTTCCATTTTGATCTGACTCGTGCTGGGGTGGCTGTTAAAATCTCCAACATAGATGGCAGGGTGTAGGGGCTTAGGAAGAATATTTGGGGTAGGCCAGGGTTGCTTAGGGGCTTGTACACATTTGCCACTTAGAAATGACTGACTCTCACAATATCACAGCGGTCTGAGTTAGATAGGAGGGGCTGCGTGTCAGTCAAATCTGCTCCAACATAGGTAGCGTGCTTATATGTACTATGCACAGAGTAACACTCAGTCGTGACATTGGATGGTAAGGGAGCTGTCAAAAAGGGAGTTGGTGCGTCTCCTGAAGGAAGGCAGATTATATTCATGTTCTATTTGGAGGCTAGGGACTGAAGGCATTTAGCAACTGAGACACCTTTAACATTTAGCTGGAGGATTTACAGGAATGGGCCAATGTTTTAAAAATTGTTAAAGGTTTCAGAGATCTAAAAGGAGCAGAGAAATAATTACTGTGTGGATTTTTTAAAGCAATTTCCCCACATCAATAGCCATTTCTGTTACCCATGTTTTTAATCAAATGATATTTTTTAAATCTTCACAGAGCGTGTGCTCAACATTCAAGGTTAGGAACAAATTTCAGTTGATACTGATAATGATTTATTCTATAATCTGGAAAATAAACAGTCATTTTAAGATGATTAATTGTAGGATGCTATGTCCGAATGCACCCCTGTATTCACTCCCTAAACATTACTATAATAATCTTTCTACAAAATGTGCCTTGTGAGGTATCCCTTGAAAACTCATAACTCACTAGTCAATGTCATGGTGAAATGTATGTATCAACATTATATATAAAGTTACGAATTCTCCCTATATGATGTTGGTAGCACATGTTGAAACCTATGTAGCCCTGATTAGGCAGGAGGGGTTAAACAGGTTTATGCTAAACAAAGGAATGTGTATTTACCTCAACTTACTTATAAGTAGTAAACAGAGTTTTTGAGACAGCAAAAGGAGACAAGGTAAATTGGCATTTCAGCATGCACAGGGGGTAAGAAAAAGCATGGGGCCACCTTCACCCCCAGACTTCGTGTCACCTTCTTTACTGTTTGAATAAAAGTGAAGGGCAAAAATACCTCATGGTCTCTCTCTCTCTCTCACCTGAGAAGAAAAAGGAACCAGCTCTTTGACTTGGGGGTGGCGAGGGAATCCTGACATGAGAATCTCATCAGCCCTTTTGCTGGGAAATGTGGCAAGGATTTTTACCTTGAATTAAGACTAGTTTAAGTCTTAGCTACTAGAAAGCATTTTCTCTTTATTACTCTGGTAATCATTTCTGACTTTCATGCCTTGTAGTTGTACTCACCTCAAATCTCTGAATTAAATAAACTTGTATTATTTTTTAATCAAAACTAATTCAGTGTTGTGTTTAAAGTGAGCTGGTTAGTAACTCCATTTAAAGTAGCAGGCTGTTGTCAATACTCCTTGCAGGGGCAACAGACTTATAATATCTGAAATGCCCAGGAGAGGGCTGGATAGTGCAGAGCCCATGTTTCTGGGAAAATTTGGGAGTAGGATTGTGTTGGGGTCACCCTGCAAGTAGTAACCCAGGCTGGTGGAAGCCAGAGCTTGGCTCGTGTGTTGCTGACCAGCTGCTGGGTCAGAGTTGTGGAACTACGACTGCAGCTTAGCACAGACACTCAGGGTGTGACCTCTATGCTGTTTGTGAGCAGCCCAGGTTGGGAGCTACAACAGCAAAGCATTGTGAGGCACCCAATGTTGCAGGGCAGGTGGTGACACAACCCCTCACTGGTCTGGATTGCCCCCCAGAATGCTCAACTGGAAAGCAAGGTTTTCATAGAGTTTAAAGCAATAAGGGACCATTAGAGCACACAATTATCCAGTCACCCCTGTATTAGCTCAATAACTTATATTTGGCAAAGCATATCTTCCAGAAAGGTGTCCAGTCTTTGTTTGAAGACATTGAAAGATGGAGAATTCACCATTTCCCTTGGTGGTTTGTTCCAGTGGTTAATTACCCTCATTGTTAGTGCGCCTTTTTCTAATTTGAATTTGTCTGGCTCCAGCTTCCAGTCATTGGTTTAGTTTACAACTTTCTCTGCTAAATTAAAGACTCCTTTTACTACCTGTTGTTTTCTTACTGAGAAGGTACATATATGCTGTCATAAAGTCACTTCTCAATCTTCTTTTTTGATGATCTCAACAGATGGATCTCTTTAAGCTCTTATCTCAATGTAAGGCATTTTCTCCAGCCCTTGAGTTGTTTTTGGCCTGTTTTCTATACCCCCTCCAGTTTATCAACATCCTTTTTAAAATGTGGAGACCAGAAGTGTATGCAGCTTTTAGTAGCATAGAAAAGTGAATCAAGGCTAATACAAGGATATTGAAAACAGCTGCTCCTCTAATTAGTATGCTGAGTACTATTTTATTGTCTTGTTCCAGGTTTCAGTGTCTATTTCATTACAACACAAAGAGGAGATACTTGGAACAAGAAAATAAGATAAGAGATTTCAACCAGTACAAAGTAACCACTGCCCTTAACTTTAAAAATGAAATAAAATAAATAAAATAGAATATTTCACCTATAATGTGTCCTAAAATAACATAATGAAATAATGTAAAAATATAAAACTTAGGTGTATAAAATAAAATACATTTCAAAATGAAATAAAGCCAAAACAATATTTTTTTCAAAAGTTCAAAAATAGTTTAATTTCAATTTGGAACAAAAACAAAATTCAAAATGTCAAAATTCCCTCAAAATGAAAATTCTGTTGTGATCATCTCTAATAATCAGGGTCAGAAATCACTCAACTACGTTTTGGAAGCTTTTATTAGTAACAGTTGGAAGCCAATGCAGTGCTCCTGCCTCACAGAATTTTCTTCTAATTCAGACTGGAAGGAACATAGCATTCAGATCTACATTGAGGATGCTCTAAATATGATTCCATATTTAGAATGAAGACCACGAAAGCTTATGGTCAAATAAATTTGTTAGTCTCTAAGGTGCCACAAGTACTTTTTCTTTTTGCGGATACAGACTAACATGTCTGCTACTCTGAAACCTAAATATGATAATCATTCTCACTCACACATTGTTTATAGAGCTGCCATTATGTTATGCAACTGTTCTCCATAACTCCAAGATGCCAGTGTTCCAACCTTTCGTACATCGCAAGGTGGTAAACTGACTCTGTGTTTTACCCGAAGAACTGACCCATAGGACCAATTCTCTGGAACGAGTTTAACAGCATAGAAATTGATCTCGCAGAGCAAAAAGCTTATTCTGCATGTGCAGTTTATTAGCAAAACCCACATTACCAAAAATAGGCTTAACCTCTTGAAAAAATACATTGATCAACAATACTGAGGGAACTTCTGCAAGTTATGGTGAACAAATATAAAAATCTTCGGACTTCACTACAAATTTGGACCTACAACTTTGGACTCCAGAAATATTTGATTTATGTTCAAGTAAATCTGTCTGTTGCCCAAAATATTATTAGTGTTTCATAGTTAGATTTGTAATGCGATTAGATGGGTATGAAATAAAGTTAATCCTTTAGATTTTAATTACCACATTAAATAGGTAAAATGATGACGCTAAGCATTCAAGTATACAGAGAAATGTAATGTTATGCAGTTTTCCATTTACCTTCGGTAATGTTTGTAAACATAGCAACCTTATAAGAACATAAGAATGGCCCTATTGGATCAGAACAAGGGTCCATCGAGCTCAGTATCCTGTCTTCTGACAGTGGCCAGTGCCAGGTGCCCCAGAGGGAATGAACCCCCAGAGGGGTTCCAAAGAGGATGGCTCTAGACTGTTCTCAATGGTATCAGATGACAGAATGAGGAGTAATGGTCTCAAGCTGCAGTGGGGGAGGTTTAGATTGGATATTAGGAAAAACTTTTTCACTAAGAGGGTGGTGAAACACTGGAATGCGTTACCTAGGGAGGTGGTAGAATCTCCTTCCTTAGAGGTTTTTAAGGTCAGGCTTGACAAAGCCCTGGCTGGGATGATTTAACTGGGAATTGGTCCTGCTTCGAGCAGGGGGTTGGACTAGATGACCTTCTGGGGTCCCTTCCAACCCTTATATTCTATGATTCTAAGAGAACAGGTAATCATCAAGTTTCAGAGTAACAGTCGTGTTAGTCTGTATTCGCAAAAAGAAAAGGAGTACTTGTGGCACCTTAGAAACTAACCAATTTATTTGAGCATAAGCTTTCGTGAGCTACAGCTCACTTCATCGGACGCGTTCAGTGGAAAATACAGTGGGGAGATTTATATACATAGAGAACATGAAGCAATGGGTGTTACCATACACACTGTTTGTAACACCCATTGTTTCATGTTCTCTGTGTATATAAATCTCCCCACTGTATTTTCCACTGAACGCGTCCGATGAAGTGAGCTGTAGCTCACGAAAGCTTATGCTCAAATAAATTGGTTAGTCTCTAAGATGCCAAAAGTACTCCTTTTCTTTTTACTAATATGTTTAGGCTTCTGAAGTGCCTCTGCATCGTTTGCATTGACATGTACAAGACAGCATTACTCTTCTGTGGAGCCGGTGCTTGGACCATGGCCCTGCCCGGAGGCCCCGCCCCGCTTGGCCTCTTCCTCCTGAGGCTCAGCATGCTGCTCGTATGGGGAAGGGCAGAGCGGAGTGAGCAGGGGAAGGCGGTGGTCCATCACCACTTGTGTGAGGGAGAGAGCATAGCTATTGTTATTTTCTTGTGTCACTAGGTAGTACAAAACTTTAAAACACAGAAAAATATTCAAAGACAAAAACACCCCATCACCTGTGGGCAAATGCTTTTGACAAAGCAGTCAGCTCCATATCTGCTCAAAGGCAACCTGCACAACAACAAAAGGTGAACCTGGGGATTTAAATTCATAATGCTGCTAGCCATCTGGTTTCATGGCTCATTACAGCCATCTAACACACACATACCTGCTAACCCTTAATGGGCCCACTTCAAACCTCTTTTCCATAACAATCTATCCCTTATTGCCCCATCCATCTCAAATGACCTTCTACAACTTGGGTTTTCCCTTATGCGTAACAATCTGTCCCATCTTATATTTATCTGAGACACTTTGATTTCCTTCTCCGGACCTGAAGAGCCTTGTGTAGCTTGAAAACTTGTACCTTTCTACAACAGAAGTTGGTCCAATAAAAGATATTACCTCACCCACCCTGTCTGTCTGTCTGTCTGTCTCTCTCAAAAAATCACTTTTAATATTAAGCTGCTTCCCAATTATCTTTCCAAATGGTATACTGAAAACTCCACAGTCACTGACAAATCAAATGTCTGTGTTTGTGCCTCTCTCAATCAGTATTTATTCCTGCAGAGAGAAGGGCAACAGCTCAATAAAATTAACACCTTTGGAAACATTTTTGCAGCAGTATAATCCTAAACCAGAGGCCCCCAATCTGTGGGGCATGCATGGTTGGGGCCTGGGCCAGCCCCCAGGGTGAGACAGAGAGGCAGTGCCACCCAGCTCCGCTCCTGGCCATGGCTACTGGCCCCTGCCCCTGGGGTCCCGGCTGCTGGCCCAGGGCCTTGACCCCCGGCCGAAGCTCCACTCCCACCTCTGCCCCACAATTATGGCCCTAGCCTTGGCCCTCTTATCTCTGTCTGCATCCCCCTCTCCCGGAGCCCTGGCCCCGGCTCTGTAGGGGCTGGGGGAAGGAGGGGCGGACAGGGGTAAGGGGTGGACAGAGGTAAGGTGGCGGGGGGGCATAAGGTAAAAAGTTTGGTGACCACTGTCCTAGACTTTAGTTTTCCTGAGTTAAAGCAATAATAAGCCAGTCTTGGTATTATTGAGCCCTCTGGAGCGGTTTCAGTTCCTCCTCCTTCACCTTTATGGCATATCCTCACTCTACCTATTATTTCTCATTCACTATCGAGAAGCCAACTCCTGCGTCCATTCAGCTCAGGATGCCAGCCTCTATCACGCACTCATTAAATTTACAATCAAGCATCTTTGTGCTTTCTCCAATGCTGTCCCTCACACTTGGGAGGCCCTCCCCATAAACATCTACAGAAGAAACTCCTCTCACTTCAAATCCCTCCTCAAATCTACAAAACACTCAACAATGGCTAGGCAGCTTGTGTACCAATACCACTGACTGCCATGATGACCAATATTGTCTCACTTTTTCCTTGTACTTCCCCATCTGTCTGTCTTGTATCATCTTTTGCCTCTTGTCTTAGACTGTAAACTTATTGGGGCAGGGACCTTATTTTTGTTCTATGTTTGTACAGTACCTAGCAGAATAGGGGAAAGAACTCCAGTCTCTCTTCTGCAGTTTGGTGTTAATGTCATGCTGCTTCTTCATCACCTCAGCCTGGGAACTTCCTCAGTTGCTGGAATACAATTTCAGTTGCTCAATCAATATGAAGATGTTTTTGTTCCTTCTTATCATACTGATGGTTGTGGAAATTCTCTTGTTTATATATTTGAAATTTCTATTCATATAAGTACTTAGAATAAAGTAACAGATGACATGATTCCTACAGAAAATTACCACATACCTCATCACTTTCTGCTCAAAGTGAAAAGTGCACTTTGCTGTGTCCTTCATAAACAGCAGATCACTTGCATATGCGTGCCAGCCAACCACCCAACCTGCAAATCTTTCCATGGGAGGGCACTGGAGAGGAGGAACTGTATGTGACCGATGCTAGTCATATTGCTTAATGGATAGTTGGAATGCATTCAGATATTGCTGTGGTGGGTGCAACATCATAACCTGAATAAAATAGATGAAAAAGACCTCTTATGAGCCTGGCTGTGTATTCACTAGAATTTTCTTTAGTGACCCAAAAGATGATGGTTGCATCTGCTGCTGCTATTCAGAACGTATTCTGCAGTTTATTAGGTCACATTATAGGAAAATTTTAGGGATACTCAGTAAAACTTTCACAAGAGACTAAAGTCCCATTTTTAAAAGTGACTTAGGCACTTACAAAGCTAAATTCCATTGACTTGCAATGAGACTTTGGCTCCTAGGGGGTCTGTCACCTTTGTAAATGGGCTTGGACTTCTAATCACTCAGGCACTTTTGAAATGTTAACTTTTAGCCTAAATTTTCCTTTGCTCAATTTCATCCTATGACTCCTAGTTACACGTCTTTTGGGCCCCTGAAATAACTCCTCTCCTTCCCTGGTGGGGTTGCTTTGCCCAAACTCTTCATGTGTAGTTCTTTTAATCTGTTCTTTGAAGTCAGTGGTGGTGGTGGTTTTACGTTGATCTGTGTTTAATGCTGTTTGTTTTCCCTTTTGTGGTATTAGTATGCCCTGAGCTGTACGTAGCAGACATGCTCACCCTCATATGGGTAGGGGCATCAGATTCAGGGGTGAGAATTGAATGTGACTCCTACTTACTACCTGCTTTCCTGATCATGTCTCCTGCTAGTGGTCCAGTGATTATAAAACATCCTACTAATATCTCACAGTTAAAAGTTTTCTGCTTTAATTCAAGTGTTAGAAGCTTGTGTTTTTATTGATGAAGGGTGGGAGTTTGATCCCACTGACAAATGTGGTGTTGTCTCTATGTGAAGACCGCTCTTTACAAGGGCATCGTGAGGGGCTCTGTGCTGGAGTGTTTGGTAGGGACAAGAAGAATGGAACACTTCCCTACCTAGACCGTGAAGAGACAGTGGAATTGCTCAGTATGTGCTACAGCCATCTGAAGGTTGCAGTAGCCCCTGTAGCTCACGTACTGTTCTTCTGAGGGAAAGGACAGTAGGTCTGAACTCACTGGACTGATGCCTTCCCCTTCCCAGTTCCTCTGTGTGCTTGAATGCCTTGAGTCCCAGTGGAGTTGAACTTTGCAGCAATGGGTGGGCAGACTCTGTATCATTCCTTCCCCCAAGGACACACAGTAGAACCAAACCATTTTAGGACCCTTCATAACTGGGGTGAGCAAGTTTTACTTCTCATCAAATATCCCTTCCAAGCAGGAAGTAAATGTTTTAAAATCTCTGTCCTACACATTCTAGGGGCCTGATCCAAAGCCCAGTGAAGGCAGTGGAAAGGCTCGCCTGGGCTTCACCAGGTTGGCCCTAGGATTATAGTAAGCTGGCTCACATTCCACACATTCTGAACTGTTTATCTTGGAATTACATTTTCACGAGCTTTAACTCTTCATAAAAAAATCAGTTTGACAAATCAACAGCTGTACCTTCCTCTGGGCTCACAGTCCCTGAGGAGTTCTCCTTTTGTAAGAATTTCTTTGAAGCAGTGAAATTACTGAATTTGTCTTTGCTGTATCATGAAGCATTGCCACTAGCAACACTGAAACACCAGTTTTTGTTGATACCTATGTTAATTTCTCTCCCAATATCCAGTGTTGATGGGGCTGGTTCTGAATGGCACAAACATGCGTTAAGGCAAGTTTATTTAAAATGTGGAACTGATCAGAGACTGGGTGTTGGAATTGGTTTAGTGTACTATCCAATTTCCAGAAATGTGAGTTCAAATGGCGGTCTCATTCTGTTTCCCCTCTGTTTGCTCACCCCATGATTTCTCAATCTCTGATTCAGACAGAGACCAATGATTAGAGGATCTGTGGGGTTTCCCTGTCAGAACTGAGGGTTGCTGGCCCAAGCACTAAACCTGGGCATGATCATTGAAATGGAAAGCAAAACTTCTATAGAATCAGAACTGGGCCCAGTGTGGGGAAAAAGAGACTAAATGGAAACCAACAAGGACTAACGTCAGTGGGGCTACTTTGATTTACAGTAGCTACTCTTGAGAGCATTCCACCCCAAAAAAATAAAAATTCTGTGCACATTATTTTAAAATTTTGCAAAATGCTGCAAATTTTATTGATCAAATAAATGTGGAGGCTTGAGCATGGCATTGAGGAGCACAGGCTTCTGTCTGCACAGAGGTGGGAGATCACTGTGCAGCTCCCCCCCGGGACAGCGTGGGCAGGCAGGCTCAGCAAGGCAGGATTCAAGTGTGGAGGGGATTAGTGTGGGGGGGCGGAATCCAGGTGTGGGTTAAGAGGGTTCTGTGGGGCAATCTGGGTGTGAATGGCTCAGCTGAGGAGCTGAGTGCGTGTGGGGGGACCTGGATGCAGAGGGATTTGTTGAGGGGGTTCAGGGTGCAATGGTAATAGGACTCTGCAGGGGGATCCAGGTGAAAGTGGTTGGGGTTCAGCAGTGGGGTCTGGGTGTGGGGGGATAGAGCACAGCAGGGGGGCTCAGTGGAGGGTCCGATACTGGAGGAGTGGGGCTCAGTGGGGTGGGGATCCAGGTGCAGCTGGTTGTAGCTTGGTGGGGTGGGGATCCAGGTGCGGGTGGCTCATCAGGGTGGTCCAGGTGTAAGTGGAATGGAGCTCATTGCGGGGGTTCTGAGGGTTTGGCTTAATGGGAGGTTCTGAGTATGAGGGGGTCTGGATGCACGCAGGTTGGGCGGATGTGGGAGCAGCTCCCTGTACAGGGATCTCTCGCCCTGAAGCTGAGGAGTGATGGGTTTAGGAAGCAGGTGTGTGTGTGTTTGCAGAGCTTCCTGCAGTTGGGGGAGAAATCTGGGGCTGGGTCTGACCCAGCCCCAGAAGCTGTGCATGGGAAGAGGAAGTCCCGTCCTCCCCAGCCCAGCCAGGACTAGAAGCTGAGTCCATCGCAGGGTAGGAGCCACCAGCCGGGTCTTCCTCAGTCCCACCCCTTGCCCCACAGTGATTTAGCTCTCTGCTGGCTGCCCTGAGCACCTGAAACATACTGCTGGGGAGGCTCACATGACCGCTTTTGTGACTTCCCTTTGCTTCCCCATCAGAGAGTCATTTTTCTGCAGGGAAGCAAAGAAATCTGTGCGGGATGTAAATTCTACGCATGTGCAGTGGCACAGAATTCCTTCAGGAGTAACTGGCTGAGGATTTTCCTCCTGAAATGCTTTGCTATTTGCAAAGGCTGTCATCAGAGAAAATTGTTTTAGTATTGTTAATTGTTTTATAAGATAAGAAAAATTCTATCCCTGTGGCTTATTTTTGCAGGTTATGGTAGTATAAGCCCATAATAGGGGAGCCAAGCATTTTCTGAACATAGCTGCTGAATCTTTCAGCATAGAAAGGAATTAATTTCATTTTTAAAAAAATAAAACTTTGTTTTCAAATGCTGAATATAGAAGTGGAAGGGAAAAATACTGAAATATTCCATTGGGAAAAAAATGCCGCACATGGATGAAATATTTCAGGGTCTGCATTAATAATAAATGATTTAATAATATGGTTAATTTTATCTAAAGAAGTGAAAAATCTAGTCTTGCCAATCTGTGTATTCTAATGAAACAATTCTCATTCATTTTTAAAAGCAACAGTATGCATTGCACAGAGCTTGTTTCATCAGCTGAAACAAATACTGTACCAAAGAGCTACGATTTCATGCATAAACCCTGGAGAATTTCACAAAACAAACTCCGCCATCTGTCTGATATTATGGCATGGGAGACCAGTCTAAAAGCTATGTGCCTAGGCCACTAGAGTACCCTTTGGCCCTGGCGCACTATAAGAAAAAGGATCTTTTTATTTCTAGTTTGCAGGCCATTTGGACAAAAGGATAAACCAACAGTATTTTTTCCCCATGGTACAGCTGCTGGGGCATATGGGTGCTCTAATTTCTTCATGTAGGAAGGCTCCTTATCCTCATATCTTCCATGGAACAAATTTAGGCCAACAGAGGACTGGAAAAATGTGACATGAAGAGTTACTACATATCGGTATTCTAGCTGCTGCTGCAATTTGAAGCACCTGCAGTTTATCAAGTTAGACATAAGAAAGATTGACACCACGGGAATAACAATAATCTAGACATGTCACTCTGGGAGGAATAACACAATTTTTTGCACTGTGTTTTAGTAAGCCTGGCTCTCTCTGACAGTCTGCAGAGTAATTTTAAATTTTGAAAAAAAAACCCAAACCCTTCATGATAGTCTCTTTGTAGACTGAGGATTAAGTCCTTTTTCATCCTTTTCCAGATGGCAAACATTGAGCTTTCTTGTCTTTTAAATATAAAATGAAATGAACAAGGCTTGCTTTAATTTATGTTTGTATAACAAAAAAGGAGGAAATAGAGAAACCTATTTGTCATACCCCCCAAAAGTGAAAAATAGGGTTCAGCTGTATACACATTTACATGCGTAAAGTATAAAAACAACCAAAAAACAAATAAACCCCAAACCAACCAAGCCAGAAACTGTGATATTTTTTGAAGACATTAACCTTCGGAGTGTTTCTTCTCAATAGCTTTTCCTACCTTGATGACAGTCTGTAATATCTTTATCCTGGAACATTTTTACAGTCACGGGGATTTTAAAGACATTGTGATGAAGTTTAATTTTCTTGGGAGATTTTCTTGAGAATACAGTGTGCACCTACAGCAACTCTTGTGCACCAACCTAGAAAAGAGTCAGTCCTTGTAATGAATGTGTTACCGCAGATTACATTACCAGGTTCCCAAAAGGTCCTCCATCAAAGAGAAGCATCCAATGCTTTTCTCACCTGTGAGGATTGTTTCATGTTCTGGAACTAAGGTTACACAGGAAGCCTTTGGATTTGAAGAAGAATGTTTAGCCTTTGTGAAGACAAATAGTGTTTATGCTCGTGGAATTTTTAACGGAATCTAAAAATATGACTTTTACACAATGCATTTTTTTTAAAAAGTGCATGGCTATCAGATAGGAGAAAAAACCCTCTGGGTATACATTTAGGTCATGATGGAAAGGAGATTATTTTTGCTTTCAGGCCTGCTGTGTCTCTCTGATCCCACATAATCTTCTTCAATATCTTAAGTGCAGGGTGCATATTTTGAATGGCCTCCAGCAATAATTTGTAAAACTCTATTCTAGGGGTGCCTCCTGTTCACATTGACTCCAAAGAGAGTGAGAATGAGTCCGAAATCTAAATATGCTATTTTAAATACTGTTTTCTCAGAAACCGCCTTTTCCATATACTAGAGATCATGACCCAGGCCCATGGGGGTATTCAGCACGTAGACACCCCTGCTCTACTCTCTTGTTTTTAGCTCCCCCAAAGTTGTGGATAATTGGCTCTTGCTGTGCTGCCTTAGCAGGCTCCAGACTCTGACATCGCCTAGGCTTGCGTGAATAATATTGGCTGAATTCAATGAGTGATTCAAGAAACTTCATGCTGTTAAAAAATGTTTTCTTCATTTGTCCATTTTTATGGAGCTGGAAAACTATTGTGGATATGCACACGTTTTCAAAGACAATAGTCCCACCTCATTTTTATTAATCACTCAGTGCAAATCAGAGCCATTGGGGAAACCTGCTGGAGGGCGGCTGGACCTATCCTGATTTCCTCGTTTTAGTGCATTGCGCATCGTCTTATTAAAATGAAAGTTTAGAAATGTATAACATACTCAAAGGATGGTTCCACTAGGGTGATCAGACAGCAAATGTGAAAAATCGGGACAGGGAGTGGGGGGTAATAGGAGCCTATATAAGAAAAAGATCCAAAAATCGGGACTGTCCCTATAAAATTGGGACATCTGGTCACCCTAGGTTCCATGCTTCCAGGGATCCTTAGTGATTCTGATATCAAAGCGTAGTGTCCTCTGGGGGCCTGCTATGGAAGAGGAACCGGCAGGTGATTCAAAATCCCATGCAATCAGTGAGCATCTTTGCATTCACTTCAGTAGGCTTGGGATCAGCCCCTTTGGCAGGCATAATAAGAAGGAAATGGAAGGTTGGGGGTTTTTTTAGTGTTTATGCTCCTACTCACCTGTTCCATGTCTTCTTCCTTGCTCACCATTATGCCTGAAACTCACTCCTACCTCTAGTGGGCAAGCTGACAACTTTTCATTCAAATCCTTACTTAAAAATGTGTTTCCTACCTGAAACCTCCACATTGCCTATGGAGGTTGTGGAGTCTCTGTCACTGGAGGTTTTTAAGAGCAGGTTAGACAAACACCTGTCAGGGATGATCTAGATCAGTGTTTCCCAAACTTGGGATGCTGTTTGTTCAGGGAAAGCCCCTGGCAGGCTGGGCCGGTTTGTTTACCTGCCTTGTCCGCAGGTTCGGCCGATCGCGGCTCCCAATGGCCTAATACTTAGTCCTGCCACGAGTGCAGGGGACTGGACTAGATGATCTCTCGAGGTCCCTTCCAGTTCTATGATTCGATCTCAACCCACTAAAGAAAGCAGTAAGCAAGGAATGCTGTATTAGCTCCTAAAACAAACACAAACAGACCAAACTAAAAACCTTGCAGCGCTCTTAGGCCCAAGTACAACAGGAAACTTGATCAGCCCCCTAACTTAATTCACTGCACATTGGTAAAATGGGGCTTGTAGTGGTCTGACTTATTGGCTTAGGTCATACTGGTACTGTGCAGCTACACTAGGGGTTTGCACTGGCATAGATGCACTGGTACAAGTTTCTCTGATAGTTCTGACTTAGGGCTCGTCTATATCTTCTGGTTTACACAGGGCATGTTTTGTGCATTGTTTCCCTGGTTCATTTAAATTGTAAGTTCTGTTGGTTAGGAACTGAGTTGTTTCTGTTTTGTAAGGTTCAGGGCATTCTGTTGGCACTTCTACACACAGAACATACAATCTACATACGCTAATAACAAATTAGTGGAGGAATTCAGCATTTCTTGCTGAAGTGAATGGATTTTTTTATCTCTTAGTTGCAATCCACCTTTAAAATGGCAATTGTACAATTTCTGTATGTTCTTCGTGAAAGAATTGCTTTTGAAGATCAGCCTGGCTGCCACAAGAGGTCACTTCATCCCTTTTTTTATTCCACATTGTTATAATGGTTGATGTTTCTAAAAAATGGAAATGTATGGGAGAGAGAGGGGTGTGTTTTGAACTAGTTCCACAGGCTGGCATCTTCATTGAAACTCTGCTTCAATGTGCATTTAATGCAGCCTTGCAAAATTGTCACAAAAACTTACCAGGCCAGGCAAAAAATTACTAGCCCATCCTTATGAATGGCTCACACACAGCATCTTCCTACCATCCACATCTGGACACATGCTTGTGCGCCAACAAAGCCACACTCACTCACTCTTGGTTGGTTTGACAAACCACACAACTGCTGCCAAATAACTTCTCATGAATACACACTTTGTCTCTTGGTGTGTGCATGCACACGCTTTCTCTCACACAAGCTTCATAATAAACTTCATTTGCTCTCTTTCTCTCGTTCTCTCTCTCTCTTCACATCGGATTCTCTGTCTCTTTCAAACACATTTCACACCTGGCTGTTTCTAATACTGGACAACTATTACAAGAAACCAGAGTGCTCTATGGCTGTATATATTTAAATAGTTAAGAGATAAGGTGCCAGTAGATGGTGCTCAAGAATATGTATGTATAGTTCCTGGGTTTTGCAGGAACAATAAAACTAATTTGTGAGCACTGTACTGCAAATGGTTTCCTCTGTTCAGCTCTTTGCATCAACCCCACACCACTATTCACTCCCTCCCTCCGCATCTACCTCCATCAATTCATCACCATACAGCATTCATCCTCAGATACCCACTCAGTGCTTCTCTACATCAACATGGTTTGCAGCAAGCTAGGATGTGAACCTATGCCATATGAGCTTGCCGTGGATGTGAACTAACTGCCATGTGGATTCTGCTGCTGCCCATTAACAGTTCGCTCGTACAATTTGAGCTAGTCCTCTTTGAAATGGAACTAGATCAGAGCACAAGACAATTTTAGTGTGTGGCAGCCAGGGCCACAGGGCCAGTTTGTGTACAGCAGGCTATTGTGGGGTAGATTCACACCTCAGCTTGTTGCAAACTAAATGTTTGCATGGACAAACCTTCAATGACCACTCCATTCACCCCTCTGCTTGCTCACAGTGCACAGCTGCCTTGCCAACAAAATACATTAGTTCTCTTTTCTCTTCCCCCATACATTCACTTCCATGCTTTACCCAGTCTATTGCGCTGCAGAAGCAGCTCTTCAAAGCTCTCCATCCCTTTCTCTTGGTTAATCCCTTTCCTGCCACCAGGCAACACAGCAGCCCTCTCTCAATTGGACTGCAAGTCTGGTATCTCACTTCTCTATGCTGCAGAGTAAGTCCTCTAGGAAGTGCAGAGATGCCACATTCATAAGAACATAAGAACAGCCATACTGGGTCAGATCAAACATCCATCTAGCCCCGTATCCTGTCTTCTGACAGTGGCCAATGCCAGGTGCCCCAGAGGGAATGAAGACAACAGGTAATCATTGAGTGAGCCACCCTCTGTTGCCCATTCCCAGCTGCTGGCAAACAGAGGCTAGGGACACCATCCCAGCCCATCCTGGCTAATAGCCATTGATGGACCTATCTTTCATGAATTTATCTAGTTCTTTTTTGAACCCTGTACCCTCTTCATGTAGTCTGTGGCTTCCCCATGACACTTCCTGCTGGAGCGGAAACAAAGCAGCCAAGGACAGTGCAGGTACAGACTGCAACTGTACAGAGGAGTAAGAAGTTTACCTTATTGCTGTCATAGTTCTGTTCATAATAAAGGGCTTCTCTTGTCAGTAAGATACTACGTGGCAGTGGAAGGCACAATGTGTTGGCAGACCCAGTGAGAGGAACTTTTGAAATGGTTGCAACAGAATCTGTACCACTGCAAGGAACTCCCCCACCAGCCCTGAGAATCAGGGCAAATGCTGAATGTGCCTGGAAATCGTTCAAACAGCAATTTGAGCTGTATATGAAAGCTACAGAGGCAAGTAAACTGGAGGACGAGCAAACAATTTTGCTGTTCTTAACAGTGGCAGGTTCAGATGCCCTAGATGTCTACAATGCATTCCATATAGTAGATGGTGGGGAAAAGAGAGGAAAGCTTTGCAGAAATAACGAAAATGTTTGAAGATCATGTTTGTGTCCTTAGAAATAGCTTTCAGCGTAACAGCCGTGTTAGTCTGTATTCGCAAAAAGAAAAGGAGTACTTGTGGCACCTTAGAGACTAACCAATTTATTTGAGCATAAGCTTTCGTGAGCTACAGCTCACTTCATCGGATGCATACTGTGGAAAGTGCAGAAGATCTTTTTATACACACAAGATTCAGAGTAACAGCGTGTACACAGTGTGTATAAAAAGATCTTCTACGCTTTCCACAGTATGCATCCGATGAAGTGAGCTGTAGCTCACGAAAGCTTATGCTCAAATAAATTGGTTAGTCTCTAAGGTGCCACAAGTACTCCTTTTCTTTTTTCTTAGAAATAGTGTTATTTTTGAAAGGTGTGTGTTCATATGAGAATGAAGGGGGAACAATAGATGTGTTTGGCAGAGACTTAACACTAAAAAGTCAGTCCCGTGAATATGGAATATTAAAAGACTTTCTCATTAAAGACCAGATTGTACTGGGATGTAACAAAAAAGTCCACAAACGGTTACTTTGAGAGATGGATCTGATGCTAGAAAGAGCACAAATCATATGACTGTGAATACCAGAGCTAAATTGTCAAAGTAAAAGTTAACAGAAATTAAGTAGGTCTGGGACAGAAAAATGAAAAGCAGGAAACAATGCCAATTATGTGACAACCAGCATTAAATATAGGAAATGTCCAGCATTCAGACAAATATGTACTAAGCCCAGCCATTATGCTAAAATGTGCAGCAAAAGCAGGAGCGTGCATTTATTAAGTGCCCAAATGGATTTCTCAAGTGAAGAGGAAGAGCTATTCTTAAGCACAATAATGGAGGAGGCTGGAAACTCAAAATACTGACTGACTAAAATGTACACAATTGGCACTTATGTGACATTTAAGATAGACACTGGGGCACAAGTAAATGCAATGAAAGAAACTGAAATCGGGAGATGTAAGGAGCATATAAAGGTGCATGAGTCAAGTCTCTGAAAGATTATAATGGAGGAAAAATTCCAGTGTTAGGAGTGTGCACTGACAATTAAATACAAAGGGAAAACAATAAAACAAGGATTTGTGGTGGTACACAGGAGCTAGCAACCAGTTTTGGTCCTGCATTCATGTGAGGTGCTTGGGTAGGATGTATGTCATAGAAAGACAACAGAGAACCAGCTATGAAAGTATTAATTTTATCATAGGAAGATGTATGCATAGGAAAGAGGTGTCTTCCAGTAACTTACAAGACAGGGTTAAGAGAAGATGCAGAACCTGTGGTACGTGCTACGTGAAAAGTTCCACAAACCTTAAGAAAGAGGTTAGAAGAGCTGCAAAATGTGCCAGCAAATGGTGGTATTTGGAGAAGTGAAGAACCAATGGATTGGATTCATTCCTTAGTAATTGAAGAGAAAAAAGGAGAGGGACTACAGCTGCATATGGACCCTAAGGAGCTGAACAGAACCATAAAAATTAGGGCTGTTGATTAATCACAGTTAACCCACGTGATTAACTCAAAAAAATTAATTGCAATTTAAAAAATTAATTGTGATTACTCACAGTTTTAATTGCACTATTAAACAATAGAATACCAGTTGAAATTTATTAAATATTTTGGATATTTTTCTATATTTGAATATATATTGTATTCTGTGTTGTAATTGAAATCAAAGTGTATATTATTTTTATTACAAATATTTGCACTGTAAAAATGATAAAAGAAACAGTAGTTTTCAATTCACCTCATACAAGTACTGTAGTGCAATCTTTGTTGTGAAAGTTCAACTTACAAATGTAGATGTTTTTGTTACATAACTGCACTCAAAAATAAAACAATGTAAAACTTCAGAGCTTTACAAGTCCACTCAGTCCTACTTCTTGTTCAGCTAATCGCTAAGACAAACAAGTTTGTTTACATTTACAGGAGACAATGCTGCCCTCTTCTTATTTCCAATGTCACCAGAAAGTGAGAACAGGCATTTGCATGGCACTTTTGTAGCCGGCATTGCAAGGTATTTGTGCCAGATATGCTAAACATTCGTATACCCTTCATGCTTCAGCCACTGTTCCAGAGGACATGCTTCCATGCTGATGACGCTCATTAAAAAAAAATGCATTAATTACATTTGTGACTGAACTCCTTGGGGGAGAATTTGTATGTCCCCTGCTCCATTTTTCCCGCGTTCTGCCATATATTTCATGTTCTAGCAGTCATGGATGATGACCCAGCACATGTTGTTCCTTTTAAGAACACTTTCACTGTAGATTTGACAAAATGCAAGGAAGGTACTGATGTGAGAGTTCTAAAGACAGTTACAGCACTCGACCCAAAGTTTAAGAATCTGAAGTGCCTTCCAAAATCTGAGAGGGACGAGGTGTGGAGCATGCTTTCAGAAGCTTTGGATTGTTATTGAGCAGAACCCGTCATGAGCACGGACGCATGTCCCCTGGAATAGTGGTTGAAGCTTGAAGGGACATATGAATCTTTAGTGCATCTGGCATGTAAATATCTTGTGACACTGGCTACAACAGTGCCATTAGAATGCCTGTTCTCACTTTTAGATGACATTCTAAACAAGAAGCCGGCAGCATTATCTCCTGAAAATGTAAACAAACTTGTTTGTCTGAGTGATTGGCTGAACAAGAAGTAGGACTGAGTGGACTAGCAGGCTATAAAGTTTTCAATTGTTTTATTTTTGAATGCAGTTTTTTTGTACATAATTCTACATTTCTAAGTTCAACTTTCATGATAAAGAGATTGCGCTACAGTACTTGTATTAGGTGAATTGAAAAATACTATTTTGTTTTTTACAGTGCAAAAACTTGTAATCTAAATATAAAGTGAGCATTGTACACTTTGTATTCTGTGTTGTAATAGAATTCAGTATATTTGGAAATGTAGAAAACATCCAAAAATATTTAAAGGAATGGTATTCGATTATTGTTTAACAATGCGATTAATCACAATTAATTTTTTTAATCGCTTGACAGCCCTAATAAAAAGAGAACGTGTCCACTTCCCCACAAGAAGTGAACTATTGTCTGAGATGACAGGAGTCAAATTATTCTGCAAATGATATGCATCGGCAGGATTTTGGCAGCTCCTCTAGGACGCTGAGAATTTGAAGATCTGCATTTTCAGCACATAATTTGGCATAAACTGTTTTCTAAGACTGCCTTTCAGAATATGTTCCGCTCCAGAAGCATTTCACCATAGGAGGAGTCAAATGTAAAAGAGTCCAGCAGGCACAAAAGTGTACATTGATGACATAATAATTGGAACATCAGGAATGACTGAGGAGAGTACTGTCACTGCCTGTTAACTGGGGGCCCTACAGGCTGGGAGCTGGCACCCCAGTCTTGGACTGTTCCCATCCTGGGGGGGGGTGCTTTATCAGCCTCCAACCTGGCTGCACGAGATTCAGGGGTGGGAGTGGCAGCAGTGGGGGACAAACTTCTAATGAGATAAAGGGAAGGAGGTTCGGCAGACTGAAGTTTTGCCTAGGTAGCAGATTGTCTTGAGAGGCCTCTGCTGCTAAGGTGAAACTGTCTCTTTCCCCTCTCTCTTAAATCAGTTAAAACAACAGAACAACCCTCCCTTCTCCCCTAGACAAGAATTCACTTAAAATGTAAGTGAGTCGGCTAGTCAGATGCTCCTACATTTATATCCAGTTGGCTTAACCACTTACACTGATAAGGGCACGCACACATGTGCCTCTTTGGTCTGTTAGCTTGAGTGAAGGAAATGGGGGTGGAAAAGTCTTCAAACTTATGGAAATTGGGGGGGGGGGGACATTGCCTCTGTGGCATGCTTTCCCTTGTCCCAGACATCGCCGTTCCTTAAGTTCCTCCATTGAGTCCAGGCTCAGCAGGTCCAAAGGAAGGATGGCTGCTCTCTGCAATATCATCCCAGTTCATAAACAGTTTTTAATCAGAAGATTGTTATTAACTGATAGAACATAGGATCTTCTTGAGAGCTATTGCATTCTCTTGAGTCAAAGATTTCTGGCATATGACGATAAGATAATGTGGACCCAGTACTAATGTGGTGCTACAGTGAAAATACACACACAAATCATAATTTAATGATACTGTACATCCGTGTCTACAAATGATAATGTAACACATTGCTGACATGTTGCCACTCTTCCCTTATTCATGGTAAATAAGTAAAATAAGAAGCCTCATTTAATGAACTGGGTGCTTTTAAGCTGTAGCACCTGGGACAGATTTTCGGCTGCATCTAAGAATCTCTGGGTGCAACAAAAGAGAGGGGACACAAGGCAGGTGTTTGCATCCCCAAATTGTGGGGCTGGTTCTTCACTGGCCTTGCCCCAGGGTAAATTAGAACAGCCGCAGAGATGGTCTAAACAACAATTGCACAGGGACCAGTCTTCTAACCAAAGATTGGTGGGATATAGGGGTGCTGGGATGTAGGCTCCGCTTCCTTACCCTGGCTGCAGCCAGTTTAGGAGTTGCTATAACAGCCTATGCTACCAGAGGATTCCCTCTGCAGGGGAAAATTATACCTATAAGTGCTAGGTATTACTGGCCAGTTAACCTAGCTTTAGCTTATGGGTGGCTGCCTAGCTGACCTGAGAACAGTATCCCTACAATGTGGAGTGGGTTGGATGAAGGTTAATATGTTGAGAGAAATTCTTCCCCCCCAGGAGAATTTCCCCCAGTTCAGGCACTGAATAAGGTTACTCTCATAATCCCTGCAGTACAACAGAGCTGCTTTAAATTGTGTTGGGCCTGGGGGCTGCCACCTTTGTGTCTCCTCCCCTTGGGCAGTGCCTGTGTATCTCTTGAAGGAACAGCACACAATCTCGCTTCTATTTTCTGTCCGGAAGGTTGAGTCTCTTCCCGGCAGTGGGAAGATGAGTAATGTAGATGTAATGTTTCTTTTTCATCCTTATAAAGAAGGTGCTGCTGACTCATAATGGAGGGACAGTACAATTTCTGGAACGTAAGATATAGTTGGCAGCCTCTTGACCTTTACAGTTAAATAATCTTTTCTTTTCTACTGCCAGAATGCTATGTTATCGTTGCTGAGACTTTGGGAGACATCATAGAAAATAACATTTTAAAAACTGATGAAATAGTATCCAAATGTGTCACAGATTTCACAGTTTTTCAGTTATGTACAATTATAAAGCAGTATTCCAAAAAACCTTTCAAATTTAAACCACTCAGATAAATAGCTGATCTCATTAGCATCTGAAAAGATTTAGGGGAAAAATGAATATGCTGCACTGGTAACTTACGAAAGCCTTAAAAGTGGATGTTCAGCTACTTGTGGTAGGATGGAGAGGAGTTGTGATAATGACTTGAGCATCATACTAGACCCTTCACAGTCAAAGTCTATACAGATTTACACCAAATCATGGTGGTAACACCTCCCTTTTATTGATCACCAGCTCTCATAGATCCAAGAGAGATTAAACTGAGTGGGATTCTATTTGGCTAAAGCCTACCCATTTATGCTACCTGAAGCCGGTTACAAATGAGAAACTAAGGCTGTGTCAACACTACAGAGACTATGCTGGCGTAATTCTGTAGCATAGCGGCAGCCAACGCCAACGGAGAGTTCTTTCCAGTCAGTGTAGGAACACCTCTCCCCTGAATGAAGTTAGCTTCATCCACGGAAGCAGTCTTCCATCAACATAGCTACGTCTACACTGGGGGTTAGGTTGGCATAGCTATGTTAGGCTGAGGTGTGGTTTTTTCATGCCCCTGACTGACATAGTGATGTCAACCTAATTTTTAAATAAAAAGAAAAGGAGGACTTGTGGCACCTTAGAGACTAACCAATTTATTTGAGCATGAGCTTTCGTGAGCTACAGCTCACTTCATCAGATGATGAAGTGAGCTGTAGCTCACGAAAGCTCATGCTCAAATAAATTGGTTAGTCTCTAAGGTGCCACAAGTCCTCCTTTTCTTTTTGCGAATACAGACTAACACGGCTGTTCCTCTGAAACCTAATTTTTAAATGTAGACCAACCCCAAGACAAAAGGAATAGGATAAAAGAAGCCATAAGAGAAAAGGCCATCTACAGAGTTGTCTAATTAAGCCCACTATTATTTTGGGCTAAGACCTGAATGTTGTCATTTATAATGACGTTTATGTGCAGGGTGGGCTTTGTTCATTTTTGGTTCCTTTTCTCCATGTATGGAAGACTAGTGAATTCGACTTGTTTTTATCCTGACTGTTCTGGAACACTCTGGCTTAGCTTGCCTCTTCCATCTCTTGTAAATTATTTTTATTCTAATACTGTTATTTAGTGTCTTCAATTATTATAATAAAATTAAAAATTTGTATCCTTTAGGGATCAGGGTGGGTGTTTAAGGTGCAGAGAATCAGCATTAACTCTTGATACCTCCTTTTCTGGAAGTTTCCCACTGGGATTGGAGGAGACCCCGTTCCTTAGCTTTGCTCTGTTGCTGTGCTCTCTCACATTCAATTCTGCAGAGCCTAAACTGCTTGGCACTATTCCAGAGACTCCAAGGGAGAGTGTGAGCATGCTGTAGAAATGTTGCTGTCTCCTTTCAGGTCTGTTCCCCCTGTTGCCTTTCTGTATTCAGGGAGAGCATTTGGCCTTTAGTAATTAAGTGTTGCAATAAACCAAATTCAGCTATATGAGTTTAAGATGGAATGTTCTTCAACTCAGTCTTCCGGCTTTTTATGTACTGTGCGGATTCTGGAGTGTTGGTTCACACTGCATTTTAATGATCAAAATATAAAAGCTTTTCTGACTGTTAAACACTAAGGTTTTACTGTTTTCACCATTAATAATCATAAAATAAAACCTAATTTGCATCAGGACTTGATTTAGGTTTCACAAATGTAACCAGTAACCTGTGAAATGGAGGGTTATCGTCATGAAACTCAAGTATTTGATCTGCTTAATGAAGGGCCACCGGCTATGGTCTAGTTTCAGTGTGACTACAGTATTCTTAGAGAGTCTCCTGACTGAGAACAGAGCAGTTGCTTTGACAAGCATTGTGGCTGAAGTAGAAAGGCAGTGGTGAATTAGTATTAATATGACATGAGAAGAAACTGCATGGGGTGTCATCTATCCTGTTTCTGAATTGATGAGTTGTGTTTTGTCTGGTAGCAGTAATGTGCAGAAGAGGCGAATAGGACAGCAAAGTAGAATATGGTAATATTTAAAATGATGATGCTTTCCCCATTTGATTATTTTGTGAGGGGTGTTGAATGACAAGGGAAGGCCTCTAAGACATTGAACTGTGGTTTGTAGAACGAGTGAGCCACTTAATTGCTTTCTGCGAGTAAGCAGGGCCAAACACGGTCGCGAGAGCGAGCAGGGGCGCGCTGCGGTCCCCCGCCCTACCCGACGGTCCCAAACTGTCTTTTCTCTCATGTCTGTGCCAAGTTGAAACCAAGACTATCTGTTAAGCTGTGGTGCACTCTATTTTTCTACACACGTGGCAATCTTTGTCTATTCTCTGCCTTGGCACATCGGCTATATGTTCTCTCTCTGTTCATGTAATTGATATGGCAACTTTTTGCAGTATCCTTGGGAGATCATATAGAATTAAAGTTAAGTATCTTTTGGGGTTCATTGTATTAAATGAATGATTTATGTATTGTTGTGGGCCGGGATTGCATGAAACCTCTAGAGGGTGGAGATGTGACTGATGTGAGACTTGACGGTTCAAAGGACTATACTGAACAATGTGCCAGTCAAGAATGGACTCTTGGAACAACAAAAAAGCATTAAGGGGTTTTCCAGGGGAATATCTTGGGGGAAGTGAATGCAATTCCCCACCTTCAATTATGTAAAAAACCCATGTGCCCCTGAGGAGTGGGCCTGTGGCTTCTGATCCTCTGTAACATGAGACCAAGATCAGAGGCACAAGCCGTATATAGGAAAGACTGAAGTGTTCTGGTTCTGAATCTTGTAATCAAGGGGAAAACCTAGGTGTGGGTTTTGAAGGACTGACACCTATCAGAGCCCGAGGTGGAGCTGAAGTGACCATGGTAAGTTTTTTAGCATGCATGTGGGTTCTTTTCTTGTTTTAATATATTTTCTCTGCAATGCCTTTTACCTTTAAGACTAAATATGCTTGCTTATAAAGAGCTCACTTATAACTACAGGCAATTACAGTGTTCACAGCCTATGCAGGGGAAAGCAAAGCACAGACACTAGCCATGTAGGCAGCCTGGCTTTCTAGGAATATCACTGTGTAGGAAACTGTATTGGCTGGAAAGCTCCTCGTCAAGAGGGAGAGAGATGCGGGTCTCTGCCCAAGAGAGGTGTGACAGCTGAGGAACCTGGAGCCTGGAATGGATGCCCTTGGTGGACCACAGAGAGGGAATACAGGTGCAGTTTTCCTACCCTGTGACAGCTCACACAGTGTTCTGTTTTATTTCTCATATTATGTTAAGAGCTGATGTAAAGAGCTGCTAGAGGAAGCCATTTGCAGCGTTCAATAAGAAGTTCTATTGGTCCTACAAAACTCAGAAATTATGCTGCATATTCCTGAGTGCCACATACTGTCATAATATCCATTAACTATTTCTATATGCACAGATATAGAGCACTGTATATGTAAAACACTATTGTTTTCTATATTCCAGTAAGCTATTGAATTCGCCTGTATTTTGTCCCAAACCAGTTGATGGTGTTGGTGCTACGGGAAGGCAAAACCAGACACTACATCTCATAGGATGGCTATACAAGTTTGCAGTAGGTGTGTCTCAGCTAGGCTCTGTTTATCGACTCCAGGGAGCTGATTTAGATGGTTTAGTGTCCCAGGCAATGCTTAATCATCTTGTTATGTTCTCTTCCAAATTATTAATTCCCAGAAAAACAGCGCCCTTATTACCAAACCATGTATGTGACTAGACTGACTCCTCCATTCTGAGAAGCATCCATTTCTTACTACATATTCTTTGTTAGCCAGTTTTTAACTCGCAATCTGAGTTTAGCCCTTAGCTTGTGGGTTATTTGTTTCTCTTAATACTCTCATGCGAGGCTCTTTGAAACTGTATCCAGTGACTGTCTCTTTTCATTCCACATTTGGTGTTTCTGTCCAGGCTTTTACACCATACCTGTCACAGTGGTGTCCAAGTGTGTTAGGTAAATCTTTCAAAGAATTCTTATGGGCCTGACTTTAACTTTTTATGTATTTGCTTGTTTGTTTGGAATTTGAAGCCTCCAGTCTTCAATATAGTCTTCCATAGTGCTACTGCTTCATTCTTCTGTTTCCTTCTGATGTTGTCTAAAATAAATATAAGTGACTACATTATCTGATTAATTTAGCCTTTTTTCCTCTGTATTTCTCACAAACCAATCCTGATTCCTACAAAGGTGTTTAAGTATTCACTAGAGCAGACAGTTGTGAACAAATTTCAGCATCTGAATTGTTCATGATGTCTTCACTATTTGCTGTTAGTTATTGAGTTGTATTGGATAGTCACCCTCTCATGACACATGGTATCATTTTGTTCTCTGATTGGATGACTGAAACCTAAATGTCTGAATAATGAATAACAAAAGAAAAATGGACACAATGAGTATCACACTGCCAGTATGAATAGTTGCTTGTACTTCTCAGGGTCTATGAATGTTTTCTTGAATAAACTTGCCAGTAATCCAAATCCTCATGAACTTGATAACTTCTATGACCCCATGAAAATCAGCAGTACAAATTTGCCACATATATGCAGAAAAAATATTTGTGAATCACTTTTTTATTGTATTATTCAATGTGGTATTATTCGACGAGCTTCAATAAATATCATCTGGTCCTAGTGATATATTGCTCTTGATTTTCTCAAGTTGCTTTATCATTTGCTTTTCTTAGGTCCTTACATGAACGAACTATGACTTCTGTTGTGCCTATAAAGGCTGCAGGGTTGGATGCTAGGATGTGTTTTCTCTGCAGAGTTAACTTAGGTGATTGGTGCCCTGGTGTTGAGGAGCCTCACTGCAAAGCCACATGCGAGTTACTGTGTCCTTACTGGTGCTGTGCTCACCCATGTGTGTTGCTGGTTCTTTGTGTTGCAGTAAGCTGAGCTGCTTTGTGATTCTTTCCCAGTGAATTGTGATGTGTCCTTCTGGGGACATGGGGGAATTGTCAAAAAGTACAGGAGGACTATCAGCATTAGAATGGTTTAGCCTGTGTCCTCCCTGTAAAGCAGGCAAGTTACCTGCCTGAGTAAAAGTGGCACCTGGGCCTTAGCCTATAGCTCCACCCAGGCCAGCTAGCCTGGATTGAAAGCACCACCAAACTCAGGTGAGAGGTTTTGTGTGTGTATGGGAGGCGGGGGTTGGGGCAATACCTGAGTAAGACCCGAGTTAACTCTGTGGTGAAGTCATATCCAGAGAGGGCTGGATTCTCTCCTTTGTCCTAGTTCAGCTCAGCACAAAGTGGGGGTTGGGAGGTGGAGCCTCAGGGAGAAAGTTATCGCTTCCTGATCAGTGTCCGATCTGTGTCAGCTCAGGGTCTGCTCTAACTTATGTCAGCAATGTGTTGTCTGTTGAGGATTGGTTTAACATAGTTCCAATCAGCTCCTTTCTTGTCCCTGACATGCCTCTTATGGTGAAGGGAGGAGTGGTTGGAACAAGAGTTGGCTCTAAAGCTACCCTGCTGCTAGGAGACCTCTCAGTTGGCCAGTTACAGTTAGAATCTGGGTTCTGTGTGTCAGATGAGCAACACAAAGGAGCCAGATCAGAAATGAAAATCTGGTTGTTAATTGTCCTTGAGACCCTCTTACACTCATAATGGTCCACAATTCCTGCTGATTAAACTGGATACATGCAAATAGCTTACTGGACTGGGGCTTAAGTGTTCCTGAGGTTAAAAACCAGGGCTAGAAGTATGTGCTATATCACATCTACCTAGCTGATGGTGTTGTACGGGCACCTGTTTCTCATTCTGATGGTCACAGTGTCAGAGCTCAAACCTGCCGTGGCAATGAATATAGTTCATTCTCTATGATAAACCAGTGTAATTTGGGAGAAAATGTTTTTTGGGGATATTCCACATTTTGGTAAAGAGAAGGAAAGCTATGTCTGGCAGGCTATTTTATGTATTTATTTTAAAAGATGGCTGTTTTTGAAGCTGCTCAGAGTTTTCAAATGTTAAAGTATTTCTGTTGGAGATGAATTACCAAGCAGAGTACAGGTAAGGCAGTCAAAAGTGCAAGATAAATATAATGTGTCCAATGGCATTTTAATACCTGAATATCAACACACACACACACACACACACGTGTATGTGTGCATGGGGGTAAATATAAAATATGTGTATTCAGTATGGTCCTAATAGATTTGTTTTCACTCTTTTCAGGATAGAAAACCAGTAAAAAGGTATGTACTTGGATAGCAAAGATGATGGAGCAATCTCTAGAAATCTAGAGATGGAGCTGACTCAGACATCCTCTCCACCCCATGTCAACTTGCCTGGAAAGGTGGCTGCTGAACCAGTTGCCAGCAACTTCAACGAGCTGCGGCTGTTAAAGGAATTTCATGGAATGGTGTCTGTTCAGGGACAGCCACAAAAACCCTATCAAAATGGAGCAATAGGGCAGGATTGCTGTGTTCCCCTTGAGAAAGATTTCAGCCCACTCGCCATGCAGGGGAGGTAAGGGCAAGAACAAGCTGAATCAGTTTCTTTTATTGAAAGTTGTTTTTATTCCCTTACAATGTCGATAAAGTATATTTTATTTAACATCTTTCTATAATGTATGGAGTGAAAAGCTTAGTAGGAATTTATAGCAGTCGTAATTGCCTAGAGATGGTGACTGGCTCAGCAGGTTCCTGCACTAACATCCGCTTTTACAGTTGCTCTGCATCGATTTTGCTATGTTTTACAAATCTGAGACCTGGGTTCTCTTCACCACTCTGTGTGTTTTGTGATGGGTTTGTTTAACCAACAGAGAGAAAACATCTTTGTTTTGATAAAATGACACACAAATTAGCAAACTGCTTCACAAGTCTACGTCAAGGCAATAAGCTGCATCACTGCTGAGGAGGGCTATAGACATAAAAAGACGCTAATAATGCAGTCTTGGGAATAAGCACAACATAATACCATACATGATCATTTAGGATCTGATTACTTGAGGTCATTAGCACCTGCTAGGAGATGTTCTTTACACTCTCACTGCAGCCAGTGTGGCAGTATCAGGCCCCAAATGTGTGCAATTCTATTTTTATGTTTAAAGTGGGGACTCCAAAATATTGCAAATGGCTGTATAAACTTTCCACCCCCATTTTCATTTTGCTAAAGAGATTTGATTCTGGAAGGTAGCAATCTCTGAGCAGCTGAGACCCAACTATCATGTAGAAAAATCCAACCTGAAATAAATAGAATAAGCACCCCAGTGAGAGTGGGGGTGGAAATGAAAGACATTTAGAACTGCTGTCAAGAAACTTCAGTGGTTCTGAGGATTCTTGACATCTCTTACATAGATTTATTTAAGGCTAGTAGGGACCATGGTGCTAATCTAGCCTGGCATTCTTCTTAACACAAGCCACAGAATTTTAGTGTTTCATTCCACCCAAAATGAAATGTTTCATTTAGATTTTGAGCATCTTTTAAAAATGTTTTTGCATTTTAAAAAATTGCAGAAAATTTCAAAACAAAATAACTTTTGAACTGAAAAAAGTTTCAATTTGAAACTGTTGAAGTGAAACATTTAGACTTCTTTGGAACTCTTTTGCTTTTTTGAGTGAACGATTCAGTGAAACTGACACGAATCCATGAAATGTTTAGGTGTGACCAAATAAACACTTTTTGGGGAAAAAAAAAAGGTGCTCTACAGTGATATAAAGATATGCTCTTACTTGAAGAACTGATTTTTTTCCTATTCTGTTTCCTGTTTGTTGGGCCTTTATGTGCCTGTGGGAAAGAAGCTGAGTTAGGGATTTACCATGTGATACAGCATGGCCAGAGGGCAGCAGGAGAGTATTAGAAGGGAGCCTTATTCCCTGTAGGGGGAAGAAAATTTGCTACAAATTAATTAAAGCACCTGAAGCCAGTCACATGATAAAACCCCCCTGCTTCAATCAGACAAGAGGAGGAGCTGAAGCAGAGTGGTTTGGTGTTGGAGCAGAGAGCAGTTTGGAGGGAAGCAGAGGGGAGTTTGGAGAAGTGCTGCGGTGGGCTAAGAAGACCAAGACCCTAGGTAAAGGGACACTTGGTTTGTGCAGAGGGAGGGCAGGAAGCCCCACAAGCTGAAGGGCAGGAGAGGGAAGTAGCCCAGGGGAAGGAACCGCTATTCTAGTGGTTTACCGCTATCCCTAGGGCCCCTGGGCTGGGACCTGGAGTAGAGGGTGGGCCCGGGTCCCTCCCTCTCCACCCCCCTCCTCTAGGACACTAGTGGGGCAGTTAATACCCCAGTTCAGGGGGCAAGAAACGGTGCCCTGAACTGTGCCGCCTTCTTTCCCCCCCAAGAAGAGAAAGCACGAGACCCATCATAGTAGTGCCGGCAATTTGCCACAATGATCATTTGTCCAAAATAGCTTTCAGAGGGAAATGTGGAAATCTTTAACAATTGAAAAGAATTACAATAACAAAACAACAACAACAACAATAATAATAATAAATTAATAAAAATCAACTCATACTCCTTTTATATTTTTCTTTTGAGTATTTATACAAAATCCCAACGGGTTTGGGAATAAAGTCAATTAATGTAAAAGCTCCTTAATTTTGAGTGCAACAGGAATTATTATTGGGCTGATGGAAGTCAAGATGTGCTTTTTCAGAAATATGATGACAGTAAGTGAAGTGTGAGAAAACGGGCTGCGGTGTCTCGGGGAACCAAAAACAGCTCCTTTTGAAAGTCTTGTATGTTTCAGTATTGAATAGTGCTGGTAAATATAGTGCTGACATGCAGGGACTGCATGGTTAATAAACATGGTATTTTGAAGTTGAAAACAACAGAAGATAGAGACATTAGAGATTAAAAAGATGTATTAGATCATTGAGTCCACCTTTCTGCAAATGCAATCCACGTCTTGTGGTAACAACCATTTTCCGATTACGTAAAATGTAGTTACTGTGAGTGTTTTTGAGATCAATGTGCAATTACCATGTCATCACCGTATCATATTAGAGAATTATGTACTAACTTTTTATAATAAAGTATTATGTGCTGGAAAAGGGTCTGCTTGAAATTCTCAGCTGTTCTAGCCCTCTCTTCCCCCACACCCCAACACAATTTCAGATTTCTACATGCAAATGCCTTTGACATCATAAACGAATCTTGCAGCATTTTTATCTCCCACATTTTTTATCATACATTTTATCCAGTCTTCTGATAGCAAAAATCTACAGTGAACAAGTGATGATTTCAGGTGAAATATTTGCAATAACAGAACATTCAGGCTTGGATCTTGCAATCACTTACACTTGTGCTTAACTTTCCTCCTCTGAGTAGTTCCATTGAAATCAATGGGACTACTTCTCATGCTAAAATTAAACACATGAGTAAGTCTTTGTGGGGTCAGGGCTCCAACCTATATGTCCGTGCAATTCCAGAGTAATGAAAATGTCACTTCTGATGTTTAGTGTGATGCTTACAGATGAAGAGTACCACTGATCAAAAAAGGTGAGGAAACAAACAAACAAAAACGGTCTTAGTCGCAGGAAAGAATCCATTACTTTGACATATCTGTGCAATTTGTTTTAATGTATCTATTTAAGTTAAATTGGTTAATTATCTTTCAAGGATAATAATCTCAGGGTGTCTAATTTTTCAAATGTATGCTGAAGCAAGCTGTTTCATGAAGCTATTTAAAAGGATTGAGGATTTACTTCAGTCAATAAAAGAAACTTTAAGAAATTGTTCTTAAATTAACTGGCCAATTTTATTTTTGGGAGGTGGATGTCAATGAGCCATCTTTTGCATTTGCCCTTCATTGCTGTAGCGTGCTGAGGTGCCGACTTTCAAAAGTGCCAGGTGTGCTCCGCCCCAGGTCCTGCCCCCACTTCACTTCCCCCAAGACTCCCCCCCACCCCGCCTCTTCCCACCCCGTTCTGCATACCCTGCACTCGCTCCTTCCCCGCCCCCCCAGCACCTCCTGCAAGCTGTGGAACAACTGATCGCGGAGGGCAGGAGGTGCTGTGGAGGGGGAGGGAGAGGCACTGATTGGTGGGGCCGCCGGCAGGCAGGAGGTGCTGTGGGGAGGTGGAGGAGCTGATGGGGGGATGCTGGTGGGTGCTCAGTACCCACCATTATTTTTACATGGGTGCTCCAGGGCTGGAGTCAGTGTCTATGGTAGTGTACACATACCATGGAGGGTGTTTTGCCTCCAGTTTGGGTACTTCAGGCTCACGCTTGTTCAAGGGTTTGAGGCCAGTTGTTAAGTCTTCATTAGATTTGTCCTTTTAGCCTGAGCTGCCATTTTACCTATCAAATCCTCTAACTACAGCTTTCACTCTGATGTCCCATCTGGCTCTATTGCTTCCCTCTTCCTCTTCCTAACCTCGTTTAACCTACAGCCCTGGATCAACCACCCTGGTGGCTCCTGGGACCTTTGCTAAGCACTGCTCCCACTTGGATCTCTCATTCAATATGTTCTCCTTTCTGATCACCACCTTATTTCCTTCAGTATTAGTCACGTGCCCCCTGGCTGCACAACTGGGTCTTTTAGAACTCCAATTTATCAACCTTTTTTGACTATTTTTTTTTTGCAACTCTCACACCCTTCTTTCCTTTCTTCTCCCTGCCAGCACAGGTGACACCTTCATCATCTCTCTCTCCTTCCCCACCCTTAACTCCTTCCTTCCTCTCTCTTGCTGCTCTACCCACATCCCCAGTTCTGGGTCAGACCTCTCACCTGCTTCCTGCGTTGCTTAGTGTTTCTGGAGAAAATCCAGGGACCACACAGTTTTCCTCTGTTCTCTCCTCTATTGAGGGGGAGAAAGAAAGGGAGGCAGAGCACGGAGTTTCTTGCCCAGCAGCTCTTCAGTGTTAAAATCAGCTCATGTGATACCTACGTGTCTGTCTCCCTGACATGGAGGACTGTGTATGTGTTGGCATCAACATCTGTTGATACTCCCTCCCATGTTGATAGGAATGAGGAATTGATGTTAGCGTTGGTGCCTCTGTTGGTACCCATGGGCTATTTTTGTTGCCGTCTTGTTGGTGGACCCTAGCATGGCAACTTTCCTTATTACTCCTCTTCAGAGTTTGGCGCCAGAGCCTCTTCTGGGAAAGGCTAAACCTTGATTTCTGAAACCTTGGTCTCAGTTTTGCTACCACTGGTAATGGAGCTCAGAATCCATGCCAGAGATCTCCACCAAAGTCTCGGTAGTTTTGTCAATTCTCTTTCAGGACAAAAGAGATGTAGAAAGGACTTGAAGGCCGGGGACCCGATCCTCAGCTGGTATCAGTCAGTTAGCCTCATTGACTTCAGTGAAGTTACACTGACTTACAGGAACTGAGGATCTGACTCCTGACATTAAGAAGAGCCAGGTTTTTTCCTTCTAGTAACAAAATGGGAACCCTGTGCTGACCCAGTTCATTTAACTTACACTTTCTCCTAATATCCTGCACAGAAACCATCTCCTTTCTGAGCTTTGCATTCTTAAATAACCCATCATCCACAAGTTGGCATAAGAAACAGACCTCATTATGCATTTCTGGTTCTTTTGCAACTAGTTCCATTTTCCCCTTTCTCCATCTACCCCTATTCCTCCAAAGTCATGATGATTGTGGTAAAAGGTGGTCACCATCGAAAGGTCAGGATATGCTGTCTGTAGCATCAACAGTTATATTCTACAGGATTTAAAAAAAATTAGGGATATAAAATGCTCCAGCTCATAAACCAACTACTAACTGAAAGGGTTAGGAGGAAATTTCCATTATGGGCAATTTCATAATTTTGTACTTCTGGGCTTCTTATATATTTCTCTGAAGTATCCGGTATTTTCTACTTTCAGAAGCAGTGTACTGGACTTCATTAAATTGAACAGAGGTCTGATCTGATATAATGTTTCTTATGTTCTTAAGGGTTGTGTGTCGTCTCACTGATTCAACAGTTATCACACATACTTTGGTTGTAATATGTGGTACTGTAAACATATGACTTTGCTTTGAAGATACTCTACTAATATACATGAATATGTTAAAAGCATAGTCATTTTAGTTCTTCGGGTTGCACTGGACCTATAGAAATGATTTCTGTACCAGAATTCTGCTCTCATATATTCAGGCACATCTCCTATTGGAGTCAAGTTGCAAGCACATGTCTGAAGTCAGCGTTTAGCCTTCAGTTCCATGACATCACAAAAAATAAATGATGAAAAGTCTAGAGGCCAGGTTCACTGATTGATATACTCTGACTGCTTTGCACTGCTTCAGTGATGTGAAGCAGCCATAAATTCATCTTATTAAGTGGTTTCAGAGTAGCAGCCGTGTTAGCCTATATTCGCAAAAAGAAAAGGAGTACTAGTGGTACCTTAGTCTCTAAGGTGCCACTAGAATTCCTTTTCTTATTAAGTGGTGAATCTAGCCCAGTCTGTTGGAACTACTGTCCAGGCTGCCACTGGTGGATGGCACTACAGTCACGACAAGTTCCTTTCCAGGTGCCTCTGCTGAGCACCAGTTGTCACCTCTGGCCATAAGAAGAGGCATCTCAGTAGCATGAATGGCAGATTAGGCTACCTTCACAGGAAAAGGGCTAAAGACTTGCTGTTTTTGTACATAAAGCTGAAATTCTCCTATACATATCTCAACTTGGGAGGCAGAAGAGGAGGCCTACAGCTGTGGGCTTATTAGGCCCCAAAGGCCAAATCTGAATTAATCAGAAAGAAGACATAGTCAGAATTGTACTAGGCATGTCTCTTCGCTTTGAGATGTCATTCAGACCTGAGTCTGAAACGCTCAGGGCATTTTGGGGCTGGGAATATAAAAGAGAAAGACAGAAAGAAACCTGATTACAAGCCATTTCTTCACATAGAACTTTGGGCCCTTTTCTCCTGCTTTGGATGTAATGGCTGGCCAAACCTCCCTTTGGCTATCCTGGTAATTACGTAATCTGTTTTTAAGGCAAGTCAGAAATTGGCCATTTTCGAGTAGAAATCCTACATTTCTGAAGGGACCATTCTGATATGTCATGTCAGTTGCCTACCTATTGGAACAGAAACCAAGACAGTCAGAATGATTTATTTAGAAGTTTGTTGTTAATCCATTCTGTTATGGCCTGGGAATTGTAGAAGCCTTCAGAAATCTGGTGTGCGTACAGGGTGCAGAGTACTAATGGGATTTGATTCCCAGGTGTGCCTTTTAGATGCTACTGCAATACAGAGAATTAATAGTAACTTAAAAAGTTTTAATTGAAATCCAAAATGATGATTTAGTTTAACACAGTTTTATTCTGGGTGTATTAAATATTCTCTTAAGCATTTGTTATAAATGTGGATGTATTCACAGCTTATGCAGTTTGTTTTCATTCATAAAAGATACAATGTGAACCCCTGGAATAAATATACACTCTCTGTTGGTTATTTAACCAATACTAGCTAATATTTATGTGTTTTACTTGCTGGTTTAAAGCATCATCCACATAACTCTGGTCCAATGTAGCCCAAACTTGAACATGCTGCAATAGCCATTTATTTGATAAAGCTTTGGAGGAGGGTTGAGAGTTTGCTTGTGGAAAGAGAGATCAGTGGGGTCCAAAAGGCTTTTCCATTGCTTTCATTTATTGGCTGGCTGAGAGTTATTTTTTTTCCTCCCTGTGATTGTTTGTATTATCTGTGTGATCATCACTATATGATTGGAAGTCTAGTCAGTTGCATAAATGTGTTAGGGCACCTGGAACTTTTTATGTAGGCACTCTTTATTCCTTACATCTATAAATAAATATATGCTATATACTGGAGTTACCAGATTCATTTAAATGTGTGAAATATTTGTAACAGTACCTGAAGGCTTTAGAAACACTCCTAGGTTTTCTTGAAACAGGGATCATGGACTCTTTGAGTGAAGCTGAACCTAGTACTTGGGCTTATTTTTGGTTTTTCCAACAAAATTTTCACGACTGTTGTGACTGAGACCGTTATTTCCTGTTTCTGATATGGTAGTAACTGTGTAAGGCTCCCATTGTGCGAACAGGAGTTGAAGATAATCCGTATCCTGAGGATCACCTAGTTAAAACCAGATGCGACACGTGGGAGTGACAGTCAGAAGGAATGGTGTTGGAGGAACGGGGGAAACAGGAATAAACGTATTATCTACATAGGCCATATAAATAAATTAATATTAGGGCTGTCAAGCGATTTAAAAAAATTAATCGTGATTAATTGCATGATTAAGCACACTGTTAAACAATAATAGAATACCATCTATTTAAATATTTATGGCTGTTTTCTACATTTTCAAATATATAGATTTCAATTACAACACAGAATACAAAGTGTACAGTGCTCACTTTATATTTATATTTGATTACCATTATTTGCACTGAAAAACCCAAAATAGTATTTTTGAATTCACCTAATACAAGTACTGTAGTCAATCTCTTTATCATGAAAAGAAAAGGAGTACTTGTGGCACCTTAGAGACTAACCAATTTATGTGAGCATGAGCTTTCGTGAGCTACAGCTCACTTCATCGGATGCATACTGTGGAAACTGCAGAAGACATTATATGCACAGAGACCATGAAACAATACCTCCTCCCACCCCACTCTCCTGCTGGTAATAGCTTATCTAAAATGATCATCAAGTTGGGCCATTTCCAGCACAAATCCAGGTTTTCTCACCCTCCGCCCCTCCCCCCCCACAAACTCACTCTCCTGCTGGTAATAGCCCATCCAAAGTGACCACTCTCTTTAAAATGTGTATGATAATCAAGGTGGGCCATTTCCAGCACAAATCCAGGTTTTCTTACCCTCCGCCCCCCGGTATAGGGTGGTGTTTATGTGACCATTGTTTATTAGCACTGTAGTGTCCAGGAAGTGGATCTCTTCTGTGGACTGGACCAGGCTGAGGTTGATGGTGCGATGGAAATTGTTGAAATCATGGACACCATCCTATACCGGAAACCTACTGACCGCTATTCCTACCTACATGCCTCCAGCTTTCAAATCCAGACTCCAGCGAGAAACTGCTGAATTGGAATTCATTTGCAAATTGGATACTATTAATTTAGGCTTAAATAGAGACTGGGAGTGGCTAAGTCATTATGCAAGGTAGCCTATTTCCCCTTGTTTTTTTCTACCCCCCCTCCCCCCCAACGTTCTGGTTAAACTTGGATTTATGCTGGAAATGGCCCACCTTGATTATCATGCACATTGTAAGGAGAGTGGTCAGTTTGGATGAGCTATTGCCAGCAGGAGAGTGAGTTTGTGTGTGTGTGTGGGGGGGGGGGGGGTGAGAGAACCTGGATTTGTGCTGGAAATGGCCCACCTTGATTATCATGCACATTGTAGGGAGAGTGGTCACTTTGGATGAGCTATTACCAGCAGGAGAGAGAGTCTGTGTGTATATGCACAGAGACCATGAAACAATACCTCCTCCCACCCAATTGGTACCTTCTTTGCGTTTTGTGATATCTGTAGTGAAAGTGTTCTTAAAACGACAACATATTCTGGGTCATCATCCAAGACTGCTATAACATGAAATATATGGCAGAATGCGGGTAAAACAGAGCAGGGGACATACAATTCTCCCCCAAAGAGTTCAGTCACAAATGTAATTAATGCATTATTTATTTAATGAGCGTCATCAGCAAGGAAGCATGTCCTCTGGAATGGTGGCTGAAGCATGAATGTTGGGCATTCATGATGGGCATATGAATGTTTAGCATATCGGGCACATAAATACCCTGCAATGCTGGCTACAAAAGTGCTATGCAAATGTCTGTTCTCACTTGCTGATGACACTGTAAATAAGAAGCCAGAAGAATTATCTCCTGTAAATGTAAACAAAGTTGTTTGTCTTAGCAATTGGCTGAACAAGAAGTAGGACTGAGTGGACTTGTTGGCTCTGAGGTTTTACATTGTTTTGTTTTTGAGTGGAGTTATGTAACAAAATCTACATTTGTAAGTTGCACTTTCATGACAAAGAAAGTGCACTACAGTACTTGTACGAGGTGAATTGAAAACTATTTCTTTTATCATTTTTACAGTGCAAATATTTGTAATAAAAATAATATACACTTTGATTTCAATTACAACACAGAATACAATATATATGAAAATATATAAAAACATCCAAAATATTTAATATATTTTAATTGGTATTGTTTAACAGTGTGATTAAAACTGTGATTAATCCTGATTGATGTTTTTAATTGTGATAAATTTTTTAGAGTTAATCGCGTGAGTTAACTGCGATTAGTCGACAGCCCTAATTAATATCAGAAGTTCCTATTGCCTATCTACCCTGTTATAAGTTGCCAGTTTCCCATTGGCATCACAGTATATCTTGAAGAGGTATTTGAAGAAGTGCAGGAAAGTGACTTTATGGATTAATTGAGGGAGAGCCCATGGCATTTTGGGTTCATTTGAATTACAGCTGAGCAAACAGCAGACAATTTATTTGATGAATTTAGCACCTTTATTTGTTAATGAAAGATCCAAAAACAGATCTCAATTTTTATAAGTTTCTTTGTTGTTTGAAATCTTCAATGAATGATTTATTTGAACATATTTCATTATTGCTTGTGCATCGTTTATCAGAACTATTGTTCTGATCTTTGATTCTGCTTATTAATTTATTGTTCACAATGGATCACGTTATTGCTTCTGTTCCCTGCCTTGCTGAGGAAAACCCATAATGACCTTTTAGAGACATAAATATAGCCACACTTCCAGAGAATACTTCCGAGAATCCATTTTCTGATGAGACATTTTTGCAAATAAAATGTCACTAGTGTGAATGTTTGTGTATAGTGAATAAGAGGGGCTACAAATACTCTCGAAGTGAATTTAGGGCTTTTATTCAAATGAATATTTACAAATTCTTTTTTTCCACTGTCAAGGTTTAGTCTGAACCCAAAATTCAAAGCTAAATTCAGAGCAGTTTTGAATCTACAAGGATCAAAACTGAAACATTATTTTACATGAATGCCTGAGAAATGGTAGAAAATGGCTGAGTTTTGCACACTGCTACTGTTTTCCTAATTGTTGTCAATGTGGTTGTTTTGAGGTCTTCTTAATTAGGCCTCCAAGGCCAATTATGGAAAGATGCCAGTGACATATGAGCTTCAATCTGCTTTGGGGTATGACAGCTATTTCATCATGTAAACCTTTCTTTAAGTGTAGGAAGCTTTTAATGTTGACAACATTTTTTTACATTATAAGGTCAAAGAGTTAATCCAACCAGGCAATCAAACTTCTAAAAGAAATAAACTGTATGCAGGCAATTACAGCTGATAAATAAGCCATTTCTTGGATTTACATTAGCCAATTTAGATGAATAGATTCCAAGGCCAGAAGGGACCATTATGATCATCTACTCTGGCCTCCTGTCTAACAGAGGCCATAGAACTTCCCCAAAATAATTCCTAGAGCATGTCTTGTAGAAAAACATCCAATCTTGATTTAAAAATTGCTGGTGATGGAGAATCCACCATGAACCTTAGTAAATTGGTCCAGTGATTTAATTACCTTCACTAGTAAAAATTTACATCTTATTTTCAGTCTGAATTTATCTAGCTTCAGTTTCCAGCCAGTGGACCTTATTATACCTTTGTCTGCTAGACTGAAGACCCCATTACCAAATATTTGTTCCCCTCGTGTAGATACTTATAAACTCTGATCAAGTCCTTTTCTTTTTGTTAAGTGAAACAGATTAAGTTCATTGAGTCTATCACTATATGGCATGTTTTTTTAATCCTTTGATCATTCTGGTGGCTCTTCTCTCAACCCTCTCCAATTTATCAGCTTTCTGATAATTGTGGGCACTAGAATATATTCCAGCAGCTGTTGAAATAGTGCCAAAACCAGAGCTAAAATAAACTCTTTCCTTCTACTCAAGAGTCCCCTGTTTATGCATCCAAGGATGAATTAGACATTTTGGCCACAAGGTTGCACTTGCAGCTGTTGAGTATCCACATGGCACCCAAATCTTTTTCAGAGTTACAGCTTCTCCAGATAGAGTCCCCCCATCCTCTATGTATGGCCTACATTCTTTGTTCCTAGATGTATATTGTTTGCTTGCGCCGAGGTTACTAAGCAATCCGGATCACTCTGTTTCAGTGACCTGACCTGTCGTCTTCATTATTTATCACTCCCCCAGTCTTTGTGTCATCTTCAAAATTTATCAGTGATTATTTTATATTTTCTTACAGGTCATTGATAAAAATGTTAAATAGTGTAAGACCAAGAAATGACCCCTGTAGGACTCCACAAGAAACATACCCATTCAATGATGTTTCCCTGTTTATAATTACATTTGGAGACCTATCGGTTAGTCAGTTTTTAATCCATTTAATGTGTGCTATGTTAATTTTGTTTCAATCTAGTTTTTTTAAATCAGTGTCTGTTTTGTAGTACCAAGTCAAATGGTACTTACAGAAGTCTAAGTATCTTACATCAACACTATTCCCTTTATCAGCCAAACTTGATGTAATCTCATAAAAATCAAGTTAGTTTGACAGGATCTATTTTCCATAAACTCATGTTGATTGGTATTTATTATTTATTTATTATTTAAGGAGAGTGATCACTTTAGATAAGCTATTACCAGCAGGAGAGTGGGGTGGGGGAGGTATTTTTTCATGCTTTGTGTGTATAAAAAGATCTTCTACACTTTCCACAGTATGCATCCGATGAAGTGAGCTGTAGCTCACGAAAACTTATGCTCAAATAAATTGGTTAGTCTCTAAGGTGCCACAAGTACTCCTTTTATTATTTAATTTGTTATTAATTGAGTCCCATATCAGCTGCTCCACTATCTTGCCTAGGATTGATGTCAGACTGATAGGCCTATAACTATCTTGCATCCTGTTTAAATATTGGAACATCATTAGTTTTCTTCCAGTATTCTGGAACTTCTCCGGTTTTCCAAACTTATTGAGAATCAACATTAATGTCCAGTGTGCTCTGCAGCCACATTTTTAAAAACTCTTGGATGCAAATTATCTGGAACTGCTGATTTAAAAAAAGTCTAACTTTAATAGCTGCTCTTTAACATCCTCCCAGGGTACTAGTGGAATAGAAAGAGTGTTATTGTATGATATGACTACATCTATTTCTGCCTAAATACAAAACAAAAGTATTTATTGAACACTTCTGCCTTTTATACATTAGTATGGTAATTCTACCATTTCTATCTAGTAATGGATCAATACCATTGTTAGGATTATTTTTGTTCCTTTTATACTTAAGAAACGCCTTCTTATTGTCCTTAACTCTGCTGGCCATAGATTTCTCTTTGTTTCCCTTTGCTTCCTTTATCAGTATTCTACAATTCATAGCTTCTGTTTCATATTCATTACTAATAACTTCCCCTTTCTTCCATTTTTTATAGCTTTCTTCACTTCCTCTCCAAACGAGGTTGATTTTTTTTAACCACTATGACCGTCGTCTTTGATTGTGAGTTTCTGGGCATCTAGTAAAATGTTCTTAAACAATTCCCAATTATCATTCACATTTTTCTGATTAAAGTCTTCCTTCCAGCTGATATGGCTCTTTTTTTTTCCGCGCTTGTAAATCACCAAGTACATATATCAGTAGTTTGGATTTTATTTCGTTTGTACATTATAAATGAGATCAAGTCATGATCACTTGTACCTAAGCTACCATTACTTTTTAGTTCTGTGATCAGTTCCTCTTTATCTGTCAAAATGGTATCTAATATAGAATTCCCTCTGTGTTGGATGCAACATTTTTTGCATTAGGAAATTGTCATCTATTATATTGGGAAATTCCAAGATGTTTTATTTCTGGCAGCATGAGCCCTCCAGCATGTGTCATTCAAATTGAAGTCCCCCATGTCCACAAAGCTTATTTTCCAACACATTATAGATAGATGTTTAGGATGGTGCTCATCCTTTTCCCTAGTGTGATTTGATACTCTGTAGCAGACACCAACTAACACCCCATCTTATGCTTTACCTGTTAGGACATTGATCCATAAACATTCAGGATAATTTTTTCTGAGTTATCCGTGACACAGACATAGGAAATGCCATTTTTGACATAGAGTGCCACACCCCTTCCCCTTTTGCTTACTGAATCCTTCCTAAATATGTTATAACCATTGATTTTAACAATCCAATCACGCAAACCATCCCACAAGGTTTCAGTTATACCAACTAGATTGAATTTATGCTCATAAATGAGCAATTCCAGTTCCTCTTGTTTGTTACCTAGGTTCCTAACATTGGTGTATAGGCAATTCAGGAATTTCTTTTCTTCATGTCCTTTGGTTCCTTGGTTAATTTTATTCTTAACATCTCGATTTTGTGCTAAATCTGTGCTCATATCTTCCCTTTTTTTTACACCTCCACTTTTGTTATTAGCTTAATGCCCTCCTGAGTACTCTAGTCAGCCTGTCCCTGAGGAAATTTGTTCCTCTTCTACAGAGGTGAAGTCCATCCAAATTATACAGCCATCTCTCCTCACAGAAAATGGACCAATGCTCCACACAACTAAAACTCTCCTCCACTTACCTACCAAGACATTCACTTCTAGAATCTTCTGCCTTCTGTCATCCTTAGCTCATGGGATAGATTGCTTGGACATTCTTCAGCACACTTCTGAGTTCCCTGAAGTCATCTATTATCTGTAATATACCTTGTGACCCAGTGTCGTAAGCGGCAATCTGAACCATCTCCAATGGATCCTTGCCCATCAACTTTAGAAGCCTATGCAGTCTCAGAGTGATGTCTTGTGCCTTGGATCCAGGAAGACAGCACACCGTCCTGTTGTCTGCCTGTCCCTTGCAGACTGTTCTCTCAATTATTTGTAGTATTGAATCCCCCAAAAGGATTGTCTGTCTTCCTCAGGTGGTTGGAGGTCTCTTTGTGGGCAAGCTTGGTTTTCTTACAGGTTGGGCCAAGCTGCCATCCACAAATTGTGTCCTGCACAGCTCTCCATTCCCTTGGACTAGCTGGATCTTGAAAGATATCTTCCAGAGTTTCCATTTTCAGGACCTGGTATTGATTGGATACTTCTAGCTGTACGGAATTCCTCCTGGTCCTCACCTCTCTGGTGGCCACAGCCTGCCCTTGTGTCTCCAGCTGTGTAGAATGCTGTCCTCTTGCTTCTGCTAGTACTGCTAAACCTCCTTTCTGACTTCCTCTGTGTCAGACTCCTTGTTGGCCAACTTGGGGAGTTGCTGTTGGTCCCAGGCAAAGCGTACGGCCATTGCCCCACCTAGGCACTAATTTCCCACACGGCAACATTTTATTGATAGAACTGTTTTACCCCTTGTTCCCTAATGTTACCAATGCCCATCTAGAGCACTCCTGGGATAATGGGTTTGAGTGGTGATACTAACGTTCTGAGTGGTATATGGTAATAGAAGTCTGGAATAATAGCCAGTCAAACTGATTTCAGTTACTAGACAGCAAGTCATTCACCCCCAGCTTTCACCTCACGTAGGTGTGCAAGGGCTCAAATGCACTGGAATCAATGAGGCTTTTCTGAGGGAGAGCAGCATAAGGGAAACCAGCACAGGACATCACACAATGCAAAAGAGAACATGGTGGGCATGGGGAGGGGTTAAGGGGAACTGAGGGGGCAGGACTGGTGCCTGTGTAAATCTACCTGTGAAAATCCCCTCATTGGTATGGGGAAGGTGTGCCTCGATGGCTTACTGCACAGAAGGTTGTGGAGTGGTTCCCAGTGCTGCTCCATGGCCTGGGGAGGGGAGTATAGAGTCTTCAAACCTTGATGGACTTACCTAGCAGTACAGCCTATTAACTCAGGTGAGGTGTGGCAAAGAGGATCTAGCCCCAAATTTCTGTCATGTTTGAATTGTAAGCATGGAAATTAGTGATGGAAAAGTATTGTTAGGTCTGCTATGATTTTGTACCTACTTTGCACAAACATAAATAACTGCACTGTGCAAGGCAGTGGCAAATCAGGCCCAGATCAGCACCTCAGTTGTGGGGGTATGCCTGTCATTTATTTTGGGTCCTCAAAACCTGGTGGTCTTATTCAATTCTCTGCTATGGCTGGATATTCAGGTAGAAGTGGTTTGCAGGAGAGCTTTTCGTCATTTGCTCTTTGGCAAGAGGGCTGTGAACTCTCAGTGAACTGTTTCTGATACAGAGCTCACCATAGCTGGTCACTGCCAGGCTGGATTATTATAACACAGTCTATGCTTTAAGACCATCTGGAGATGGCAGCTAGTGCAGAAGGCAGCTGTCTATTTACTGAGTTGTATTTCCCACAGGTTGCACAGTACACCTGTGGTCTGTTGCCTGCACTAGCTATCATTTGATTTCCTCTGGTGTTTAAAGTGAGTGTGACATTGGTGATACACTCTATTGACTATTTATATTCTTGTAGCACCTATGGTTACCCAGTTGTGAACCAGGACCCCATTGTGCTAGACCAAAAAAATGGTCCCTGACATACTTAGATTGTAAGTTCTTTGTAAGACGAGACAACAGATGGATACAGACAAGCAGACTGGGAATACATGGAAATGAGACTAAATTGGTCAACATGCTGAGTGAGACCACTGCTGTCTCTCCGGCAGCCACAGTATAGAAACAGCTCTTTACCCATAAGCACCTTACCTGGTGATTGCCTAGTTACTATTGAATCTCTGTAGAATAAGATTGGGAATTACCCTGACTGGGCAATCTAGGTAGATGTATGAGTATTAGCTCTGCTCGAGCTAGTGCACTAAAATATTAGTGTGGCTGTGGTGGCCTGGGCAGTGGCCTGACTACGTACCTAGGATCTAGATGGGGATATATTTGGGTGGCTAGCCTGAGCTGCCACCATGGCCATACTGCTATTTTTAGCATGCTAAATTGAGCAGAACCAGTATGTGTACATCTACCTGAGCTGGGAATTACACCTCCCAGTTACAGTGCAGAGAAAATGTTCCCATTAGGCTGCCTGGTGGTTGGCCCTTGACATTTTCCAGACACATGGACCCACAACCCTGAATTGGCCGTTTTGCAACTCCCTGCAGCCTGCTACCTCTCCTCCTCCTCCAGCTATTAAGTATTATTATGAACTCATGTTGTATTTTCTCTTACTTTATCCCTTTCTCATTCCTGAGGAGATGGCACATGTTCGTAGTACTGCAGACACCAGAGAGAAAGAGAATAGACTTGTCAAGGTGGAAGATGAACAGTGCAGGGACTAGGGATTTTGCAGGTAGGTCAATGTTTAGAGATGTAAAAGGAGATGTGACAGGTTTTAGTTGTGGCCTGGTTGTGGTGGGGAAGGAGGAGAGGAAGTAGCTGAAGATGACCCTAAGGGTTAGAGGATTGCATAACTGGAGGCATGGAGATGCTGCCAAGAGTAGTTGAGAAAGAAGCTAGTGAGGGGACCTGGAAGGAAATATTAGATTTTAATCTTGGGCTATGTTATTTCTGAGATCGCGTGAGGGTGAGATTCTCAGTTGGTGTTAGTGTAGCATAGTGTAGTGTTGATTTAGGTGAGTGTAGATGTAAAAGAGGAGAGAGCCCAGGATCAAATATAGGGAATTCCCGTGTAAGCAGGGAAGTGAGGTAGAGGAGGATCGGCTGAAAGGGACACAGAAGGGAGGGTTAGAGAGGTAGGAGGAGAACCAGGAGAGGATGGAACCTTGAAAGTTGAGTGAGGACCGAATAGCTAGAAAGAGAGAGTGATCAACACTGTGAAAGGATGAGCATAGACCCTGGCATTTGTCTAGGAAGAGGCTGCAGGAGACTCTGAGAGCAGTTGCAGAGCAGTGAAGTGGGCAGAAACCATACTGATGTGGATCCAGGAGTGAAATAGTGGAAAGCGAGCTAAAGCAACAATTGTAAACAGCCTTCTCAATGGGTCAGATCCTCAGCCAGTGTAAAATGGCATAACTCCCTTCAAACTGGAATAGGCAGGAGAGCAAGAGGCCAACACCATTAGAAGTGAGTACCTCCTGTCCTTAAAAGTAGTTTGTAGGAATTGATGGCCCTCTGTTCCTCAGTGGAAGTGTTCTGCACCTTGCCGTATTGACTCCTTTCTGCTTTTCAGTGGATTCTTTTTCCAAATCCCAGCGGAAATGAAGAGCAGGTTATGAACAGCACTGGGGAACTTCACCTTTCTCAAAACTAGCAGATATGTGTGGGTGTATAAAGATAGATATCTTTCATATCTCCCCTTTTTAACTTGTCATGCAGTTATAAGCAGATATTCTAGTGGACAGCTCTCTTGAAAGAGACATCCGTTCCAACATGCAATCATTGAACACTAAAATGTCACTTCCCCTGGGCCTAGTAAAATGTCAGATCTCACTGCAAATGGGTGTGCACCCTCACATTAGGTGCACTGAAAATCATTCTGTAGCTAGTAAATTTCTTAGCATAACATAAGTTCCCAGAATAACGATCATGTTTTTAAGGATTGATGGGTATGCAATCCATGTTAAACTGAACATAGCAGTTGATGAATAGACAGGTGCAGATGAAATTAGCCTACACATTTAAAAAAAATAGTCACTATGAATTGTGATTTTTCTGTTTTTTTTAACACTACGACTCATAAGGAGTTCAAGTGATTTATTCTCTGAAATGCAGCTAAAGCGGCTGAATGAGGCACTGAAATGCTTACTGCCAGTGCCCAAGCGAGCGGTTCTCTGTTTAGCATGTACTAATGGGCTTGCATGGGCAACTTGGAATCAATTATGCAGATGGGTCAACAGTGGCCATGTGGAACCTGATCCACAGTAGCCCATGAATCAATCAGTGACCATAGTGTGAATGGGGGCCAGTCTTGTCAGAGTCAGAAGTGGGGTGGGTGGGTTCTGGTTTCATTAGTTTGATCACTATTTCTTTGCACATATCTTCTACACTCTGTATTTCTGCCAAGTGAAGTACAGCGATTTTACTTCTGATGTACAGACCTGTTAAGATGAAGTAGTTTATGTAAACAATAATTCCCAATAGGTCCAATCTGTGGTTTGTTACTGATAGGTAACAACTAGTTCATCTTCCCAAGAGTGAAATAGGGAGAGTTATTGCTAATGTAAATAGTTACGGTAACTCGCAGTTTAGAGAGATGTGGCAAAAGAAGCTGACTTGTCCGTGGTTTTAATGTAATTCAAAAACAGCTGGGAGAGGCTGATGGTTTCACTAGCGGTTAATGAGCTATTCCCTCTCCCTCCCCAAGTAGTATGAATAGAAAGCAGGGTCCATCTGGCATACCATTCATAGTGTCATTGTTATTTCTGGGATGCTATAGTATGAAATGAAGCTCTGGTGCTGTTTTTGCATGGAAGTCTGTATGTAACACACCCATACTGACAATTTGACTGAATTTGTGTGTGTGGTGAGGCATTAAATTTGTCTTTGGAGTAGGATCTGTTATGCAGTAGATAAGCCTACTGTAGGATATGTAAGCCAGAATGAATATGCTTGCCTGCATATTGTAAATCAACGTTTTACAACTACTACTCCGCCCACTATTGTACTTTTATATAATGTGATTTTTCCCCCTGCTACTTTTTAAAAAAAGAAGCAGCCTCAGATATACCCGACTTTAATCTCTAGGAGTGAGTGATAGGAGCAACTTTACCTCCTCAGTCATGCCAGTGACATGTGAGCTTCAATCCTCTTTGGGATTTATTGACAGCTGTTTCATCATGTAAACCTCTTAGAGTGAAAAGCATGAACCGGATTTTAATAAATATGTCTGATAAAACGAATGGTAAATCCAAAGAAAAAGTGAAAATGGAACAGTTTCTATTGTCTGGTGAACTGTTTTTAAATGTAGAATATATAAGGTATGCTTCAATATTACAGAAAATATACAATTTTACTCCGATGTAAAAGTCCAGAGTACTGCTAATAAGTGTTTTTTTAAAAACTCCTTCGTATACAGAAAACTTAGACTGTTCAGAATTGATTTCCATTTAGTTACTGAATGTAGCATAGGTGCTTTTCAGCTCTGATCAATAAGACAAGTATTCTGTGTAAAAGTAACACAATGTGATTTATGCATTTAGAACATAGGAACATGTTCTAACAGCATCTTCATCTCATGTCTACTTGGCACATAGAAAAATGCAGTCTTTGTGCCCCAGTGCAAGGTAGCTGGAGTTATAGTGAAGGATGGCATTTTCACAGTGAAATTCTTAAAATCAGCTTGTTGGGAATTCCTCCTTTGATCACAGGTTAAATAGCAACACGCACGCAGAAAGTTGCCTTTACAAATCTGTTCATAGTTGTATACCGGTATTGAAGAGGATTATAAATTCAGAAATATTCTTTCTAATCTGTTTAGTTAGAAGACAGACTATCCCGGATTTCGTGCAGAAAGAAGTGTGGCTAGTTTTCACATTACATACAAAAACACAATATAGATTACATTTTTTTTTGAAGCAAATAGCCAAGACTATTTCTAACTCTGAAATACTAGGACCAGATCCTTAGCTAGTGTAAAATAGAGAAGCTCCATTGAAGTCAAGCAGAGGAAGACCATGGAGCTTCCTTCACCACCAAGGTCCACGTTACCTTCCTTACCTCTCAAAGTAAAATTGATTCAAGCTGTAACCCTCAGAAGAATCCTTTTCAAAAGTTTACTGGTCTGTGAAGATAGGGGCTGAACCTCAAGTGACAAGCAATTGAATCAACTGACTGCACACATTATTACTGTATTATAAAAATGTATCGAGTGTGGTCTTTTCTGAAAGCTAATTACACACTGGTGATTAATATAATTATGAAATGTGTGTATTAACACTACCTGAGGAAATAGGGATATTTAATTATATTATGCTTTAAAGTCTGTGGCCAAACAGGGAGAAACAGGTTCCCTCCCAGACAGGAAAGAAGGCAGCTATTTACCTGTCTCCAATGAGATTAGACAAGGTGTGACCAAAAACAATGGAAGCCCCATTTTACATACAAATCAGCAAAGGAATGGGAAGCCCACAGGAAGGGAAGAATAGCATAAGGTCATTCTGCCTCTTTAAACAAAGTCATTGAACTTTGGAAGATATAAGCAAGGACAGATGCCACCTTTGACATCCATCACTAGACATCCACTAGGGAACAGAGCTCTTAGAAGTTGAGAAGGATGAGTCCTTCAAATCTCTAGAAACTGAATTCTCTAGAAATCTCTAGGAACTGAATATAGGTGACAATCTTGAACAAAGCCTGTTTCTTGCTAAATTAAATGTAAGACTTTTAGATGTGTGTGTTCAATTCTATTGGCTTGTAACTCTTTTAACTTTATTCCTTTTACTTGACAACACTTACTCTATCTGCTTTTGTTAATAAGCTTGTTTTACTATTAATGTAAAGCAACTCTGCTGTGTTTAAACGGAAGGGTGTATTTTCCCCAGTTAAGTTAATAAGGTGTGATGTATTTTTGTGTCTCTAGACAGCGGAACAAATGAACCATATTATTTCTCTGAGCTGCCCAGGAGAGGGCTGGGTATGGTACAGAACATGGTTTTGGGAAAATTCAGGACTGGGAGTGTGTTGGGGTCACCTTGATAGTTGTAACAAGGCTGATGGAAGCCACTGTGGGGCTGTAGACAAGCTTCTGGGGTTAGAGCTGCTGAACCAAGGCTAGCTGCGTAGCACAAACATGCTCAGGGTGTGACCTGCATGCTGGTTGCTGACTGTGAACATCCCAGGCTGGGAGCTACAGTAGCAAGGAATTGTGAAGCTCTCAGGGTTACAGGGAAAGAGGTGACGCAAACCCACAGTGGTCTGAATTGCACCCCAATTCCTGTGACAACCACTCCTTCATTAACAGTAGCAAGGCTCACAATGAGCCCAATCCTTTCCCCATAGAAATTAGCATGTTTTGCCATTGACTTCAATGGAAGCAGGATCAAGCCCTATATGAATAAGTGAATAACAACTAAGAATGGGATTTGCAAAAGCTCCTAAGGAAGTGAGGAGCACAAGTCAGTGGGATTTGTACTTCTAACTATCTGATGCTTTAGAAAATCTCATCCTAAATTAACAGTCCTTTAGTTTTGTTACTCAGTTTAGTGCTTTTCTGTTGTTGCATAACCTGGTCTTTCAACACTTGGCAATAATACTCATTCATTTAATGTGGATAAGAACGTTTTTTTCTCTTGCCTGTGATTTTGCTGATGCTCTCAAGGGGTGAGGGGCAGCAATTCTTGTAGATTTAGTACCTTCACTGGTCTTACTTGACTGCCTTATTAGATATGTATCTTAAAATAATAAAAATGAAAATTTTTTGTTTGGATATGCCTTCCATTTTATTTATGGGTCTCTGTTTCTCCTAGTTACCTTTTCTTTATTTTAAACCAGTTTTTCTATATTTCATAATCTATTCTATTTAAATGCTCAGATGCTGGTATTTTGCTATTCTCTAGGACCCCAGTCCTGCAAGTTATATATGGGAGGGGGGGTGTGGGGGGGGGAGGGGAGAATAGCCTCATGAGTAGAGCACTCATGTAAGGTAACTGGGTTCAAATGTCTGAATGGGTTCTGGGATCTCCAAATCAGTCACTTGAACTCAGGTCTCCCATATCCCAAATGAGTGCCATAACCACTGGGCTATAGAGTCTATCTTGCTCTATGGGCCAATGAATATAATTATTGATACAAGTGGAACACCTCCAACAGGAGAGATTGAGAGATACCCACCACAGAATAGCCAATGTACTCAACTGTGATGTGGGAGGCCAGGGTTTAAGTCCTTGCTGTGGCTGATTTGGGAAACCCAGAATCTGATTAGGCAGAGCAGGGATTTGACCCCAGGTCTCAGATTTGTGCAGGATGGGAAAACAGTTTCCTGCCCAAGTCTGTTTGGCAGTCCACTGTTGTTGTTCATCTCTGGACTAGTTTGAACTGACTGTTTTATGCGATCGATCTGTGAGGGATATACTTTACTGCTAAACAATGGTCTTATTTGTGCTCTGTTTTCAGAAGGCAATATGAAATACATATTATACTCCTTTCTGAGGTGGGGTTGACTTAAGATCATTGAACCTTTGATGCTTAGGAGTTTACAACCAGGTAACTGTGTAACTGATTCAACACATACTAAGGGTCCAGTCTTTTGATACAATGCCTGATTAAAATGCTTTCAAAGCACTATGAAATGCTGAATTTCTTATAGACTAACTAGGTTGTTCAGGCACTGTATCTCCTAGAAAGTTTTTCTTCTTTTTCTTTTTAAATATAAAATTATTATATGGTATTTGTTCTTGTGAAATATATATTCCACTAAGCCACTCTGTCCAAGCTATTACTGTACCTAAATGTGCCTCTTTCATTATGGGCCCAATAGAAGAGATTTTTTTTCTCTTTTGCTTCTTCTCAACATAACCACAATCTGCAGGCTGCTGTAATGTATTGCAGTGTTAGAATCTGCTGCTCCGTTCAGTGTCCTTCTATTCTTTGTGCAGCAGGCTGGAACCTTCTGCCACATTAGCAGAATAAAATTATAAAGAAGCTTGCACTGTCATACGTTTCTGCAGATCTCTTGTCACGGAATCCCTTGCTTAGTCAGCAGCAAACCTCTGACATTTTTAACTGTGGCATGTCTCACTTGGTCTCCCTGCTGCTGCATGGGCAGGTCAGCAGATGTTTCCTGGATAGGCCTTGTTTAACTAAACTACTATGTACAGAAGTTTTGTCTTATGGTAACACTGGTGGGGCAGGGGTAATGTCTTTTCTCGTGTATGTACATTGCACAGCACAACAGGGCTCTGATCTCAATTGGGGCTTCTTGGCACTACTACAGTACAATCTCCTTGTCGTGAAAGTGCAACTTACAAATGTAGATTTTTTTTTTTGGTTACATAACTGCACTCAAAAACAAAACAACGTAAAACTTCAGAGCCTACAGGTCCACTCAGTCCTACTTCTTGTTCAGCCAATTGCTCAGACAAACAAGTTTGTTTACATTTGCAGGAGATAATGCTGCCCGCTTCTCGTTTACCATATCACCTGAAAGTGAAAACAGGCTTTCTCGTGGCACTGTTGTAGCCGGCATCGCAAGATATTTACATGCCAGATGCGCTAAAGATTCATGTTTCCCTTCAGGCTTCAACCACCCAGAGAACATGCATCTGTGCTCATGATGGGTTCTGCCTGATAACAATCCAAAGCAGTGCGGACTGATACATGTTCATTTTCATTAGCTGAGTCAGATGCCACGGGCAGAAGGTGGATTTTCTGCTTTGGTGGTTCGGGTTCTGTCGTTTCCGCATCAGAGTGTTGCTCTTTTAAGCAGGGCTTTGGAGCGGAGCCTGTGGACCAGCTCTGGAGCAGTGGAGCAGGCAGGTTTTTGCCTGGAGCTGGAGCACAGCTCCGCAGCCCTGCTTTTAAGACTTCCGAAAGCGTGCTCCACACCTTGTCCCTCTCAGATTTTGGAAGGCACTTTAGATTCTTAAACTTTGGGTCGAGTGCAGTCGCTATCTTTAGAAATCTCACATTGGTACCTTCTTTGCGTTTTGTGAAGTCTGCAGTGAAAGTGTTCTTAAAATGAACAACATGTGCTGGGTCATCCTCCTAGACTGCTGTAACATGAAATACATGGCAGAATGCGAGTAAAACAGAGCAGGGAACATACAATTCTCCCCCCAAGGAGTTCAGTCACAAATTTAATTAACAAATTATTTTTTAACGCGCGTCGTAGGCATGGAAGCATGTTCTCTGGAACGGTGGCTGAAGCATGAAGGGGCATAAAAATGTTTAGCATATCCGGCCCATAAATGCCTTGCAATGCCGGCTACAAAAGTGCCATGCAAATGCCTGTTCTCACTTTCTCGTGACATTGTAAACAAGAAGTGGGCAGCATTATCTCCTGTATATGTAAAGAAAGTTGTTTGTCTTAGCGATTGGCTGAACAAGAAGTAGGACTGAGTGGACTTGTAGACTCTGAAGTTTTACATTGTTTTGTTTTTGAGTGCAGTTATGTAACAAAAATCTACATTTGTAAGTTGCACTTTCATGACAAAGAGATTGCACTACAGTATGTGTATGAGGTGAACTGAAAATACAATTTCTTTTGTTTATCATTTTTACAATGCAAATATTTGTAATAAAAATAATATACGCTTTGATTTCAATTACAACACAACACAATATATATGAAAATGTAGAAAAATATCCAAAATATTTAATAAATTTCAACTGGTATTCTATTGTTTAACAGTGTGATTAAAACGGCGGTTAATTTTTAAAATCGCAATTAATTTTTTTGAGTTAATTGCATGAGTTAACTTTGATTAATAGACAGCCCTCATAATAATTAATAGCTGTTGTACATGACTGGGCTTTTTCTCTCATGATTCCCCTCCATTTTCACTTAACTATCTTATTCAATAAGGTATGTTTATATTCCAGGAGGAAGCTTAAGGAAATCACTTTTCCATTTCTAATGTTGCTCTTTAGAAGACTTTATGCCTTTTCCCTGGTGTCAGAGTCTTCCTCCAGGAATCATAACTTAGTCTTTTTTATGACCCTTAGCCTGTCATGGCTGGAAGGTTGAGGTTTGCTAGGCAAATAGTTAATGCACAGCAAGCTCCGGGGCAAATCTACAGTGCAGTAGCCAGCCACATATTAACTGGAGTAGATTAAAGTGTAGTAGGTTAAGTTTTAGTGCATGGTAGCAGGGCCCACATGGGCAACTAGTGTGCGGCAGGCTAGTGTGCTGTAGACTCACACCCCAGTGTGCCGCATACCAGTTGTTCATCTAGACAAGCCCTCATTGAGTGAGTTTTTTTATTCATAACTTCACTGGAATCAGAAAGCCACAGCTTGCCTGTTGCACAAGGAAGACTACTTGTGTCTGTGGAGATTGAGCAGAGTCCCCATGAAAGGTAATTTTACTGTAAATCATCAATAATTACTTATTTGGGGGAAAGTCCCATAAAAAAGTCTGAAAAGTGCATCTCTGCTCTTACCAGAGGTTAATGATATCCCAGGCTCACTGACTGGGAAGTATGAATCCAGGGCAAACTTAGATATGGGAGGGTTGTTCTCAATATAAATCACACTTCATGGATATATTCTTGCAGAAGAATGTCAAAAAGTCTATCATTTCAAGAGCAAGATAGAACAAAAGCCAGTTTTTATGAGACTAGAGGGTAACGAAAGTGTAGTTCTGTACAAGGCTTAGGGGAACACAATGCATGTCTGTATTGATAGAATCTAGCATCTGTGCAACTGGGGGCAAAGAAATGCCTGATCGATATCATGAAATGTGATGGATAGAAACATAAAGAAATTTGATACTATGTTGCCAAGGCAAAATCATCTACCTATTGAAGACAGAATTTCCCCCCTTCAAACCCTGGACTTTTGTTTTTATTATGATTGACTTTTAGGTGTGTAGGAACTTGTTGTTACACAGGGGATTGTCTGAGATTATTCAAGAAGAGTTGTAAAAGAAAGCTGAAGTAGTGTTAGAATTCTGCTCTCTTTTGTCTATCTACTTTGTGGACAAGTGAAAACTTGGAGTGCCTAACTCTAGTGAATGTGCAACAAACAAACAATCAATCTTAAAATGTTCATCAGTTTCTATAATTTGTTATCCTTCATGATCTCTTGTTTCAAATTCATCTTCTGTTGACGCTGCATCGGGAACCTGTGTTGAATAGCTAAGTATTAACATAGGTTAGATAACTGCTTCCTAGACTGTGGTTTTCCCATCACTGCTTCCTGTTGAGGCCTTTAAAAGCAGAAAGAATATGCAGGAGTGCTGGAACAATTTGTGTGGTCGGGGTGCTGGAGCCATTGAGCCAAACTGTAAACCCTGGATATGATGGAAACCACTTCAAGCCAGGGGCTGCTGCCACACCCCTAAATCCAGCACCTATGGGAATATGCCTTGAAGCACATTGCCTAAGTTATAGTTTAATAACTCTGAAAGCCAGCATCTTTAGCAAATATGGCCTCGGATTGTTGAGTTCAGATTTTTCTAATGCTACAGTAACATAGTTGTGCATGGTGTTCTACAGTAACAAAAGAAAAGGTTACTAGCCCCAACAAACTTAGTTTAATTGGGATACTCTATAGTGAGTGGTGACAACAGATTGTAGTATTATGTGCAGGGAGGGAGAAGGAATATAGCCACAGGAAACTGTAACAACTAATGTTACAATTTTTAAAAGTAAACTAAAGAAATGTTGCAATTACAGCTAATTTTTAAAATGATGCTTATCTTAGTTATGTTTTCATATCCCACCCCGTGAATGATACTAGATGAAATGTATGGTGTTGAATTATTGTTTTTTTTTCTTTTGATAAGGATGTGAGGGGAGAATTGGACTTTTCCTGCCAGTCTCCACCCTCTGCTTCACTTCCTACTCTAATTAAAAAAGTCATCCATCCTTTAAAACCAAGGAATCTGTTTATATTGTTGACATGTTTCTATAAGACTGTCATCTGTGTGACTAATTTTTTTGACTTTATACAATAATTACACTTTGAACTCAGAAATGCGTTTCTAGGTGATCTCCCAAGGGACAAAGACAGCAGGTATAAATAATACTTTGTCCAAATCCATGAACCTGAATACACAGGGCAGCAATTCTAAACTGAAAATTATAGAAAGAAAAACAACAGTTTCTATTTTGGGTTCATTTTTAGGTTTATTTCATACATTATTCCTGTTTATCTCTCAGGCTTGGGCAGTTGACATGCAACAGAAATGAGACGAGTATGTAAGTCTGAAAATAAAATGAATGCTGTCAGCTCATTAGATGTCCTTGTATATTGAATAATTTAATGAAAGTTCTATTGGAATAATTCTGTCCTAGTATTTTGTAGGCTTCCTATAATATGTGAGGAAGTCTAGTGCTTACATTATCCTGATTCTAATGCAGTCAACCTTTGAGCTTGTATACATGCTTAAGAAACTATGGGCGTAACATTTCAAAAGGGTGGCCTCTATTTTGTAGGTGCCGTTAACACCAGTAATATTTTCACCCACGTTTGTATGTCTTGCAACTGAAATGTAGGTATAAATCCTGGTACTTGCACTTCTTAAGTACCTGATTGCAGTTGCAAATCAGATCATTAGAGTGACAAGTAATCCACCGTATGCCTGCAATTTATTTTTAAAATGCTAAAATGTAGCTACAAACTGCACCTGTTGAAAGGAAAGGCCAGCTCTGAGTGCACTTGGAAGTGTACACCTTAAAGCTAGCTTCTCACTGCCTATGATGTGTGAGTGCAGTAGGGAAGAAGAGCGGTAAGAAGCCTCCTTCCAGCTAGGGTGGTATATGTAAGTGCTAGCCATGGCTATGCCCTTCCTACATACCAGTCAGCAGAACTGTTTGGATGCATGGGTGTGTGTGTGTGTGTGTGTGCAGGCTTATATTCTTTAAGGGAAGTAACTCTGCATGCTCTCCTGTGTGTTAGAACACGTTCCAGGGTTCATTTTCTCAGTGAGGCAGAATGCCTTTGGTGCTACTTCTGAGTTTTCGTGGCTTTGCACCATGTGCAGTGCAGGGATGTGCCTAAATGGCTCATATGACCTTTATGACTTTAAAAAAAAGACCCTCTATCCTCTTAAGAGTTTGTCTTCTCCAATGTTTATCTGAGAAACCCCACTATTCTGGATCACTGTGGAGAAAACCATTTGAAATGTCAATGCCTGGGCACAACATGTGTTTTGAAAGCACCTGTTAATAGGTGGACTTGTTCATTAGGCTCAGAAAGTGCAAATAAACAATACAGTTATTGACCTTTATCCTTTGTAATTAAGACCCCAACCCAGTGAAGTGTGGGGTGCCCTCAGCTCTCGCTGAATTCCTTGGGAAATGGGAGGAGACCGCACCTGACAGGATCAAGCCCTGAAACTCAGGAGAGTCTGCCATTCTTTCTTATGTTGAGTTGTGCCTTATATGATGTTGGAATAGAAATAGGAGAATCCCAGTGAAAATATAATTGCAATACCCTCTTGGCAACGTTCAGATTGTCACACTCCTCAAAATGCACTGCTGCAGTTTGAGTTATTGGAAAGATCTATTCAAATAGCAAGGGCCAGATTCTACTTTCAGTTGCAACGGTGGAAATCCAGAGTAATTACACTGTCTTCCATTGGTATTTGTGGTGCTGTAACTGAGGCCACAATCTGGCCTCAAAGCACTGCTTTTCCCACTGTGGTAGCAACTGTACTTGGAAGCCTTTAAATGTTGTCGAATGCTTAGCTGTGCTCTTCATTCATGGCAGCATAAGTAGAAAATCCTAATTTTAAAAATTCCTTTCTCTTTATTCTTTCTCCTGTTTTTCTCCTTTCTTATTCACATGCAATTTCTTTGCCTGCCTTTTCTTTTTTTCTTGATCTCCTTTTCCGAACCTTTTCTGCTTCGTTAGTCTGTCCTTTCTTCTTCTGCTTCTTTCTTTTTAAAAATGTTTTGAACAGAAGCTAGCAATTCACTAAGCTGTCATTTTGTCAGGGTATACAATTGTGTGAGGACCCGAAGTCTGTTTTAACATGATTATTAATTCCTAATCCTGTTTGAGAGAATAATGTTTTACCAGTTTCTTAATGACTGAAGACTAGCGTATTTTAGATGTTCACAATATTCAGTTGTTCCATGTTTCTTTCTGTTTTGTGCTAGTGCCCATCAGCCGTGGAAAGGATGAAAGCTGAGCTTTCATCAATGCCAGAGAATCATCAGATGCAAAATTCTTAAAAATGAATTCCATGATGACTTTTCTAGCTTTGAGAAGTGTGATTCTTTTTAAAAAAAATCATATTTTTTGAGGGATATCAATGTTAATTTATCATAAATTCAAGATGATAGCAGATTTAGTTAAACTAAAAGCTTTTAGCAAATTCAGAGGAGAGGAGATGCTGGCATTTAAAAGCTACACTGCTTGAGTGTGTTATGTAGTTAAATATGTAGCCATGCATTAAAAGGTTATTGAAAATGTTTCCTTAAAGCAGATTCATTTTTCAGTGCGCCCTGTAGCATTTGGGAATAACTTCTCTTGACAGGTTATTTGTATCTGATGCATAGAAATGTGTGTTTTGGATTTGGACTGCTGCCAATCTAAACAACTGCTTCCTCTTACACACTTGTAAATTGTTGTCAGTTGTCAGCAGCTGGACTGTTGGCACCACCTGCTTCTAAAATTTGTCACCTTCTTCTTCCCTTCCCCAGTTCTTGGTCTGCTTTTCCCAGAGCTCTAAATTTTTTTGCTGAAGCAGTAGGTGGAGGAAAAAAGCTGCAACTGCACTTTCTTTCCAAATTTGCAGCCCTCCACAGTGGGCTTTTTTTGTACTGTGTTCATTGAAAGCTCTGCTCTTGGTTCAAACAGGACAGAAGAAGAATGAAAGTCAATTTAGGCCTCTTAGCCAGACTCAGATTAGACCAGGTTTAGATCCATGAATTCAACACCATCTTCTCAGCCTCCCTCAGTGGAGTCTCTCTTCAGAGAGGTTATCCTCACCTTATTCCAGTTCTTTATCCAGAACTTGATGACCTCCTAAATAAGCAATTTAAGTATGTCTTCACATCGGGGAGAAAACTGATGGCAGGTAAGAATCTTGTGATGATATGATGGTAAACATCAAGCAAAGGTAGCAGCTGATACCTAGATCCCTGCTGGACATTTATTCTATCAACATGGTGCTATGACAAAACCAAATCATAACTAACTCAGATCCAGACTAGGCTCCAGTTCTGAAAATCTCAGGCTTGGTCACCCAAATTCCTGGCCTTCAGAATGACAGTAATTCAGCTGCCCTGCTTTCTAACTGCCTGGCTGTTACTGGACTTAAAGATGCCTTGCCTAGCAGAATGCTCAATGAAGGGAAGGGGTGATACCAATTCCTCTCTCCCACTTCAGGCAAATGCTTCAAGTGGCACAGCTGCCCTTGTTTGGTGCACTGGAATGCAAATTGCACCCACAGCGGTGAATCAAGCAGAGTGCGTGTATGGTACACAAGGAATAATTTCCAGCTGGGATAAATTCAGCCAGGGTCTTATTGTCTCTTTCTAGGGGATGCTTCCTTTTTGATCAATTGTTTCTTCCTTTGGCTTACGTGGGGATTCTGGTTTGAGTCTCATCTGCAGGGATGTGCAAGGTACATTTACAGTCCAGCTACTGGATGGGGAATTCTCTAATTGGTTATATCTTCTGTAATATCTGGTTAGCAGTTGGCAGCTCCAACACCTTTGTGCATTTTAGGCACCCTGGTCATTACTGGATAAAGGGAAATTACTCCATACAAATAGCCAAAGAGAAAACAACACCGTATATAAAAAAAAATGCCTTCATTGCTAAACTTTTCTGACGTCTTAATGGTGCATGCTTTTTAAGAGTGAACAGGTTATTTACTGATTTAGTGACATACTTAAAGTGGTCATTAAAAACTGTCTGGAGCCTATTTAGAGATGTGAGCTGTCAAGATGACACTTCTTTCCTCGACTCTTAACGTGTCAGTTGATCAAACTGCTTTTACACTGGGTAATCTTGCCAACAGAATTGTTTAGTTTTCCTATGGTGTAAATGAAACCACTGTGGATCAGACATGATAGAGAGGTAGACATGAGATATAACAAAGGAGCAATAGATTTAAAAATTGCTGTAGGGTGGGGCAGTGTAATTTTTTCAACACAGCTGCAGCCATTAAATAGATTTTATGAACATGGATGGAAGAATATGTTTAGCATTTACTTAACACTTATTTTTTTTAAAAGCTCCCAAGTTTTTATTTTGATAACATGATAGATTGTGGCTACATTATACAAATATATATTTAAAAAAAATCACACAGTTCCCCAAACCAGTAATTATTCTAGTACGTATGACTTAGTGTAAGGACAAATATTCTCTATTGAGCCAAATTAGGTGCGTTCTGAAAAATTTTTTGTAAATGCATCAAAATGTATAACTAAAGAATAACAGGCCTGCATTTGTCACTAGATTCCTGCCTGATTGATTATCTTCTGTCTCTCTACCCCAGGGCTTATCCTCCAGTAAGTCCTGCTTAAAGTTTTATTGACTTTATAATTATTATTCAGAAAAACATATCTTGGCTCTCTTGTATTTCTAAGCTTCTTTTAATAAGCCACCTCTGTGGCTTCTCTGAGGGCCTTAGATATAACTGATATGCTGAAGCATCCGAACTTTTTCTGAAGCCGTCTTGTTGTAAATGTGTTTTATTTGGTGACATTTTCAAGGAGTCCTATTCAAAACTGTTGACGTTCTTGCACAATTTATTTGCTTGAAAATCACCCCTTCTCCGATTCTGGCTGGTTTCTTTCCATAGAAGTGAAAATTATCATTATTTTCCATTGTCATAGAAATCCCTATTTTACTGGTATGTAATGCAGCTGCTTAATAGACGGCATGTGAAGCATTATATTAACTGGTGTTTAAAATGTATACGTTATATTATAGGGAAGAGAAATGTATTGCACTGTATGGAATGATTAATCTTTTCAATGTCAGACTAAATAATTCGTCTCCTACTATTGCTAGTGATTAATTTAGCAGTGTTTGTCAGTTAACAGCGGCACGTGTGGTCTGATTTCCTCCCTCTGGTTTTGTCAATATGTTTAAGGAGAAGCTTCTTTTAGTAGCAAATTCTTTGCTTTGGTGTATTGAGATTTGAAATCTTGCTATTTTTTTGCATTGCAATTCCCAGAACAAAATCTTGCCCTTTCCTATTATTTAAAGGAAACTACAGCATAACTTTACCTTGGGTCTAGGTAAGACTGTGCAGGAGAGTGCTCCACAGTATGTCTGATGGTGCGTAAGTGTAGAAACTCAGATAGATAGAGGCATGTTCTGAGCGGAGATTCTTGAGCTTCTCTCACAGGCCTGATCCAAAGTCCATTGAAATCAATGGAAAGACTCCCAATGACTTCAGTGGGCTTTGGAAGATGCCCACTCTGCTGGGTCTTAGGAACAGTGGGTACAGTGCTCCCTAGTCTGCCTAATACATTAGGGTTGTCAGGTGTCTGGTTTTGGACCAGAAAGTCTGGTTTTAAGGGAACCCGTACAGTCTGTGGTCAGAAGTATTGACTGGATACCAAAACTCTAGTTACTGCAATTTTCCAGGGCCATAACTAGGGCAGGAAAAGAGAGCAGCTGCCACAGGCGCAGAGCTGATGTGGGAAGGTGCAAAATGGGGTGGCACAGGGTCGAGCCCAGTGGTGTCATAGAATCATAGAATATCAGGGTTGGAAGGGATCTCAGGAGGTCATCTAGTCCAACCCCCTGCTCGAAGCAGGACCGATCCCCGACTAAATCATCCCAGCCAGGGCTTTGTCAAGCCTGACCTTAAAAACTTCTAAGGAAGGAGATTCCACCACCTCCCTAGGTAACCCATTCCAGTGCTTTACCACCCTCCTAGTGAAAAAGTTTTTCCTAATATCCAACCTAAACCTCCTCCACTGCAACTTGAGACCATTACTCCTTGTTCTGTCATCTGTTACCACTGAGAACAGTCTAGAGCCATCCTCTTTGGAACCCCCTTTCAGGTAGTTGAAAGCAGCTATCAAATCCCCCCTCATTCTTCTCTTCCACAGACTAAACAATCCCAGTTCCCTCAGCCTCTCCTCATAAGTCATGTGTTCCAGTCCCCTAATCATTTTTGTTGCCCTCCGCTGGACTCTTTCCAATTTTTCCACATCCTTCTTGTAGTGTGGGGCCCGAAACTGGACACAGTACTCCAGATGAGGCCTCACCAATGTCGAATAGAGGGGAACGAACACGTCCCTCGATCTGCTGGCAATGCCCCTACTTATACATCCCAAAATGCCGTTGGCCTTCTTGGCAACAAGGGCACACTGTTGACTCATATCCAACTTCTCATCCACTGTAACCCCTAGGTCCTTTTCTGCAGAACTGCTGCCGAGCCATTCGGTCCCTAGTCTGTAGTGGTGCATTGGATTCTTCCGTCCTAAGTGCAGGACTCTGCACTTGTCCTTGTTGAACCTCATCAGATTTCTTTTGGCCCTAATTTCTTTCCTCCAATTTCTCTAGGTCCCTCTGTATCCTATCCCTACCCTCCAGCGTATCTACCACTCCTCCCAGTTTCGTGTCATCTGCAAACTTGCTGAGGGTGCAATCCACACCATCCTCCAGATCATTTATGAAGATATTGAACAAAACCGGCCCCAGGACCGACCCTTGGGGCACTCCACTTGATACCGGCTGCCAACTAGACATGGAGCCATTGATCACTACCCATTGAGCCCGACAATCTAGCCAGCTTTCTATCCACCTTATAGTCCATTCATCCAGACCATACTTCTTTAACTTGCTGGCAAGAATACTGTGGGAGACCGTGTCAAAAGCTTTGCTAAAGTCAAGGAACAACATGTCCACTGCTTTCCCTTCATTCACAGAGAGAGTTATCTCGTCATAGAAGGCAATTAGATTAGTCAGGCATGAGTCGCCCTTGGTGAATCCATGCTGATTGTTCCTGATCACTTTCCTCTCCTCTAAGTGCTTCAGAATTGATTCCTTGAGGACCTGCTCCATGATTTTTCCAGGGACTGAGGTGAGGCTGACTGGCCTGTAGTTCCCAGGATCATCCTCCTTCCCTTTTTTAAAGATGGGCACTACATTAGCCTTTTTCCAGTCATCTGGGACCTCCCCCAATTGCCATGAGTTTTCAAAGATAATGGCCAATGGCTCTGCAATCACAGCCGCCAACTCCTTTAGCACTCTCGGATGCAACGTATCCGGCCCCATGGACTTGTGCTCATCCAGCTTTTCTAAATAGTCCCGAACCACTTCTTTCTCCACAGAGGGCTGGTCACCTCCTCCCCATGCTGTGCTGCCCAGTGCAGTAGTCTGGGAGCTGACCTTGTTCGTGAAGACAGAGGCAAAAAAAGCATTGAGTACATTAACTTTTTCCACATCCTCTGTCATGAGGTTGCCTCCCTCATTCAGTAAGGGGCCCACACTTTCCTTGACTTTCTTCTTGTTGCTAACATACCTGAAGAAACCCTTCTTGTTACTCTTAACATCTCTTGCTAGCTGCAACTCCAGGTGTGATTTGGCCTTCCTGATTTCACTCCTGCAAGCCCAAGCAATATTTTTATACTCATCCCTGGTCATTTGTCCAATCTTCCACTTCTTGTAAGCTTCTCTTTTGTGTTCAAGATCAGCAAGGATTTCACTGTTAAGCCAAGCTGGTCACCTGCCATATTTACTATTCTTTCTACACATCGGGATGGTTTGTCCCTGTAACCTCAATAAGGATTCTTTAAAATACAGCCAGCTCTCCTGGACTCCTTTCCCCCTCATGTTATTCTCCCAGGGGATCTTGCCCATCAGTTCCCTGAGGGAGTCAAAGTCTGCTTTTCTGAAGTCCAGGGTCTGTATTCTGCTGCTCTCCTTTCTTCCTTGTGTTAGGATCCTGAACTCGACCATTTCATGGTCACTGCCTCCCAGGTTCCCATCCACTTTTGCTTCCCCTACTAATTCTTCCTGGTTTGTGAGCAGCAGGTCAAGAAGAGCTCTGCCCCTAGTTGGTTCCTCCAGCACTTGCACCAGGAAATTGTCCCCTACGTTTTCCAAAAACTTCCTGGATTGCCTGTGCACCGCTGTATTGCTCTCCCAGCAGATATTAGGGTGATTGAAGTCTCCCATGAGAACCAGGGCCTGTTATCTAGTAACTTCTGCGAGTTGCCGGAAGAAAGCCTTGTCCACCTCATCCCCATGGTCTGGTGGTCTATAGTAGACTCCCACCACGACATCACCCTTGTTGCTCACGCTTCTAAACTTAATCCAGAGACTCTCAGGTTTTTCTACAGTTTCATACTTGAGCTCTGAGCAATCATACTGCTCCCTTACATACAGTGCAACTCCCCCACCTTTTCTGCCCTTTCTGTCCTTCCTGAACAGCTTATATCCATCCATGACAGTACTCCAGTCATGTGAGTTATCCCACCAAGTCTCTGTTATTCCAATCACATCATAATTCCTTGACTGTGCCAGGACTTCCAGTTCTCCCTGCTTGTTTCCCAGGCTTCGTGCATTTATATATAGGCACTTGAGGTAACCTGCTGATCGCCCCTCTTTCTCAGTATGAGGCAGGAGCCCTCCCCTCTCACACGCTCCTGTTCGTGCCTCCTCCTGGTATCTCACTTCCCCACTTACCTCAGGGCTTTGGTCTCCTTCCCCCGGTGAACCTAGTTTAAAGCCCTCCTCACTAGGTTAGCCAGCCTGCTTGCGAGGATGCTCTTCCCTCTCTTCGTTAGGTGGAGCCTGTCTCTGCCTAGCATTCCTTCTTGGAACACCATCCCATGGTCAAAGAATCCAATGCCTTCTCTCCGACACCACCTGCGTAGCCATTTGTTGACTTCCACGATTCGACGGTCTCTACCCAGGCCTTTTCCTTCCACGGGGAGGATGGACGAGAACACCACCTGCACCTCAAACTCCTTTATCCTTTTTCCCAGATCCACGTAGTCCGCAGTGATCCACTCAAGGTCATTCTTGGCAGTATCATTGGTGCCCACGTGAAGAAGCAGAAGCAGGAAGGGGTAGCGATCTGAGGGCTTGATGAGTCTCGGCAGTCTCTCTGTCACATCGTGAATCTTAGCTCCTGGCAAGCAGCAGACTTCTCAGTTTTCCCGGTCAGGGCGGCAGATAGATGACTCAGTCCCCCTGAGGAGAGAGTCCCCGGCCACCACCACCCGCCTCCTCCTTCTCTTGGGAGCGGTGGTCATGGAACCCCCAACCCTAGGACAGTGCATCCCATGCCTTCCAATTGGCAGAGTCTCCTTCTGCTCCCTTCCCTCAGACGTATCATCTGGTCCACTCTCCACATTAGTACCTGTGGAGAGAATATGAAAACGGTTACTTACCTGTATCTGCCCTGCTGGTACATGGACTTCCCCTTTTTTCTTATGGAGGTCACATGATGCCAAATTTCTTCACCATCCTTCTGTCCCCGATGTGCAGCCTGCTCTGAATCTTCAGAACCTTGTGCCCGTAGAAGCCTATCCTGACATACGTTCAGGAAATCTTCAGTTTATCTTATGCAACACAGGGTCGATTGTTGCTCCAGACCTTGAACCTTCTCTTCCAGTATGGAGACCAGCTTGCACTTTGTGTAGACAAAGTCGCATCTCCTGTGGAAGAAAGACAAACATAGCACATCCAGTGCAGGTCACAACAGCTGAACACCCGCCATCCATATTACCTTCCTTCTACGAGCTTCCTCAGGAGTTGTAGTAATTACTCAGAGAATCCGGCAAGATGTAAGCCTCAGTGGGCTCTCCCCAGGTGAACTCCCAGGCAGACTCCTTTTGTTAGCTGCTCAGCTGTTCGCTGCTCGGCTGGTTCGCAACTGACTGGCTTTTTATGCAGTCAGGCCCACTTAAGGCTCACCTGGAACAAAGCACACCCAGTTCCCGCCCTTTTCAAATAACCAATCAAGCACACAGCACACAGTCACACTGTCCTCACAACAAACACTCAGATACTCACCAACACAGCCTCCTTAATGCAGCCCTTAGCATACCTCCTCTCAGGCAGATCCCAGGCAAACTCCTTTTGTTAGCTGCTCTGCTGTTCGCTGCTCAGCTGGTTCATAACTGATAGGGCCTGAAGCCCAGGGCAAAGCAGCACCTGCTGGGCAGGAGTGGGGAGCATGGGGAGGGGCTGCCCTACCCCTCGGCTGGAAGAGCTTTTGGTTCTGCTTTGCCCCACTCCCGAGTGGGGCTGGCCTGGCTGCTGCCATGGGCCCGGAGGAGCCGCAGCCAGGGAAAGAGAGTGGGGCCTGGCCCCTTGCTGGGTGCTGGGCAGGGGAGGATCCTTGTGAGGAGCTGAGCATCCCAGGCAACTCAACAGGGCAAGATACAGGCTGCTGGGCAGGGCAGGATACTTGGGGGGAACTGAGTGGCCCAGACAATTTTGACTATAGCTGCAGCTCAGGGGTGCCGGAACAGGGGGAGGGGCAGGGAGCTATTGCCCCATCACTTTTAAAAGTGGGAGGGACAAATCCTTCCACTTCTTCCCTGCCTTAGGGGCAAGTGGTGAGGGGGCTGGAGGCATGAGTCATCAACCTGTGCCAGCCCCGACTCAACCAGGGCTGTCTCCTACCTGCATCTTGTGGGCTAGCAGGCAGGCTGGCTCCATGTCAGGCTGCAGCTCCCAGCCCTGGCTCCAAGAGTGGCAGATGACTAGTTCCCTTCTGAGCAGAGGGAGCCCAGGTGTGGGGCGAGACGGGGAGAGGAGTGAGTGGGGCCTTGGAGGGAAGGGGCAGAACAGGGGACAGAGCCTTGGAGGACGAGGCAGAACAGGAGGCGGGGCCTCAGGGGGAAGAGGTGGAGCAGAGGGCGGGGTGACCGGTTTTGAGAAATTGGAAAGTTGGCAATCCTGTAATACATGCAGCGTAGTATGAGGAGTTCTCAACAAACAAATGGGAGCTACTGGACTGCTTCCTCCTCCTTATCTCTTCTTATAGCCATGAGAGGGTAGTGGAGAGGACAGGGAAAGAGAATCCTTTCCCCCCAAAGCAATTAGAATGAGATGTGGAAGGAGGGAGCACACTAGGTCTGATTCTCCACTCACTGTGCAACGTAGATGTAAAATACTAACAAATCAGAATTGTTCATTCACTCACATTAGGGCAGGGGCATAATGATAGGGTGCTGCGGGGACCAGAGGTTCTGCGCAGATGCCCTGGCCTCCCATTTGGTCCCCCAGGCTCTGAATGACTGCGGGTGAGCCCTGCCTCCTATACCCTCCCCATCAGCTTTTCCATGAGAAAGCGTGGCTGGGCCCCGAAAATTCCTGCTGCAGACTTCCGTATGACTTGGCAGCATTTGCATTACGTGTAGCATCAATTGTGAGGTGGAGAGTTCTTTCCACTGACCATGTCAGTCAATTTTCTGGGTTCCCCTGGAAACAGCCAGACACTGTGTGTTCGTAATGTCAGCGATTATGAAGTATGATCACTGTCGTCAGGAACTGGCTCATAAAAAGGAGGCTTCTCTCCATCAGTCACAAGCCCTCTCCCCCCATGCCCGAACCTGCATGCTCAACTCTCAGCAGCTGCCAAAGGGTTAAGAATACAATTTTCTGTCTGGAGAACAGTTTGTCTCTTAATTAATAACAACATTCCCAGCTGCACTGTGAATGTATTGAGAATAAATGCTAGAAGAGAAGCTTGACTACTTGACAGTAGTTACAGTTATACTTGAGGCAGGCTATACTTTTCTTTTCTGAAACCTGTATGCGAGAAGGATCTTTCCATATTGCTAGTGTTTTGTAGTCACTGGAAAGGACACTATCAGTGTTTTTTCCTGGTGGCTATTGATTTGTTGTTTACTCTTCATTGTTTGTAATAGTGTCTTTGAAGTATGAAAATGTTTTTCTCTATTTGTAGTATCTGTTGTTTATTTCCCTTTACCATTTTAATTTCAGCTTCATCCAAAAAGTAAACTCTCTCTAATTATATTTTATGTCTACCAGCTTCTCTTAATTATGTTGGGTGTGTGTGTGTGTGTGTTTTGGCCCAGAATTGTGGGAATGAGGAAGTGCTTGGCAGACACCTTCACCCCTGCTCTGCTGTCTCTTCACCTGTACTGAACATAAGCTAAGTTCATTACAGCTGAGGAGCTGGCCCTAAGTTTCTAGCCCATTTGATTGTGAACATAACCTTCTAAGTGCAAACTGATTCCAGGATTTAAAGTTCAGCACGCTGATTTCCCCGCCCCCTCCCCGCCCCAAATAAGTGTTGTTTAGTCCATGCCACAGTTGCTTAGGACTAGCCAGTGGGTAGGGAGGGATACACCTAAACTGCTGCTGATAGTTTTTGGGCCACTATAAACTTCATCCTGTTTGCCACAGGAAACAAGTAGAGGGGCATCAGGGTCAATGAATCTGCATAAACATGGATCATGGTCCTTCCCTTCACTCCCAGACCACCTCTGTCTTGACCCTAAATGAACCTTCAGTGCTGTATGTGTGAGACCAACCCCTAGGACAGCCATCGTATAGGGGTTTTAGAGGTTCAGAGGGCCTTGTACTAGACCTCCATACTGGCATGAATTTCACACGTAATTATTGCTGCCTAGTCCACATCATCCTTCATGATGATTTTCTAATTTTTCTCCTCTAAAATTTCTCTCTGAAACTTTCCACTTTTATGGTTTCTTTATGCTCTTATTTGTTTTATAGTTCATACCTCTTTCACTCTAATTAGAGCCATAACATCTTTAGGGAGTGGGGATTTCACCAAGCTTGATTTTTTTCTGTTGCTCTTTTCTATGCTTGTGTCTCTCTTACTTTTTCCACATTTTTAGTGTCATGAACAATACCGTTTTGTTCTGAAGAAAGATTTCCAGTTTCAACATGTTGGTCATTCTTTCTTGGCAGTTACATGAAGCTAGAGTGAAATTCAAAGGTGACTTAAACAATGCAGCTTACACACCAGTAAGTGAGGATGTTACATGTTGAGGGTAGGGTCATCAGATCTAATGTAACCAATATGAGGTTGTAAGATTAAATAGATATATCTTCTTACGTCACTTGTACCCTTCTTTTGGTTGCACTTGCTGCTGTCCTTTTTCCTTTCAATTTCCTTTGTGTGTTGGTGTCATAAATATAAAGGGAAGGGTAATCACCCTTCTGTATACAGAACTATAAAATTCTTCCTGGCCAGAGGCAAAACCCCTTCACCAGTAAAGGGTTAAGAAGCTCAGTTAACCTCACTGGCACCTGACCAAAATGATCAATGAGGAGACAAGCTACTTTCAAAGCTGGAGGGGTGTGTGTGGGGGAAACAAAGGCTCTGTCTGTCTGTGTGATGCTTTTGCCAGGAACAGATCAGGAATGCTCTTCAGAACTTCTGTAAAAAGTTAGTAAGCAATCTAGCTAGAAATGCGTTAGATTTTCTTTTGTTTAAATGGCTGGTAAATAAGCTGTGCTGAATGGAATGTATATTCCTGTTTTGTGTCTTTTTGTAACTTAAGGTTTTGCCTACAGGGATTCTCTATGTTTTGAATCTGAGTCCCCTGCAAGGTATTTATCATCCTGATTTTACAGAGGTGATTCTTTTACTTTTTCTTTAATTAAAATTCTTGTTTTAAAATCCTGATTGCTTTTTCATTGTTCTTAAGATCCAAGGATTTGGGTCTGTGTTCGCCTATGCAAATTGGTGAGGATTTTTATTAAGCCTTTCCCAGGAAAGGGGGTATAGGGCTTGGGGGGATATTCTGGGGGGAAGACGTCTCCAAGTGGGCTCTTTCCCTGTTCTTGGTTTAACACGCTTGGTGGTGGCAGCATAGGGTTCAAGGACAAGGCGAAGTTTTTAACCTAAGCTAGTAAGAATAAGCTTAGGGGGTCTTTCATGCAGGTCCCCACATCTGTACCCTAGAGTTCAGAGTGGGGAAGGAACCTTGACAGTTGGTTACTCACTTAGGAGTAGATGCAGGTTTTATTGTGTGCCCTGAGTAAGGAGCAGCATGTAGCACTTTGAGTTACAATTCAGTCCTTGCTTCCCTCGTTCTCCAGGATGGGAAGTAAGACAGTGCAGATTACTTTCCCCTTCACACGTGCTCAGTGGAGCTGGCTGATGCATTGTGGAGCTGGAACCATTTTGTCCACTTCCTGTCCACCTGCATGGGAGTAGAAGTGGCCCCTCACTAGAATGAAGTTGCACCCATTTACACCAGCTGAGGATCTGGACCTTTATTTCTAAATAGAAATATCTACTGTTTAAAGCAGAAGGATCTCATTCTGTGGAGGACATATCCTAATTCCTTACGATGAAAATGGCAACGATCCTGCAGTTCCCGATGGATTACTGCTCTTTTTCACAGCCCCATTCACTCATGGGAAAATGTGTGCGTATAAGGGTCCACTGTGTAGATCAAATTGTAGGATTGGGGACTAAGTCAGGAGATGTCTCTGTTTTATGTATGTATTGTATATGTCTACTACCAGAGTATCTAGTTATAAACCTATTTCCATGTAGTATTTTTTAAAGGAGCAGAATGGTCAGTGAGAAATAAATTTAATCTAAGTAGTGTGGATAAGAAGTTCTAGATAATAAACTATTAGCAAAAGACAATGGGATCATTTGTAGACTGTTTTCTGGCTACTAATCTCAGATTTTAATTTCTTTATTATAACACGGTAGCATGTGTCACTGTGGAGATTGATAATGCCACATGTAAACCTTAGCAATACGTAACTCACACCAGGCTGTCTTTTTGATTGAACTTTATCATTGTGCCCGAAGTTCCAGTGTGCTATTTTACAGGAGAAGCAGTTAATCATTTTTTGAACTAGGTTATAGAATGATCTTATGAATTCCTGATCATAGATTCATAAATTGTATGGGCAGAAGGGACCACTGTGATCATCTAGACTGACTTTCTATGGAACTCAGACCATAGAACTTCGCCAAAATAATTCCTATTTGAAGTAGACCAGGTCTTTTAGAAAAACATCCAATCTTAATTTTAAAATCCCCAGAGATGGAGATTGTATCACAACCCTTGGTAGGTTGTTCCGATGTTTAATTACTCTAATTATTAAAAATTTACAACTTATTTTTAGTCTGAATTTGGTCAAGCTTCAGCTTCCAGCCACTGGATTTTATTATACCTTTGTTTTTAAATTGGAGAGCCCATGATCAAATATTTGTTCCTCATGTAGGCAGTTATAGACTCTGATCAAGTGAGCCCTCAACCTTCTTTTTTTGTTAAGCTAACCAGACTGAGCTCCTTGCATCTATCACTATATGGCATGTTTTCAATCCTTTAATCATTCTTCTGGCTCTTCTCTGAACCCGCTCCAGTTTATCACCAGTCTTCTTGAATTGTGGACACCAGATCTGGACACAGTATTCTAACAGTAGTCACACTAGTGCCAAATACAGACAACTACAACCTTCCTACTCCGACTTTAGACTCCCCTGTTTATGTACCCAAGGATCACCTTAGCTCTTTTGGCTGTGGCATCACCCCTGAAGCTCATGTTCAGCTGATTATCCACCATGACCTCCAAAACCTTTACAGTCACTGCTTCCCAGGATAGAGTCCCCCATACTGTACACAGGGCCTACATTCTTTGTTCCGAGATGTATAGATTTACATATGGCTATATTAAAAAGCATATTTTTTTGCTTGTGCCCATCTTACCAAATGATCTAGATCACTCTATGTAAGTGACCTGTCCTCTTCATTATTTATCGCTCCCCCAATCTTTGTGTCATCTGCAAACTTCATCAGTGATTATTTTATGTTTTATTCCAGATGTTACCAGCTTTGCCCATTACTTTGGGGTATGCTCATTTAATTAGGGTAACTCTTCGGGGCGGGGGCGGGTGTTCTGTAATTCTATCAATGTACTGCTTTTGTCGCTTGTGTTCTCATACGGAGCTCTGCTTCTTCCTGCTGCAAGTTCCCTCCCAATGGTGCTATCCTGCAGGACTTAGGTTCCCCAGGGCTGGGTTCTTCCAGCCCCAGAATCTCTCTCTCTCTCACTCACACTCTCTCACACACACAGTTTGAGAGGACTGGGTTAATCAGCACTCCCAAGCTGACCCCTTATATGTCCCTGGACTCTGCAGGCTGGGTCGAGCAGCATATCCAAGCTGTCACCCTCATATGTCCCAGGCTCAGCACATCCCTATCCCCACTTTCATGTTACAGTTGTTCTAGTAGTAACCCACTTGATGAGCAAATCTGACAGGATTTTTGGGTGCTGCAGGGGTCTTTTAGCTTAGGTACGAGGATCATTGCTGCAGAGTGAATGAGGAAACCAAAGGACACCCATTGGGGGCTGGGGGGATGAGAGAGAGAGAGAATGGAACTGATGCAGATTTTGGATCCAGGCATCAGAGCACTTACTTGAGCATGGGTAGTAGGATCGCTGGAGCGGGGCAGTGGCCGCTCCCGCACCGAGCAGAAGTGGCGCCTTTTAAAATCTTTGGCGCCTTTGAAATGTTTACTCACCTGGCGGCGCTCTGGGTCTTCAGCAGCACTTGGCATTGGGTTCTTCACTTGCTCCGGTCTTTAGCGGCATTGCGGTGGTGGTGGTGGGGGGTCCTTCAGTGCCAAAGACTAGATCGAGTGAAGGACCTGTTGCCAAGTGCTGCTGAAGTCCCGGAATGCCGCCGCGTGAGTACCGGGGGTGGTGCCTTTTTTTATCTCCGCTCCCCTTGTTTTTTCCACCTGGCTACGCGACTGACCATAGGTAGGGATTTTTGTAGAGAAACAGCAATCGTTCAAGGGAGAACACTAGATTTGTTTATGTATAAACTGATGGCTGAAGGGAGTATACCAAAGTTGTTTTGTTCAGGCTAGACGATGGGAGCTGATCATTCCTGGCTTTGGGCAGTGTTCCTTGGAGGGAGCTCACAATGCAATTAGGGAGCTTCACTGTTTTGGATACCACTAGAGGATTTATTACTAGAATTGGTCTGATAACTACTGAGCTGGGTGTGTGCAGGCATGGGTTCATTAACATCTGGAGCAGAGATTCCTCATCATGCAGTGCTTCCCTGCTTTTCTGGTTCCAGAGTTCCATGTGGTTCTTGCCTTAGAATCTCTGTTCTCCATTCTGTATGCTGATGGAGATGCCTCCCTGTCCCATCTTTGATGCAAATGAGGCTAGGGGAGGTTTCCTTAATCCAGTCATCCTTATCCCAAGGGTTTAGATGTGTCTCCCACTGCCTTTTCATTCCTTTTTGTAAGTCTTTCTTCTGATTGGCTTTGGCTCAAGCAGAGGCTGGGGTGGTGGTGGGGTTGGGGGGAGGAGGTCTTTTGTGAGTCAGACAGGCTGGGTACTGCACCCTGGTTCCCCAGGAACACAGCTGCTAGGTAACACAGGTCATTGCTAAAAATATTAAATCGTGGAGGGTCAAAAATCAATGCCTGTGGGACTCTACTAGAAACACACCAACTCAATAGTGATTCCCTATTTACAATTAGATTTTGAGACCTGTCATATAGCCAGTTTTTAATCTATTTAATGTGTGTCATGTTCACTTTATTTAATTCTAGTTTTTTAATCAAAGGTCTGTCGAGCAGTACCAAGTCCAATGCCTTATAGAAGTCTAAGTAGATCACATCAACACTATTACCTTTATCAACCAAATTTGTAATCTCATCAAAAAAAGATACCAAGTTAGTTTGACAGGATCTATTTTCCATAAACTGATGTTGATTGGAATTAATTGTATTACCCTCCTTTAATTCTTTATTAATCGAGCTGTATTAGCCACTCCATTGTTTTGCCTGCAATCGATGTCAGGCTGACGTGCTTATAATTCCCTGAGTCATCTCATTTGCTCTTGTCAAATATTGGCAGAACACAAGAAACTTCATTCTGCCATCAGAATTGTAACTAAACATTTCAACTTCTGGTGAAAATTTCTGCAAAGAATGCATAGTTAGAAGACATTGTTAATCTTAAATGAGCCTAAAATGAAAAATCCCAATGGTATTTTTATTAGGATTATGGATTTTATTTTGTAAAAACTATAGGGTTTGAAACAATACTTTTAGACTGTGGTTGAGTGTTAAATGAGGGCTCAAGCTCTCAAAAACATGGAGGTTTTTTTTTCTTTAAATTTTTTTGATGTGAGTGAAATGCTCATAAAAAGATGGCATGTTGACAGCCTTGGAGAATGGAGCCATCTCATCACAGAACAGATTGTGACAATGAAACTTTTTATACTTCACTGCCAATGTGCCTGAACCCTGATCTGGAGGGACCAAGTAGGTCAGTCCCTATGCCCAATCATTTCCTGGTCTTTCTTCTGAGATTGCAAACAAGGTGCTTATAGGGGGGCATGCATGTAAGATGTAGACCATCTACTGGACTGAAATCACCATCTTCCGTTCCCGTAGGCCATAGCACAGCGAGCAGATGATAACAAATATTGGAAACTATCTGGCAGATTGAACTGGACACCTAAGGTTCTGATCCTGCAAATTCTTATGTACATACTTAACTTCACACAATGTGAGTAATCCCTCTGACTTGAACGGGGCTACTTGCAGAGCATGAAGTGACAACTGTCTTGGTGGATCATAGGTAAAGATGTGGTGAGTGATGTAGCTGCATACTAACGTATTTGTGGTTTTGGAGATCGGGACCAAGGTCTTATGTCAGCAACAGAAGCAGAATGGGAGCTAGTGGAGGGATCAGAACAAAGAGATGTTGGGTTCACAGTGGCCTGCAACAATGAAGAGGTAGGTTGATGCATATTGGAGCCTCTGCAATTGTTCCCATCCTTGGCTCCATATACAGTGATTCAAATAATCCATTCTAGAGGAGAAAAAGCATGGATTTCCATAGGTAGATCCTCCTCCAGGGCAAAGTTTACTCATAAGAAGGAGGTGGAGGAAGCCATTTTTTACCATAGATGCTATGTGATTATCCGTGGTTAATGACGAATCAAACAGGATCCCAAAACTTTGCAACCACTTCGATGAATGAGGAGAAGTGGGGATTGCCTTGGATGGAAGGAGGAAGACAGGTGGGTCAGACGGTTCTTTAAAGGGTTTCTCTCCTCTGATCCAGCATCACTTTGGTCTTGCCAAAAACATCTAAGAGTCCAAATGCAGCATAAAATTCTCTTTTCTGATTTGCGGCATAGAACACTTATTCACAATGTGGATCTTTATTGCACACCTGCCTTGGTTGCACATGTGGAATGATTTCTGTGGGAGTTAGGCACATGGAACAATACAAATTATGCCATCAGCAGGTGACTTCACTCAATGAAGAATGGAGAGAATTTTGCCTGCAATTTTTTAGGAAGCAGCCACTTGATAAGTTAATATTTAATTAGTTATATAAATATACTTTTAGCTAATAAAATATTGTGTAGAGTCTTAGGGGGTCATTAAAATGAGAATTAACAATTCTGTTTATTTATCTGTTTAGTTTTATTCATTTATTTATTTTTAAGGTACCACTTCGGTTTGCCGAAATTATTCAGTGCAAGGTCAAAGGACAACTGCTTCACAGAGAAGACGCCTTTGCTGAAGGTTTCGTCTGAGGACAATGGGTGGGTTATTTTTATTTCAAATTAAGGATTGCTTTTACATTATTCTTTCTCACATTCTGACTGTGGGGTTGCAGAGAGGCAGCCTAGACAGTAGGGGTTGTGAGTGGAGTAGGACCTATAAGGAATATGATGGGGAAACAGGAAGGCAAAGGGAAGAAGTAGGTTGTGTGAAGAAGGATGAGAGGAGGGCTTAAGAAGCTTGTGATATGCTGATGTGTTCGTGCATACAGAATCCAATACCTGGTGCACCAAGGAGACAATTCTTATATGCACTGAGACACTGGTGCATCTAGGGTTTCTTCCCCCATGAAGGTACTCTATTGACTCCCCAATGAACCAAGGTATGTGTCAAGACATTGATGCATATAGATTGGGCAGCTTCCAACTCCTGCCCCTTCACAGACTCTCTTACACCTCAGCTGCCCTTGCACAGTTACCGTTCTCCTTGTGCCTATCACACAGCCCTACTTCTGTGGCCTGTGGAAAGGCTAGTGGGGAGGGAAGAAGTGGGGAACTAGGCCAGAGACTAACTGCACTTCAGTCAACCTTCCATGAGTCATCAGACTGGAGCTGTTCTTTGGACATCCTCTTATGGTCTTCACTGCAGCAAATCCATAGGGTTTGACAGGGCAGAGATTCACTCTCATGAAGCATAGGTTTGTCAGAGAAGCAGTCTGCACTGCCCAGTTCCTAAACACACACAATTTACTTGACTCTGTGTAGCTCCTAGAATCTCAGCCAGATAACATTTCTTCCACCAGCCATCACACTAATGCCCTGATTCTGCAACCTCCTAGGCACATGCTTAACTTGACTACTGTGAGTATTCCCATTGAAATCAATCACAGGAAAGTTAAGAATGTGCAAAATCAGGATATAAGCCAGTATATTTTTAAATTAAGGGAAATCATTTATTCATTTTTTATTAAAAATGTTTTGTAGGTTACGATGTCTGGCTCTTCATAATCCAGATTTTACCACAGATGATGATTCATGGGATAATAGCTCTGCAGAATATGAGCAGAGATCTCACCTGGGAAGCTTGTCTAGATCTGCTTCCTCTGAGAAATGTGAACTCTTGGACAACCTTCATGTCAAGTTCAATTTATCAAAGATGAGGTATGACTCCAGCGCTTGCTTGTTTTGTTTTTGTTACTTCTGCAAGGGTCAACAACCAAAAGCAGATGTCTTGAAAATGATTTCATTTCTGCAAATGAGTAAAATAACACTCCATATTCTGGGTTATGTTGTACAATCAATTTTTAAGCAAAACCAAAACACCCTTTGAAATTCATCGTGAAATCTGGTTAAGATTTATGGCTCCTTGTTATTACATGCAACCTGTCTTAGGTCTCTAACTAAATACTATATAAGGGAAAAATATGTCTTTATGCCTTTTTTTAAGTTCTTTGTGTTCATTTGTAAATATACCACAAGATCTTCCACAATAGGTTTTGCTGCTTGGATACATTTTTGTTTTTGTAGTTTTTAACTACCACTATCTTTGTAAATGTATTTTTATTATAACTATAATAGCTTTTTATATGTACTAGAATGCAAAATGTGGCCAAAACAGGTTTGCAGACCTGCATCCTTTAGTTATGTAAAGTAGGCAGACATTGTAGAAAGTCTGCATTTACTTCTTTTGTGGGGTATGGGTTTATTAGTAAATTAAATGTTATCAACACAACATGAACTTAAGCCTAAAATTGGTCAGTGTTGGCTTTTCCTAGATTTTAGCTGCAGAACCCCTTTGTTCCAGACACTAGTTCCCTTTGCCCTTCTAGAAACGACCACACTCTTTTTATATTCTAGGTGCACCTGCAGTAATCACCTGGCAGCATTGCACAGGGTTCAGATATCTGTTATTCAACACAGGTGCCCTGCATCCTGTGCCATGCTATTACAGAACATTATTTGGCTAAATCACACAATGTGCTTTGTCTTAGCTCACTGCTTCATGTTTATTTTCCGGTTCTAATTAGGGATATTTAAATAACATGGGATTTTCCCTATTCTCCATTGTTGTTGAATAAGTAGAGTAGGCTAACTGTATTGGCTACAGTTAGCAAAGCTTGGATAAATACTGACAACTGTACCAGCACTCCTTCTTTGCAATATCAGCAGCTTGAGCCAATATTTGGTATTTCAGTCCTGCTTGGTTCCTTTACTTAATCATTTGAAAAACCACAGAAGTTTACATTTTGGGAAAGTACGATATTTCCTTGGTGGATTTTCCTGTGAGATATTTCGCCATTTTGTTGAATATACATAAAGGGCCAGATCCTCAGTTAGTATAAATCCGCACAGCTCCGTTGACTTTAATGGAGCTACTAGCTCAAAGGCATTAAGTTTAGAGATAGAAGGGGAAATTCTGCCCAGATTTGCACTTCATGCAGGCCCATTGAAGTCCAGGGGGAAGTCCATTTTGGGGGGAGGGATAGCTCAGTGGCTTGAGCATTGGCCTGCTAAACCCAGGGTTGTGAGTTCAATCCTTGAGGGGATCTGGGGATCCATTTGGGATCTGGGGCAAAAATTGGGGATTGGTCCTGCTTTGAGCAGGGGATTGGACTAGATGACCTCCTGAGGTCCCTTCCAACCCTGATATTCTATGATTCTATGATTCCCCTGGGGATATAAATCAAGATAGAATTTGGCACAGAATTTGTATTTGCATTACTAAGATAGATTAGAATTGTAATGCAAGACACAGGTTGCTAAATACAGTTAAGTCAAAGGCTGATCATTTCTGGGTTGTAAACTGTTAAAAGCACTGCTCCTATAATACTAAGTGCCAAAAACCATACAAACAAACAACCCTCTCCCCCAAATGCTATGCTTCATCAATAAAATAACATTTTTCAGAAGCTTGTAATTATATCTTGTCAGCTTTTGAGGATTAATTTGTTATTTAAGGACAAGTAGTTATGGACTTCTCAATTAACGCCTCTTGATTTCTATTGTATCTTCCAGTGAAGTTGTCATCATGCTTCTTATTTCAATAGGAACTGTTGAAACATAATTTCAAAGTGCAGACTGAAGATTTATCAAATGCATTAAATCTAAAATAATCAGAACAGGGCTTTAATAATTTGTAAAATATTAAAAAATCGCAACAAAGTATGTAAATAGTACTGAGTTGTTAAGATGTAGAGAATAGATGTGGGAGAGATAAACAAAATATATAATTAAAGACGTAGTGGGTGTTCTTCACACATCCTACTTGGCTATAGCTCACACGTATTATCAATCCTGAGCTGCTGGTAATTGCTTTTGTAACTTAAAATTGGTCACTGCTGCCTTGAGTTTCAAACCTTTTTTGTTCTGCTATTTTTCATTTTTCAATAGCTTGGACTTTGATGTTTCTAGATGAAAGACTTTAAATAGACTGAGCCTGCTTCTCTGCTCCCTTGCAGCTTGGATCGTTCTGTGGCCACCTACATGGTTTCTAATTTTCCCATCAGTGATCTTGATCATAGGACTTATTTCCACTATGATTCAAACATGACTTCTGAATCTTTTGAAACTTATCTAATTTAGTTTTCTATCACACAAATGACTCTTTTAATGCAGCAGTTTGTTGAACTAGACCCTTCTCAACTAATTCTAGTGTCTTGGAATGTTTTTCTCTTTGCCACGATCAGGCTTAAGGCAACCCACTCGCTGGGCATTCTGTCAGAAAGGCAGCAAATTTTTTGTTTACTTTTAGCTAAAATATTAGGGAGATAACCATGGTTTTAGTTAATGGAGAGATTTAAGAGACAAATTACAAAGTAGAACCCATTGCTACTGTGAATATAAAACATAATGTGACATACCTGGGGCACAATCCAGACTAGTGGGGGCTGTGTCACCCCTGTCCTGAAACCTTGGGTGCCTTATAAGCTTTGTTGTCGGAGCTCCCACCTGGGCTGCTCACAAACAGCCTTCCAGCAGGCAAGCCACATGCTGAGCATCTGTGTGTAACTGCAGCCTGCTAGCTAAACCCTGGCTCTCACTAGCCTTGCTTATACTACAGGGTGACCTCAACACCCCACCCCACCCCAGTCCAGATCTTCTCACAGAAATGTATGTCCTGTACTGCCCAGCCCTCTCCTGGACAGTACAAATATATTAAGTCTGTTATTCCTTAAGGGAATAATATGTTAGCTTATTGTTTTTTAAATAGAGTTACCCAGACACTCCAATTCAAACACACCGGATTAGATAAAACACGAAAACAAGTTTATTAACTACAAACTATATTAGATTCCAGCAAGATTTATCATCACATGCTTCCAGCAAGGTTGCTGACCAAACTCTTCTGGTCAGGACTCACCCTTCCCCCAGAGTCCAACTTCTGTTTTCCTTTGTCCTCTTAGGTGCGATGCCAGAGACAGACAGGAAGAGGAGGGGTGTCTTGGGGTGTTTGCCCCTTCTTCTGGTAGTCCTGTTCCTCATTTGAAAAGCATTTCCAGCTGGGAGCAAGATGACAGGCAGTCTAGTGAAGGAAACTCCATGCTGTTGCTTAGCTAAGATGAAATATTTTTTTGCCCCAGCCCCATTCCTTGCCAAAGAATGGCCACTTAGCATGGTTCATCAGTCTTGTTTACATCTGTCTGAGGCATCAGCTTTCCCTCTCTCAGCAACTAGTTTGGCCACTCCCCAGACTTATCTGGAAAACATACGTCAGTCATGATTACAGCTTATGTTCAAACTTTACATACAATGTTGCTATGTGCATTTTGCCATGATATTATTGGTCAGCAAGTTATGAGATATTTATTGATATCTCACAAGGCATACCTTGTACAAACATGATTACAGTAGCATGTAGGGCAGGGATTGGCAACCTTTGGCCTGCAGCCTGCCAGGGTAAGACCCCTAGTGGGCCGGGCCAGTTTGTTTACCTGATGTGTCCACAGGTTCGGACAATTGTGGCTCCCATTGGCCGCGGTTTGCCGCTCCAGGCCAATGGGGGCTGCGGGAAGTGGCGGCCAGCACATCCCTCGGCCTGTGCCGCTTCCTGCAGCCCCCTTTGGCCTGGAGCAGAAAACTGCGACCAGTGGGAGCTGTGATCGGCCAAACCTGAGGACACGGCAGGTAAACAAACCAGCCCGGCCTGCCAGGGGGCTTACCCTGGCGTGCTGCATGCCAAAGGTTGCTGATCCCTGACGTAGGGTGTGAACACCGGGGTATATTTTCTATCATGCACAGATTTTATGTACAGTATTGACAAATAGAAAAATAATTAGTAGAGAGAGAGAGAGCTCCCACAAAAAAGACACAAGGACATAGTTTTAAAATGGTCAATGCAAAGATTGATTACTGTAAAATGCACATTTTAATAGCAAATAGTTTAATTTAAAAGAAGCATGGTTTGACATACTAAATATTTTCCTGAGATTTTAGCATATTTGATGGGACATAATCTTTTAAAAATAAGTCACTTGTCAGTGTACTCAGGCTCACTGTGATAATGTAAAATATAAATCAAAACCAAGGTTCTGATAGTTATCTGTAAATATCCAGGAACTGGTGATGTTTTAAAGAGAGAATTTGCTTTTTGAGGGACTCCAAATGTCTATTCCCTTCTTACAACTATGACTTTTTTTCAATAATTTTCAGGGTAGGTATTAGAAATATTTTGAGGGAATGATCAAATTTTTGAGACGTCAGCCCTGACAGTGTGCCTCTTGTGTAACAAGTATAATGTATTTAGGGCCCAGCCTTGAAGTTCTTATACGAGGAAAACTCCACTGATGTCAAAAGTAGCTTTGTTCCAGAGTAGCAGCCGTGTTAGTCTGTATCCGCAAAAAGAAAAGGAGTGCTTGTGGCACCTTAGAGACTAACAAATTTATTTGAGCATATGCTTTCGTGAGCTACAGCTCACTTTATCCGATGCATTCAGTGGAAAATACAGTGGGGAGATTTATATACACAGAGAAAATAGATTCATAGATACTAAGGTCTAAAGGGACCATTATGATCATCTAGTCTGACCTCCTGCAAACGCAGGCCACAGAATCTCATCCACCCACTCCTGCAAAAAACCTCTCACCTATGTCCGAGCTATTGAAGTCCTCAAATCGTGGTTTAAAGACTTCAAGGAGCAGAGAATCCTCCAGCAAGTGACCCGTGCCCCATGCTACAGAGGAAGGTGAAAAACCTCCAGGGCCTTTTCCAATCTGCCCTGGAGGAAAATTCCTTCCCTACCCCAAATATGGCGATCAGCTAAACCCTGAGCATATGGGCAAGATTCACCAACCAGATACCCAGGAAAGACTTTTCTGTAGTAACTCAGATCCCACCCCATCTAACATCCCATCACAGGCCATTGGGCCTATTTACCATGAATATTTAAATATCAATTAATTGCCAAAATCATGTTATCCCATCATACCATCTCCTCCATAAACTTATCAAGTTTAATCTTAAAGCCAGATGGGTCTTTTGCCCCCACTGCTTCCCTTGGAAGGCTATTCCAAAACTTCACTGCTCTGATGGTTAGAAACCTTCATCTAATTTCAAGTCTAAACTTCCCAATGGCCAGTTTATATCCATTTGTTCTTGTGTCCACATTGGTACTGAGCTTAAATAATTCCTCTCCCTTGCCGGTATTTATCCCTCTGATGTATTTATAGAGAGCAATCATATCTCCCCGCAACCTTCTTTCGGTTAGGCTAAACAAGCCAAGCTCCTTGAGTCTCCTTTCATAAGACAGGTTTTCCATTCCTCGGATCACCCTAGTAGCTCTTCTCTGTATCTGTTCCAGTTTGAATTCATCTCCTTAAACATAGGAGACCAGAACTGCACACAGTATTCCAGGTGAGGTCTCACTAGTGCCTTGTATAATGGTACTAAAACCTCCTTATCTCTACTGGAAATACCTCACCTGATGCATCCCAAGACCGCATTAGCTTTTTTCACGGCCACATCACATTGGTGGCTCATAATCAACCTATGATCAACCAATACTCCAAGGTCCTTCTCCTCCTCCGTTACTTCTAATTGATGCATCCCCAGCTTATAGCTAAAATTCTTGTTATTAATCCCTAAATGCATAACCTTACACTTCTCACTATTAAATTGCATCCTATTACTATTACTCCAGTTTACAAGGTCATCCAAATCTTCCTGTATGATATCCCGGACTCTCTCTAAATTGGCAATACCTCCCAGCTTTGTATCATCCGCAAACTTTATTAGCACACTCCCACTTTTTGTGCTGAGGTCAGTAATAAAAAGATTAAATAAGATTGGTCCCAAAACTGATCCCTGAGGAATTCCACTGGTAACCTCCCTCCAGTCCACCCTCCCTCTCTCCAAGTTCACCTTTCAGTATGACCCGCTGTAGTCTTCCTGTTAACCAATTCCTTATCCATCTTTCAATTTTCATATTGCTCCCCATCTTTTCCAATTTAACTAATAATTCCCTATGTGGCACAGTGTCAAACGCCTTACTGAAATCTAGGTAATTAGATCCACTGCGTTTCCTTTGTCCAAAATATCTGTTACTTTCTCAAAGGAGGAGATCAGGTTGGTTTGGCACGATCTACTTTTTGTAAAACCACGTTGTATTTTGTCCCATTTACCATTGACCTCAATGTCCTTAACTACTTTCTCCTTCAAAATTTTTTCCAAGACCTTGCATACTACAGATGTCAAACGAACAGGCCTGTAGTTACCCGGATCACGTTTTTTTCCTTTCTTAAAAATAGGAACTATGTTAGAAATTCTCCAGTCATATGGTACAACCCCTGAGTTTACAGATTCATTAAAAATTCTTGCTAATGGGCTTGCAATTTCATGTGCCAATTCCTTTAATATTCTTGGATGAAGATTATCTGGGCCCCCCGATTTAGTCCCATTAAGCTGTTTGAGTTTCGCTTCTACGTCAGATATGGTAATATCTACCTCCATATCCTCATTCCTATTTGTCATGCTACCATTATCCCTAAGATCCTCTTTAGCCTTATTAAAGACTGAGGCAAAGTATTTGTTTAGATATTGGGCCACGCCTAGATTATCCTTGACCTCCACTCCATCCTCAGTGTTTAGCGGTCCCACTTCTTCTTTCTTTGTTTTCTTCTTATTTATATGGCTATAGAACGTTTTACTATTGATTTTAATTCCCTTTGCAAGGTCCAACTCTACTTGACTTTTAGCCTGTCTCGCTTTATCCCTACACGTTCTGACCTCAATAAGGTAGGTTTCCTTGCTGATCCCTCCCATCTTCCACTCCCTGTATGCTTTCTGCTTTTTCTTAATCACCTCTCTGAGATGCTTGCTCATCCAGCTTGGTCTACAACTTCTGCCTATGATTTTTTTCCCCTTTCTTGGGATGTAGGCTTCCGATAGCTTCTGCAGCTTTGATTTAAAGTAATCCCAGGCCTCCTCTGCCTTTAGATCCATAAATTCTTCAGTCCAATCCACTTCCCTAACTAATTTCCTTAATTTTTGAAAGTCAGCCCTTTTGAAATCAAAAACCCTAGCTGCAGATTTATTTTTGTTAATCCTTCCGTTCAGTTTGAATTGAATTAGTTCATGATCACTTGAACCAAGATTGTCTCCTACAACCATTTCTTTTATGAGGTCCTCACTAATCACCAAAATGAAATCTAAAATGGCATCCCCTGTAGTCGGTTCAACCGTATGGAGTGGAAATCTATCAACTTCATGAAAAAACTCGTACAGATACATACAGACATCATCTTCCTTTCCAAATGCAAACAGATGGACATCATAGCAAAAGGACTGAAGGTAAAAAATCCATTACAATCTACATACCACACAGACTATGATGACAGCTTGTGCCACATACATTCAAAGAAACTGCGGAACCACCTAATCAACATCCTCTACAGCAAACAGGGAAAGATTAAGAGTGAGCTCTCAAAACTGGATACTCTCATAAAAAAACAACCTTCCACACAAACTTCCTCGTGGCTGGACTTTACAAAAACTAGACAAGCCATTTACAACACACACTTTGCTTCTCTACAAAAGAAAAAGTACACTAAATTATCTAAACTACTACATGCCACAAGGGGCCACAACAGTAGTTCCCTTAACCCACCCAGCAATATTGTTAATCTGTCCAACTATACTCTTAAGACAGATTCTTCTGCTGGGCTATCTCGGGGCCTCTCCTTCTGTCCCTCCACCCCCACGAACATGATACAGTTCTGTGGTGACCTAGAATCCTATTTTCGACGTCTCTGACTCAAGGAATATTTCCAACACACCTCTGAAAAACATACTAACCCACAGAGACCTTCCTACCAAGACTACAAAAAGAAGGATTCTGGGTGGACTCCTCCTGAAGGTTGAAACAACAGGCTGGACTTCTACATAGAGTGCGTCCGCCGACGTGCACGGGCTGAAATTGTGGAAAAGCAGCATCGCTTGCCCCATAACCTCAGCCGTGCAGAACACAATACCATCCACAGCCTCAGAAACAACTCTGACATCATAATCAAAAAGGCTGACAAAGGAGGTGCTGTCGTTGTCATGAATAGGTTGGAATATGAACAAGAGGCTGCTAGGTAGCTCTCCAACACCACTTTCTACAAGCCATTACCCTCTGATCCCACTCAGGGTTAACAAAAGAAACTACAGCATTTGCTCAAGAAACTCCCTGAAAAAGCACAAGAACAAATCTGCACAAACACACCCCTGGAACCCCGACCAGGGGTATTTTATCCGTTACCCAAGATCCATAAACCTGGAAATCCTGGACGCCCCATCATCTCAGACATTGGCATCCTGACAGCAGGACTGTCTGGCTATGTAGACTCCCTCCTCAGGCCCTATGCTACCAGCACTCCCAGCTATCTTCGAGACACCACTGACTTCCTGAGGAAAGTACAATCCATTGGTGATCTTCCTGAAAACACCATCCTGGCCACTATGGATGTAGAAGCCCTCTACACCAACATTCCACACAAAGATGGACGATAAGCCACCAGGAACAGTATCCCTGATAATGTCACGGCAAACCTGGTGGCTGAACTTTGTGACTTTGTCCTCACCCATAACTATTTCACTTTTGGGGACAATGTATACCTTCAAATCAGCGGCACTGCTATGGGTACCCGTATGGCCCCACATTTTTATGGCTGCCTTAGAACAACACTTCCTCAGCTCTCGTCCCCTAATGCCCCTACTCTACTTGCACTACATTGATGACATCTTCATCATCTGGACCCATGGAAAAGAAGCCCTTGAGGAATTCCACCATGATTTCAACAATTTCCATCCCACCATCAACTTCAGCCTGGACCAGTCCTCACAAGAGATCCACTTCCTGGACACTACGGTGCTAATAAGCGATGGTCAATAAACACCACCCTCTACCGGAAACCTACTGACCGCTATTCCTACCTACATGCCTCCAGCTTTCACCCAGACCACACCACACGATCCATTGTCTACAGCCATTTGTTCCAACCCCTCAGATAGAGACAAACACTTACAAGATCTCTATCAAGAATTCTTACAACTACAGTATCCACCTGCTGAGGTGAAGAAACAGATTGACAGAGCCAGAAGAGTACCCAGAAGTCACCTACTACAGGACAGGCCCAACAAAGAAAATAACAGAACGCCACTAGCCATCACCTTCAGCCCTCACCTAAAACCTCTCCAACGCATCATCAAGGATCTACAACCTATCCTGAAGGACGACCCATCACTCTCACAGATCTTGGGAGACAGGCCAGTCCTTGCTTACAGACAGCCCCCCAACCTGAAGCAAATACTCACCAGCAACCACACACCAGACAAAAGAACCACTAACCCAGAACCTATCCTTGCAACAAAGCCCGTCGCCAACTGTACCCACATATCTATTCAGGGGACACCATCATAGGGCCTAATCACATCAGCCACACTATCAGAAGCTCGTTCACCTGCACATCTACCAATGTGATATATGCCATCATGTGCCAGCAATGCCCCTCTGCCATGTACATTGGCCAAACTGGACAGTCTCTACGTAAAAGAATAAATGGACACAAATCAGACGTCAAGAATTATAACATTCAAAAACCAGTCGAGGAACACTTCAATCTCTTTGGTCACTCGATTACAGACCTAAAAGTGGCAATTCTTCAAGAAAAAATCTTCAAAAACAGACTCCAAGAAGAGACTGCTGAATTGGAATTAATTTGCAAACTGGATACAATTAACTTAGGCTTGAATAAAGACTGGGAATGGATAAGTCATTACACAAAGTAAAACTATTTCCCCATGTTTATTCCCCCACTGTTCCTCAGACGTTCTTGTCAACTGCTGGAAATGGCACACCTTGATTACCACTACAAAAGGTTTTCCCCCCCTTCCCGCTCTCCTGCTTGTAATAGCTCACCTTAAGTGATCACTGTCGTTACAGTGTGTATGGCAACACCCATTGTTTCGTGTTCTCTATGTATATAAATCTCTGCACTGTATTTTCCACTGAATGCATCCGATGAAGTGAGCTGTAGCTCACGAAAGCATATGCTCAAATAAATTTGTTAGTCTCTAACGTGCCACAAATACTCCTTTTCTTTTTAAAAGTAGCTTTGTATTTGTGAGGACAACAAGATTGGGCTCCAGAATGGCAATAGACAATTGCTTGCATTTTAGTGCCTGTATTCAGTAGTCTATGGGGAAACTCAGTTCTCTGGCTAATCATGTTATTTTCTATCTAAAAAATTTCCTTATGATCAAACACAAATAATGTTTCTTTATGAAGTTTCTGTAAGTAACATTGTTCTTACCTTTCAGATGCTGTTTAAGATTCCTAAAAGTTTCAACCCTTTTTATCTTTGTAGTGGTGTGCTCTGTAAGTATTGGATTTGCAACGTTCTTTCATTTAATAGATTAGAATTAAATCAGTGTAATGATTTTAAATTGGAATTACTGTCGCTTTAGGCTAAATCCAATCCTGTGAGGGCAGTGAGGATCAATGGGCAAAAAGATGCTCAGGTCTCTTGTGGACTAGTTAACACTGGACCATACTGTGCCCCCAAGGGAACATGGAGAGGAGGCAGGTCCAGTTAATTAGCATGTATGTCACTGGCAGGTGTATAATGATTTTGAGATGGCTCCTCAAGTACCACTTCAAAACTTGGGGGGCTTTAGGGGTCAGTTTCTTCCTCTGCCAAAATGTCCACACTAACTCCTCCACTTCCCCCTCAAACTCTCATGGAACTCCTTGTAGAGTGGCAAACAGGCGTCTGAACCTCATGTGGGCTCTCTGCCTTCCCCAATGGCTGCTAAAATGTGGCTGTCGGAATCACTTCTGGTCAGCTAGCACAGGGAGGGGAGCTGCAGAAGGCTGCACTCTAGCAGCCATTGGGGAAGGCAGAGAAACTGTCCCAGGAATAAAGCTGGGAAGGTGAAAATAGTATATAGCTTCATTTTCTAGCTAGTTCCCCCAGACCCAGCCCTTTTAAAAAATCTCTCCCGTTCTGACTGATGCCCTAATTCTAGTTCCTCTCTTTGTGTCTCTAGAACCCTTTCCTCGTCCTCCTCTGTCTTCCCCTTCTTTAATCTTTGCTCTTTCCTTCTTTCTCTTTGCATTGTTCTAATACTCCTGTCTCTTTTCCCCATCCACAAGCAACATTTCTCTTAGTGTCTCTTGCCTTTAAATACCGTACGTGTGTTTTTAATTTCCATCTCTAATGAACTGTTCCTCATCTCTCCTCAAATCTCCCCTCTAGTCCATTGCCTGATTCTAGTTCTCTTCGCTCACTCTTGCATCGTTATCCTGGCTTTTCCATCCTTCTTGCCTCATCTTAACTGATCAACAGTGCTGTGTGAGGCAGCCAGCTCCCGAATTAAGTGGCTCCTTTCCTGGCTCTGTTGCTCCCTGCTGTACTATAATGACACAAATTGAACGCTTGAGAGGTGGAGGCAGAAAAAGAATGGAGGGAGACACTGATCCAGGATTCAGTAGCAGTCACAGTGTTCTAGTGGAGGGAAGCTAGAGGCATAGCGGGGAGGTGGCTGAGTGGGCTCTGCAGCTGAGTTGTCAGATTGCTGCTGTTGACTGTTTGGGCAGTCCTAATGGAATCTGATAACTGTTAGGCTGCAAGATGCTGCAGGTGTTTTGGAGGGTTGGAAATTATCTGCTTGCCTGACATGAGGAATCTTTTTCTGCCTGATAGAATTCCTGTAGCAGAGGGCACAATAAGCATTTATGTTTCCTCTCAGCCAGGGCAGGATTTGGACCTAACTTTCCAGACAGTTTCTTAAAACTAGCCTGCAACTTTGTCCTGGGAGAGACTTGATTACAATAAACAAAATTTATGACTTTGCTAGTTTAAATGTGGTGAAGGATTACACCTCAATACCACTGACTCTCTTTGAGAGTCACAGGCTTGGTTTTAAGTTTGGGGAATATCAGCAATTGAAGTTAAATATACCTAAAAACATTATTGTGAATTATACATTTGTCTATAAGGTTCAAGGAAGGCCATTTCATATATTTTTTGAGACAGACTGGGTAAATAGATAACTCTTTAACAATTCAATGTATGCCCATGTTTTGTTTGTCATAGATTTTATTTAGCACTTATGCAGGTCAAGGAGCACCCTGGCAGATGTTGGCTGTGTCACCACTGGAAAGCTACTGTATCCTTTATCAATTTCTTTTTAATAAACAGAGAGAGAGCAGTGTGGTCACCGGTTATACTGATGATAAGCTGATTCAAAATGGCCGCTTTGCTGATTACTAAGTTAAATATTGACAGCGATTATTTCCTTAGAGTTTGTGATGCTACCTAACTGCCGTTATGCTAGCAAATTAATTTGGTCACAAACCTGTTTTCATAGTAACTTATCTAAATGATAATGAAGTGTGCAAAGGCCTGATTTTCCTATTTCTTCAACTGGACACCACTTGACCGCTACTCATGTCTTAAAAAAGGAGCTGAAGTTCATAATGAAACCTGATCACAATATGCAAAATGTAAACAACAGAGGTGTAAGGTCACAATGACAGAAAAATCCCAAAACTAGTTCCCCCAAAGATATGACTAGTTTAAATGTGAATTAAAGTTAATAATAATACATTTTAATAAATAACCCTTATCATAGTTTACCTATAATATATAATTAGTAAGCAAGAAGATGGACAGAATCTTTTTTTCTTGTTAATGTCCAGTGAAGTTGTATTTAGAAAATGAAAAATGGACGCGGTGATGGAGATTTGAGTAGAAGCTTTGAATCCTTGATGATGATGGTGGAATACTACTTCCTTTGTGAATTATATGAAGTTGAACTCCCAGTATGATGCTGTGGCCAAAAGGGGTAACACAATCCTTGGAAAAGAGGGGATTATTGAGTAGTTGAGAGGTGATTTTACCCATCTATTTGACACTGGAGCGACTGCTACTGGAATACTGTGTCCGGTTATGATGTTCACAATTCAAGAAGGATGTTGATAAATTTGAGAGGGTTCAGAGAAGAGTCACAAAAATGATTAAGGAATTAAAAAACATGCCTTATAGCACTAGACTTAAGGAGCTTAATTTATTCAGTTTAACAAAGAGAAGGTTAAGGGATGACTTGATGGCAGTTTATAAGTACCTACATGGGGAACAAATATTTGATAATGGGCTCTTCAGTATAGCAGAAAAAGGTATAACATGATCCAATGGCTGGAAGTTGAAGCTAGATAAATTCAGACTGGAATAAGGCATACATTTTTAACAGTGGTATAATGGAACCATTGGAACAATTTACCCTGGGTTGTGGTGGATTCTCCATCACTGAACATTTTAAAATCAAGATTGGATGTTTTTCTAAAAGACATGCTCTAGGAATTATTTTGGGGAAATTCTATGGTCAGACTAGATGATCACACTGGTCCCTTTTAGTCTTGGAAGGGTGCTAATTCAAATATTTCCTGGAGCACAAATTCTGATCTTTGCCCTCCCCCTGGCAGGGACCCTGCTCCAATTCCTGCTCCACACCCCACACAGACCCCTGGTCTCCTTTGGCTGGGGAATTTCTCCTCTCTCTTACCCACACAGTGAATGAACTGATGCTGCCAGGGGTCCAGTTCTCAGTCGATTCCCTTGCACTTCACTGTACAGGGACAGACTCCCCATATACCAGGTCACAACACTATTTGGCCTGGCTACCCCTCCATCTGTACAGAGGGGAAGTTTGGTCAGATCTGAGTGGTGTTGTGACACCATGTATCAGATCACAATGACACCCACTGAAATTTGGCCCAGTTGCCCTTCTGTCTGGACAGAGGGCTGGCTGGGTCAAATTTCAGTGACGTCACAACCACACAGCTGGAGCAATGCTCTGGACTGCTCCAACAGCAGCCACACTGATGTAGGAGGGGACCACTGCTTAAAAGTGCTTGGAGCATCTCCCCCGTGGTCCAGCTTCATAGCCTATGGAACTTTGAGCAAGCACCAAAACCTTGAGGGGAGGGGGCATTCATTTCATTTCCCTGCTCCTGACACCTCTAATTGGCACCACTGTTTGGAACCTATGTGGGGGCGAGGAAGGAAGACATTTAATTTGATGCTTCTGTTGCTACTAATGTGAGCTGTTCGCTATACATGAACATTTAGTGAGTGATTAAATCCACCAATATTCTGGTGTTGAATCTGAGTTTTTAGTACCTTGAAATCTAAGTGTTAGACTATAGGGAATTAACATCTACAGACAGACTGAAAGATTAATAAGCACTGCCAGGCTTGCAAGTAATACACGGTATCATTATTAGGATAGGATTAAAATTCAAAATGATCTGGACAAATTGGAGAAATGGTCTGAAGTAAATAGGATGAAATTCAATAAGGGCAAATGCAAAGTACTCCACTTAGGAAGGAACAATCAGTTGCACACATACAAATGGGAAATGACTGCTTAGGAAGGTCTTGTGGGAAAGAAGTGGCTCAAAGCTTGGAAGAATTTGAAGGAATCTCAGAACTACAATGCAAAGGAAGGTGTAAAAGTTATTACCTGCAACACTTTTCTTATAGGAGCAAAACATTTCTAGTTAAGGAGAGAAGCGTTCAACTAAGGATAATTGTAATAGGTGAGGCAAGGTAAATAAGTACTATGTCAAAGAAACACAGACTCTTCTTTAAATGAGGGGGCCATGGTATTTGGTTGGATTGCACAATACCTCTTTAGCATATAAGAATCCGAATTACCTTATCGAGCTGTCAGCTCCCACCTTTGGCCTGTGGATGATAGCAGCCTTGATTACCTGCTTGTCCACTTCCCTCTCAGCACCTTTGTACTTTCTCCTGTGCCAGAGCCTGCCATACATTGGGGAAATTCCCAGTCAAACTCAGTAATGCCATTTCCTTGTCCTTCAAATCACCCCTCAAAGTTCACCTCTTCTATAACTGCACTCTAATAATGACAAGGCAGGTGGTGAGTTGTGATTACTTTCCCCGATTGGCTAAGAATTGAGCACATCTGATTATTTTTTGGTACCTACACACTGCACACTAGAATCATAGAATTGTAGGGTTAGGAAGGACCATAATGGTCATCTAGTTTAAACCCCTGCCAAGATGCAGGATTTTTTGTGTCTAAACCATCCAAGACAGATGGCCATCCAGCCTCCTTTTGAAAACCTCCAGTGAAGAAGCTTCCACAACTTCCTGAGGCAGTCTGTTCCATTGTCCTACTGTTCTTACAGTTAGGGAGCTTTTCCTGAGATTTAATCTAATATGCTGTAGTTTGAACCCATTGTCCTGCCCTCTGTGGCAAGAGAGAACAATTTTTCTTATGGCAGCCTTTCAAGTATCTGAAGACCTCTGTCATATTCTCCTTTAATCTCCTCTTTTCCAAACTAAACATACCCAGTTCCTTCAGTGTTTGCTCGTATGGCTGGCATTCCATCCCTTTGATCATCTTTGTCACTCACTGCTGGATCCTTTCTAGTTTCTCTATATCCTTTCTATACAGTGGTGACAAAAATTGGACACAGTACTCTAGCTTAGGCTTAACTAGCTCTGAGTAGAGTGGTACTATCGCTTCCTGTGACTCGCATGCTGTGACTCTGTTAAACCTAAAATTGATTTTTTTTTTGCAACAGCATCTTATTGCTGACTCACGTTGAGGTTGTGATCCACCACAACTCCCAGATCCTTCTCAGCAGTGCTGTTGCCAAGCCAGTTATCCCCCATTCTGTATTTGTGCATTTGGTTTTTCTTCCCTAAGTGCAGCACCTTACATTTGTCTTTGTTGAATTTCATTTTGTTGTCAATAGTCCAGTTCTTCAATTTATCAAGATTTCTCTGAATTTTAGCTCTATTCTCCAAAGTATTGGCAACCCCCACCCCCAGCTTTGTTTCATCTGCAAATTTGATCAGTATGCTCACTACTCCTAAATCCAGGTCATTAATAAAGATTTAAACAACACTGGACCCAGAACAGATCTCAATGGAACCCCACTTGATACCTCTCTCTAATCCGACATCATTCCATTAATAATTTCTCTCTGTTTGCGGTTGTTTAACCAATTATGTATCCACTTAATGGATAGCCCACATTTCTCCAGTTTAATTATCAGAATGTCATGTGGAACTGTGTCAAAAGCCTTGCTCAAATCCAGGTATATTATGTCCATCGCATTCTCCCTAGCCAAACCAGTTACCCTGTCAAAGAAGGAAATCAAGCTGGTTTGGCATGATTTGTTCTTGGTAAATCCACTCTGGCTGCTAGTGATTGCCCCTTCATCCTCCAGGTATTCACAAATTGAATCTTTTATACATTGCTCCAGGTATTGAAGTCAGGATGACTGGTCTATAGTTCCCCAGCTTCTCCTTTTTCCACTTTTAAAAAAAGATGGGCACTATGTTAACACTTTCTCCAGTCTTCTGGGACGTTTCCTGTCATCCATGAGTTTGTAAATATTGCTAGAGGTGCGGAGATTTCTTCAGCTAATTCCGTCAAGTGAATAGCACCCAGCACTGCTGATTTGAATTCATTCAGATTGGTCTGACGTGTTCTATGGTTATCCTGATATGCATCCCTTCCTCTTTATTGTGTATGGTAACTTCATTAGTCATCTGGTCACTTTATTTTTTATGAGAAGACTGAAGCAAAGTAGGCATTGAGCAGCTCTGCCCTCCTATCGTCTTCTGTTACCCGCTCACCTTCTCCATTGAGCAGCGGACCCAACCATCCCTTATCTATCTTTTTTTGTCTGAAATATTTGGAGAACCCTTTCTTGTTGTCTCTAACATTCCTTGCCAGGTGTGACTTTCCTGATTTTGTCCCTAAACACTCTCACTTTTCCCATGTATGCTTCCTTGGCAACATGCCCCTCCTCCCATTTCCTGTATGTATCCCTTTTCATTTTTAGATAGCTAAAAAGCTTGTTGTGCAGCCACATTGGCCTCCCGTGGCTCTTATCTTTCCTCTGTATCGGAATAGCTTGATGTTGAGCTTCTAGTGTTACATCTTTTAAGAACTGCCAGCCTCCTTTGATTCCTTTTCTTTCTAATTGGTCTTTTCATGGGACTGTGCTTACTACTTCTCTGAGTTGGTTGAAATCTGCCTTTCTGAAGTCCAGTGTCCTTGTTTTGCTGTTCTCATGTCCTTCTTTCCATAGGATCTTGAATTTTATCAGATCACAATCTTTCTCCCAAGTTCCAGACCACCTTCATGTTTACAACTAATTCATCTCTTTTGGTTAAAACCAGATCCAAAATGTAGATTCCATAATTGTTTCCTCAACTTTCAAGATCAGAAAGCTGTCCCCTACACATTCTAAGAATTTGAAGGATGTATTAGGTTTTGCTGCAATAGTCTTCCAACAGATATCAGGAAAGTTAAAATCTGCCATTAATATTAGCTCATGTGTGTTAGCTAATCTTGTTACCTGCTTGCAGAATGACTCATCCACTTCCTCTTCCTGTTTCGGTGGTCTGTTATAGACCCCCACCATAACATCGCTCTTTTCTTTCCCCTTGTTATCCTCACTCAGAGACTCAGCACTTCCCCTTGGAGCTCAGAGCAAGTGTATACATTCTTGTTGTACAATACAACACCACCTCCTTTCCCCCCCCATACCTAACCTTTCAGAACAAGCTATATACCTCATTGCTGGTACTCCAATCATGGGAGTTGTCCCACCAAGTCTCTGTGATACCAATTAAGTTATAATTTTCTTCATATACCATGACTTCCAGTTCTTGTCCATCCTCCTTGACCCGTTTGTTTGTCATGTCTTGTCTTTTTTAGATTGTAAGCTTGTTGGAGGAAGGAGTGCCATTTACTCTGTGTTGATACAATACCCAGCACTTGAGGCCCCAACTTGGTTGGTGTCTTTGTGCCACCACTGTATAAATATTAGCAATATTTGAGGTTCATCCTGTGGCTAAGTTCTGAGCAATTCACAACTATCTCTTAAATTGACCAATAAGATATGAGGCCAAAGTGTTTCTGGTCAGTGATTTTCAACAAAAATATTTAGAGTTTTTTGGTGTATGAGGGGAGGGGTGACATGGGGGAGGAAGATATAAGCTAATGAGAAGGAAAAAAGAGGAGAGAGAAGTTGAGGATGTTAGTTATCGTGATTATGGCTGAAGGTGCATGAGTTTCGAAATCACAGATTGAATGATCAATGCAATTACTTCAGTCATGGAGCAGGCAGAGGTCATTGTAAAACCTTTTAATCATCATGCCATTAAGAGCTGGGGGCAGATGTTCATCAGTAATATCAAAAAACGTTTTTCCTTTCCCTGAACAATAACCAATTAACCCACCCCTCTCCCATTCTTAGATACAATAGTCTTGGTGACTGACTAGAGATGCAGTAGGATTTTTTAATCTTTTGTGTCTGCCTTTTTGGGTTTTTTTTTATTGCCATAGCTCTGTTTAATCAGTGTGTACTTCTCAGATTTCCTGCTGCAGAACAAATGTTAAATGTCCCCTTGTACTCATTTGTACTGTCTGCAAGGTGCTGAGCCCTCTAGCTCTGATCCAGCAAAGAACTTAGGCGTATGCTTAATGTTAGGCATGTACCCCAGTGCTTTGCTGGATTGGGGCCAGAGTGCCCAGCACCCTGCAGGATTGAACCCTAAATGCACTAATAGTACAAATATTAGGCAAAAAGTGGGCCGTGAACTTTAACAAACTGAAGCCTCCAAGGAAACATTTCCCTCCATCCCCCAAGAAACCTCCTACTCATAGCTGCCCTTCATTCATTCCTCCCCCAACATCCCTGGTATCACCCAGGAGCATCCAGATAATGTGTGGCTGTGGCCCCACTCCTACTGTTGGTGGGGACACTGCTGGCCGTTGCTCCCATCTTTGATCTCTGTGGAAAGGATAATTTTGAAAGTTGCCTCCCTTCTAATCCATGGTCTCTTCTGAGACGACAAGAGGCCTGATTCCTGTACCAGGGTTCTGCTGTGTCCAGTTCTTTGCTCAGCTGAGGGTCAGTAGCTCATATGGCTGAGGGAGTTAGCAAGGGAAGTTTCAGGGTTTCTGTAACAACTATATATGCTAGGAAACCCCAGAGTTCCTAGCATGGAGTTACTTTGGAACCCCTTAGGTCTTCTGATGCACTTTGCTAAACATTATGGGATACCTTGTGGGCTTCATGCACTGCTAGCCATAGCAAGGGCGGGGGAATGTAGGTATGTGGGTGAAGTATGAATCAGAATACTTCCTGTACTCCCAAAAGAACCTGGGGATTCCTGGTGTTCTCAGCAGTGGATTAACACGCGGGCCCATGGCCAGGGCCCCCGGCCAATTTGGGGATACCCACAGGAGCGCCAGAACCTGTGTAGAAGTTGGGGGGCTACCGGCACCAGAACTGTGGCCCCACCCCTGCTCCTCCTCTTCCCACTGAGGTCCTTCCCCCTGATCAGGCCAGAAGTCAGAGCCAGGCCATGGTAAGAGCCACCAAGAGAACCCAGGCTGCTGTGGGGAGCCCTGGACCTTCCACCTGCCTTGGGCGAGGGGCTGGGGTGCCTGAGAGCAGTCCCCAGCCGGTGTCCCCACTCCCGAGGCATGCTGCCCAGGGCAGGTGGAGGGTTTGGGGCTCCCCAGGGTGGCCCAGGCTCCCTGGGCAGCTCTTACCATTGCCTGGCTCCAGCTTCTGGCCTGGCTGGGGGCGGGTCTTCGGGGGGGAAAGAAGAGGAGCTGGGGGTGGGGCACCATATAAGGGGGCGCTAAGGCCCACCTCAGCCCGCCCCACCAGGAAGAGGCTGGTGCTGCTAGCTGCTAAAGCCAGTGGAGGAGTCTCCCTTTTCAGAGAACCTCCATGTGTTGTGGAGCCACCACAGAAACTCCTACATACCCCCCTGCCTTTTTCCTGTGCTTTGCGGTGAGGGAGCTGTAGTAAGAAAGAGTCCTGGGGCTTGTTGGGTGGAAAGGAAATTGCCAGTTTCCCCTATTGGGAAAAATTCCTCTCTCCGGGTGCGCGGACGATAATGAACCTTGACTCCAGGCTCAGTGTGAGTTGGGTCTTTCCCTGCAAATGTTTTGTGCATCACTTTGCTTTGATAAGCTTCTGAAATGAAACCAGTTAGCAATGCACTGAAATCGTTAAAATGAACAGACGTCATTCAAATCAGACCTTTGAAAATGATCCCAGTTTGACTCAGAAGCATAGCTGTAGTTTTCCCACAGCAGAAGTGTTTTGAAAACATCAGATTGTATCTTAGATGCAGTCTATGATCTGCAGTGACATAACAGGGGAAAAAAAGATGAGACTGAGTATTGTTTGGAACGAGATAACCCCAATGGGATTTCAATTTAAGTTCCTCAGCTTAGACCTGTGAAAGTTATTAAGTTTCATGTGAGATCAAATATAGGACCTTCTTGCTAGGACTTTTTCTTATGGTTTCATGTTTGAACAGTGACAAATGAAAAATAAAGCTATGTAGGAAGAAAATATTTTGTATGAAGGCACCACTGTGCATACCTTGAAAATAAGTTTTCCTTTTTCTGATGACTTTGTTTCCTCTGTAGTAGCTCCTGAATGTGTCATCTGTATAATTAGAGGATTTATGTTGGATGTATTGTGTGGAAGGAAGCTGTCATAATTATATGCACCTGAAGCTTTTTTGTAGAAATAAATTATTGACTGCACTCATAATGGTGTACATAATGGCTGTCAAAGGTGCCCCAAGTCATTAGGTTAATGAATACAGGTCAGCAAGACTTTTGAAGGACAATGATTAATGCCTCTCATTAGAGCTGTTGATATGGTTTCAATAAAGATTTGTGCCATTGCACTGGAGTGTGGAAACTGTGACAGCAAGCAACTCTGGAAAACTGCAGCAATGGAAGAGAAATGTAATGTCAAGTTTGCTAGGGACAACATGTGAATTTTCCTGTTTGGAATTTGTTTAAAGAAACAAGTGCTGACTTCTTCATTGCTGCTTTGCATTTTTTTAATTCACCATCTTGTGTAATTATCCCTTTTAAACAAACGTTTGAGTGGATACATTGCTTGGGAAAGGTGTTGGATGTTCTGACAGCTCTGGAGACTGCAGTCTTCTCTCCACAAATCAGGGTACAGAGGTACATGCATCCTCATTATGCACTGGTAATAAACCCTGACGTGGAGAGACCTATTTTTTTTTTTTTGGCACAGGAGCGTGGTTCAGTGTCCATGCTCATTCAGCCTTTCTCTTGAGCACTAATGAGTGTGCAACATTTTAATTCTTTGTAAAGATGTAGGAACTTCAAATATCAAACCCAAACATTCTGTATTAGAACACTCAGAGTGTGGTCAACCCGGGATAACTTCAGTTATTTTACTAGAGATCATTTAAAAGTCAGCTAAAGTGCTCTCCTATAGGTATTCAAACTAGTAAGAATGCTTTAAAAATTCTAAGTTGTGTGTTTTTTTCTTTCCTTGTGCAAACCTCTCAGTACTATGGGCAGTGAAACGTCTTTCTGGAAAACAAATTAATTGGCTGCAATGAATTTGTAAATAATGTTGCAACATTTTTACGTCTCTTTGTAAAATGCCTCCATTAAATGTCGGGTGATAGTGCCCTACTTCAGCAACGCTTTTATGCACTTTTATAAATTCCATGATTTAAGTAGTATTTAATGATGTGCTTAAATGTAAACGTGTGCTTTGCTGAACCACAGCCTCAATGCTGAAAATTTGTAAGTGAAATTGTGAAAAAGTCAAATTCCAGATTAGTTACATCAGCATGTAGCATACTGTTTTCAGTATTTCCCATCCTGTTCCTTATGTATCCTAACTTTTTGTTGGCTGCACGTTGAATATACATCTTTACTGAGCGGCCCACATGATGCCCAAATCAATGTGTGCCTCCTGCTCTAAATGGCAACCGGGGTTTCAAATGTGTCATTCAAGCCTGTTGTCGTGCTGGGTTGTAGGCAGCCAGCCCTAGTGCTAAAAGCCAGAGTCAAGAGTCAGCAGGATACCAGGAGGTCAGAATCAGGAGACAAACTGGTAAGGTTAGGAACCATGATTCAGGAACTGGAGTCAGGCCAGCTCAGGATAGCAGGGGGTCAGAGGCAGGACACAAACTGGAGGTTAGGAATCACAAGTCAGATGTTGGGAGTCAAGGTGGGTTGTGATGCCAGGAAGTGAAGCCTGGGAAGCAGGAGCAGAGCATGAGGTGTGACTTTTCCCAGGACCCTTACAGGCCTGGGTTCAGGAGCTGTGGGTCATGACATCTGTAATTGGTGGAAACCACACACCACACAACAGAACCACTAACCCAGGAACCTATCCTTGCAACAAAGCCCGTTGCCAACTGTGTTCACATATCTATCCAGGGGACACCATCATAGGACCTAATCACATCAGCCACACTATCAGAGGCTCGTTCACCTGCACATCTACCAATGTGATATATGCCATCATGTGCCAGCAATGCCCCTCTGCCACGTACATTGGTCAAACCGGACAGTCTCTACGTAAAAGAATAAATGGACACAAATCAGACGTCAAGAACTATAACAATCAAAAACCAGTCAGAGAACACTTCAGTCTCTCTGGTCACTTGATTACGGACCTAAAAGTGGTAATTCTTCAACAAAAAAACTTCAAAAACAGACTCCAATGAGAGACTGCTGAATTGGAATTAATTTGCAAACTGGATACAATTAAATAGAATAGAATAGGCTTGAATAGAGACTGGGAGTGGATGGGTCATTACACAAAGTAAAACTATTTCCCCATGTTCATTTCCTCCCGCTCCCCACTGTTCCTCAGATGTTCTTGTCAACTGCTGGAAATGGCCCACCTTGATTATCACTACAAAAGGATTTTTTTTCTCTCCTGCTGGTAATAGCTCACCTTACCTGATCACTTTCGTTACAGTGTGTATGGTAACACCCATTATTTCATGTTCTCTATGTATATAAATCTCTCCACTGTATTTTCCACTACATGCATCCGATGAAGTGAGCTGTAGCTCATGAAAGCTTATGCTCAAATAAATTGGTTAGTCTCTAAGGTGCCACAAGTACTCCTTTTCTTTCTGCGGATACAGACTAACACGGCTGCTCCTCTGAGACCTGTTGTTTATTGTTCGTTCTTGACAACATGGACTTCCTTTTCCATCTAGTTGCAAGTTTACAGCAACAAAACAGCCTGTAACTTAAACTTGAAGGAGTGGGGATACAGTTGCCTCCCACATTCACAGCTGCTCCAGAAGTTGGCTTCTAGCACCACGGTTTTAAAAAAGAAAATGGCTACCTGTGATAACTGCATTTCACAGGGTGGGAATCTTTTTAAATAGGTTGTGTTCTGAGAATAGTTTAGATCGCATTTGAGAGACTGCCTCATATTGCATTTTCCGTTTGAGTTAAGTACTATACTGTATTTCAATATAATGTGTAATCCTACATAATTACCACTGGAAGTTTAACCCTTAACGGGTTTTCCATCAGCTATAAATATTACAGATTTTCGTGAATCCGCCCTGCTGAAGTTAGAATTAGGAGGACCGTTTGCAGCAGATGTGGTTGATCGGCGGGCAGAGGAATACATAGTAATGCAAATTGGGCACATAGAAGACCCTGGATCTAGAAGGAGACGTCAGCCGCAGGTTATGGTTTTTGCATATCATTGTCTTTGGAAATTTTGTGTCATGTCTTTTGAGATTCCTTTCTTTTACTGATACTGGGTTATCTCCATCAACATTACATGGATTTTTGTTTTTGCTGTGAAATGTACATTGATGTCGGCATTGGCTATGTTATTCGTAAATAGTAAAATTACATTTTATCTTGACCTTTCAGCATTGCATTTAACCCCTCTTTTTGGAACTTAATGAGCTCTGGGGACAACTCTGTCTGACCTGACACTTAACATACAAGTACTTTTGTCTAAGAAGAAATCAAATTAGTGAAATTTGGCTTGAGGGTTTTGGGGGAAAGAAGCACACGAAGAAACAGACTTAAGGTGCTTTTTTGCACTTATGCAAACAGATTTTATGAAAAATGAGCTGATTAACTGAAGGGAGAGACAAATCAGAGTACTATAATGTGTGCTAATGTGTCTGCACATGTAATGCATGAAAATTAAAAGAAGCAACATAGTTTAAAAAATAACCATGACCATAGACACCTACTTTTTTGGGGGTGATTCTGTGTATATGGGTGGCCTGTGATTTGTTGTTGCACCACACCTTCATCATCAGCATTGTAACTGCATACAAACTCATGGTTACTATGGATAAGCTAATAAAAGCAGGTCCATTAGCTCATCAAGTCACATCACTGGGCACAATGTTGTCGAGGTAATTATAATGTTAAATCAGCATTTCTTACTGATGGGAGGGATGCTATAATTTGTACCAATTGTAACAATCCCCAAGAGATCTTTCTGCTAGCTTGGGATAGCCAGAGTACCGTTTGCTCCAGTCACCCACCTCTTGCTGGACACTTCCCTGGACTGCCCAGGACACTGGGGTGAGGGCAGGTAGCTAAAATTGTCTATGTTGACTTTATGCCACCAGGGGTTCCTTTTTCCAAAGGTATCCCCAGCTGGGTGTTTAAGACTGCTTTTTTCATTCTTTGTGCTGCTCCTCTGAGACAAGGGGACAGAGCAGGAATGAGGAATCTCGGCTACAATTTTTGACTGGACTTTGTCTCTTTAAATCCTTTTTGGCTCCAAAGAGAGAGACTCCCTGCACCCATATTTGAAATACACATTCCAGTGTGCATTCAGATAACTTGCCCACATACCAATGTGCAGCAACATATAATGTTGCAGAAGCTGTTTTTCCTGAGTTCTTTGTAGTCATTTCTCCATGTAAAGGACCAAATTCTGGCTGCAGTTTCCATTGGTCAATGATCTCCATACATCTTGGATGTAGACCAGAATTTAGACACAACTGTGTAGACACCAAAATAAAAATGTGTAGAAAAATTGAACAGAGCCATGCACCGCTTTTACTGATCTTTAATTACTGGTGTTGTTAAATTGAATTTCTTGCAGATCTTATACAACTGGACTCTACCTTTAAATTCAAGACGAAATGAGCAAGTTATCACAACTAGAATCTTTGAGATACTTAACAGGTTGGCAGAAACCAACTGTAATAAAAGTTTGTATAAACTGATGACGAATGCTATGAAAATATATTTTCTTTTCTTTAAACAAAACTACTAAATTCCATCATTTTCTAATTCTTCAGACTGTCAGTAAAATATAAACTTTCCTAGTTTTTTAAAAGTAATTACAATACAGTCATCCTATCCACTTCTTGGACTTAAGTTACATTCCAAGACATGGCATTTACAATCTGATATTCAAGTATCATAAAAGTTGCTTTACATTTTTTATTTTAACAAATGAAACAATTTTACAGTATTTTAAAAAATACAACAGTTGCTATATCATTCTGTAAGGAAGCAGAACTTTTCTTTTTTTCCTACAGTAATGCAATCTCCGTAAACATTCAAGCTTTCCTACAGGAGTCTGAAATTGTTCTTCTCTCCATGAAGCATCAGTACCTTCATGCAAATATAGAGACACAAGTAACAATTGCATCAGTCATCTTAGCAGGTGTTTATGTGCTTATCATATTGGAGGTAAGCCAGTGTATGCACTTTGTGTATCTGTGTGTGTGTGTCTGCTTTTGTATCTTTTTTGGCAGTTTAATATACTTTCCGAATCTGAAACCTTCCAGTACTTTCAGACATTGCTTAGGGCACAAACAAGACTCACAAATATGTTGAAGGAAATTGGAATGAGTGGCAACTGATCCTAGTAGGTTATTACTAACTGCCTCCATAGTATCTGAGCAGTTCTTGGTTATTTCTCTCTATAGGAATCTTGTGGTATTTCCATTATATTTTTTAACTTGGCTCTGTAACAAAGTCAGTCTGGGTTGAAACTTGGTGGATAAGATCTCAAGTCAAAAGCAAATAACTGACACAAGTTAAAAAGTCACTTTGATCATTCCCTTCTCTAAGATACCTCAGAACAAAGTAGAAATCTTTTGCACATGTAAAACAGTAAAATAAACATTACTTTTATTTTTGAAACAATGACGATTTGAAATCCCTACAGTGCATCCTTTAGGGAGGAAGGAGAGGATTTGAGTTAATATGAGGGAAGTCAAGGAATGAAGAACTTTAAACATTTATTCCAAGGCTACTAGATATCCAGTTTAACTCAAATATCTTATATCATGACTCAAGATGGTAGACATATGAGAAATGGTACAGGATTTATGTTTTGCCAGTCAACAAGTCTTTCTTGGATTGTAAATAACAACATGAATATGCTGTAGCTAAAAGATGAGACATAGGAAATAATTCCTTCTACATTTACACCACTTTTATACTGGTGGAAGTCCATGGACTTCAACTGAGTTGCATTTGATTTTCACTGGTGCAGGTGAGAGGAGAATCAGGTCTATGGAGTGTCTCATAATGGCAATGTCTGGTTTGCTGATTATTCTTCCCTATCCATCATCATGATCTTTTTCATACTGTTACTCATTAAAATGCTAAATAAGATAAGGAATACCTTTCTTCCAATCCAATTTCAATAACAGAGACAGATGCCATTTGACAGAGGGTTAAAAGTTTAGATTATTCACTTCAGGAGTGGAGGTTTATTTATGAGGCTAAAACTGGCTCTATGTACTTTATAGATGTGTTATCTCAATACACTAAGTGTGAAGGGGGATGGTATATTGGATTTTGATTTAAAAGCATCAATATATGCAGCACATCATTGAAATAACCTTAATACATTTTAATGCCGCTTTTATTCTCCAAAATGTATGCAGTCCTTAGCAATTGCAAAAACATTAGGCTTTGAATTTGTGTGGTGACTGGGCTTTTTTGTGTGCAGATGTTTGCAAGTTAGAGGCTACTCGTGAAGAATTCACAAGTCATAACAGCCAACAAAACTTTCAGGGACTGAGACTGCAGACACTAGACCATAAAGCCTGGAAATGCATGCATGTTCTTATTGTTCCTAGGAGAAATGTTTAAAATAACTGTAGCTGGTTTTTTTTGCTAAAATATTAAGGGACCAATTCTACCCTGAGATGTGTGCTTCAGTGGAACTACTTCTGCAGATTCAAGGGTAGAAACAGCAATAAAAAACTGGAAAAATTATTTTTGTCATATTTCCATTGTAACTATTTTTTATTCTATATCTGAGTTTGCAAAATGGTAAAGTCTTTCATTGTATCAGCAGTTAGCTGCCTTCAAAATGGTATTTGTTCCAGTGACAAACAGAGAAACTTTTAAATGGCAGAAATCAAAGGGGACAATCAACATTCCAACAGAATATGATGATTATCTGGTTTCCCCATGAATCACTTGCAGAATGTGAGTGACATAATTGATAAACAGTGACTTACCTTACATGCGGCATTTAAAACTGTGGCTTCTAGAGTAGTGATTTCTCAGTTCTTAGTGCTCTATTGTTCCATTCTCGCTGTCAGAGAAATCAATTCCCAGTCTTACAGAGATAATCTTTCAGTACTTTCCATTTTGTACATTGCTGCTGCTTTTCATTTTTCTGTCTTTTACACTTTCCCTTTGTTTTACTCATTTCCATTTATCAATTTAGTGTTCTCTGATCTTCGTTTAATTCATTTTTATAGCTCACTGTTTTGATTCACTGTGACATTGTAAAATATTTATCTTTTGAATTTGCCTTTAAAAAAAAGCAAGGTGACTTTAGGAAAAAATGGTCTAAGAGAGTTAATTACCTGTGTTCAAAGACTATGTAACATGTTGCACCTGACCAATAACATTTAACATGAACAGGAAAAGCCAAGTTAGGAAAGAACCAACTACGCAAGGATTAGCCATTTAAATGGTTACATTAATTTATTCCCATATCTGGGAGCTCTGAACTGGGGAGGGAGGCCAATGCAGCCCAAACTTTGTCCAGTTTTTGTCATGGATGAAAGTTTGGATAAAGATCCAAAATTTCAGAAGCTTACCTAAACTCAGAACCGTACCTTCTTGGTGCCCTCTTGAGTTGTCTGTATAAACACAAGGCCATCTTCATCACCAAGCAAGAGTTTTTTCCTGCTTGTCATGTTCTGTAGTGGATCCTCTATGGAAAACTCACATTCCTTAGAATGCACTCCCACTCTGATGGCCCTTTCTTAGAATCATAGAATTGTAAGGGTAGAAGGGACTGCAAGGGCAATCTATTTTAAGTCCTCGCCAAAATGCAGGATTTGTTGTGTCTAAACCATCCAGTACAGATGGCTATCTAGCCTCCTTTTGGAAACCTCCAATGAAGGAGCTTCTGTGATTTCTCTAGGCAGTCTGTTCCATAGTCCTACTGTTCTTACAGTTAGGAAGTTTTTCTTGAGATTTAATCTAAATCTGCTACACTGTTGTTTGAACCCACACTCCCTTTTGTCCTACCCTCTGTGACAAGAGAGAACAACTTTTCTCCATCTTTTTTATGGCAGCCTTTCAAGTATTTGAAGACCACTTACATGAACCCCCTTAATCTCCTCTTATTCAAACTAAACATACCCAGTTCCTTCAGCCTTTGCTCAGATGTCTTGCATTCCATCCCTTTGATCATCTTTGTCACTTGCCTCTGGATCCTTTCCAGTTTCTCTACATCCTTCCTATACAGTGGTGGCCAATACTGGACAAAGTACTCCAGCTGAGGCCTAAGTAGAGCGGTACTATCACTTCCCATGTTTTGCATGCTATGCCTTTGTTAATGCAACCTAAAATTGCATTTGGTTTTTTGCAACAACATATCATTGCTAGTTCATGTTGAGATGGTGATCTACCACAACTCCTAGATCCTTCTCAGCAGTGCTACTGCCAAGCATTTATTCCCCATTCTGTATTTTTGCACTTCTTTTTTTCCCCCTAAGTGTAGCATCTTACATTTATCTTTGTTGTCTTCTTCCCAACTTGTGCTACCAGCAGCAGCTCATTAACTATGGCAGAACTAGCTTCACCCTTGTGCACTGGTCTCTGCTGCAGTCATTCTCTTGGACTTTCCTGGAACTTGGATTTCAGTGACTCCCATTTCTGAAACCTTTGTGGTGGAGGTGGAAAAGGCTCAGTGCTGCAATCAATATCTCGGATTTCCCTGGAACTGGGATTTCAGTGAAAAAGGCTCAGTCCAGGGAATGGGCAAAAGTTTAGTTTGGTTCTTATTTTGCCTAAGCCAATTTGTCCATCTCTCACCATTTTGATTGTGGGGATAATTTTATAGTGTGAAACTAATGGTGTTCTGATGAAGTAAAATATTCAGATTTAGAAACTTAAGTGCATTGTTAAAGTGCATAATCATCCACCCAAACCATATTCTTGTGAATTTCACACTAGGAACCAAATTCTGTTCCATTTGCATGTATCCAACGAAGTGGGTATTCACCCACGAAAGCTCATGCTCCAATACGTCTGTTAGCCTACAAGGTGCCACAGGACTCTTTGCCACTTGTTCTATTACAGCATTGTAAATCTGTGTTGACCGCAAAGGGGAGTTACTTTGGATTTACACTGGTTGTCCTACAAGTAGAAGTTGTACCTAGTATTGATACTGCACTGTGGTAGAAATCATACTGTCTGTTAGATCTGCTGTCCTTCAGGCAAGACATTGTCATTATATCGATTTGTAGTCAGCTTCTTAAAAACATGTTAAGCATTTTTATTTTTAAATTGCAATACAAGTAAAGATAGATTCATTGGTCACATCTTACAAATGCAAAAAAACCATCCCACCCCCCAAAAAACCCCAACCAACCCCCACCTCTACAATATCCAACTCAAACCAGCCTCCTGTAAAAGGAAAATCACCTTCACAATCATTTTGCTTTTATTGGACTCTGCTATATTTACCACAGACACCCAATGTTCTAGCATATAACCTTTTTGTCCGCTTATGAGCTGGCATTCTGCAACTGTGCTTAAATCCATTTAGTTTCTATGGCCATCTCACCTTCATTTTCCGTTTGAAGTTTCCTTTATTCGTGTGACCATCCTTTCCTTCAATAACTTTGCATTGATTTTTTTAAGTTGATTTTTCCTCAAATATTGATCTGTTACCCTGGTGTATTTGGAGTTTCTATTGCTTTTATTTTATTGAAATAGCTCCTGTTTTAATTTCTTCTTTTCTTGGTTTTTCATTTGAAAAACACACTTTACCATGTTACATTTTATATTTTGAACCTTGGCATTTGTTTCTACTCTGTGTGCGTGTGTGAACTCCACACTTCTTATGATGTGTGGAATTAAAGTAAAAGACTTGTATCATGATGTAGAATTGTTGACAAGTATGCAGTATTTCATTTGGTTGTGAGTCACTGCAACTACACAGGAAATCAAACAAATGTATGTTTAAAAAGAATAATGTATAATAGGTTAACTATATTTTTCTTCTCATATCTGCCCTCTGTGATCCCTTCATGATTGATAAGTGATACAGAAAAGCTGAGACATAAATATGTTTGATGTTATTATATGAAGATATCTGTAATGAGATACAGACATCTGAAATATTGAATTGATGTTGATTTTCAAAGAATCACATTGAGAAAGTAAAAAGAACAGGAGTACTTGTGGCACCTTAGAGACTAACAAATTTATTTGAGCATAAGCATTCATGAACAACAGCTCACTTCATCGGATGCATTCAGTGGAAAATACAGTGGGGAGATTTATATACATAGAGAACATGAAACAATGGGTGTTACCATACACACTGTAACAAGAGTGATCACTTAAGATGAGCTATTACCAGAAGGAGAGTGGGGGGACCTTTTGTAGTGATAATCAAGGTGGGCCATTTCCAGCACTTGACAAGAACATCTGAGGTCCAACACACACATTTTTTAGAGTTAAGGTTGTGTGTATATTGCCCCTAAAAACACTTATAGCACATTTAAAAAAATCCTCTGAGTGAAAATACTAAATTATTTAAACTCAGAAAATTCACGGTTAAGGATTCAGTAAAGAAATATGACGAAGTCCTACTTCCAGTTGAAAGAGTCAAGCAGAAAAATTGATGCTAAGTGCAATGAAATCCTGATAACTTATTACATTTGTTTACTGAGAAGGTGTCTTGGTTTTGCATCAATCTCTATTCTATACCCACTCTTCTTTCAGTTTTCTTTTCAGTTAACCCTTGTGTCTATTTCTGTAATTAAAATAATTAATTCTATCACATTAACTCAAATTCAATAAACACTAGAATGCTATTTTTAGAGACAGAGCATATGCCAGTAAAACTAACATGTATAGAATCTTATACTGATCGCGTTGTATCCTTCAACTTTGTGGTGGTAAAACATCTTTGACTTTTGCCCTTCTGTCCTTATATACTAGTATTTCACACTTTGCTAATATTATGGTTACCTATTACATGTATATTAACTATAATAAATATAATACAATTAATTGTAATATATATCTTTTGAAAATGATTTTATGATTAATGAAGGGTTTTGGATTGATAGAACTAGAAACTGAAGTTCTCTGTTTAGCATGGGCAGCATCAATGCAAACATTTTCTACACAGCCCCACCAATATAGTTCAACACAGACTTACCAGCTCTAGGAGTCAAAAAAGGTATTAAAGTCTTCATGGCCATTTGCTCTTTAGCTTTTCCTGTGAGACTGCCAAGAAGGATGCCGGTAGTGATGTTACTTCGAGAGTGGGCTGAGAATTCCAACTTACTTTATGTAGGCCACCAAACAGCTACTGGGTTGGATGTGAACTGGTGATCTAGAGCAGTGGTTTTCAACTTGTGGTCCATGGACCCCAGAGGGTCCGCCGACTCTGTCTAAGATTTCCAAAGAAGTCCGTGCCTCCATTTAAAATTTTTTCGGGTTCTGCACGTAAAAAAATGTTGAAAATCAGTGATCTAGAGGAAGAAGATACTATACCCTACTACCTAGTCCTTGGGTACTCAGGATTTATATAAATTAGGCAAATTATATTAATATTAGGCAAATAATTAGTTATAGCTCCATAGGAAGATGTATGTGGTTGATACATTTAATGTAGGGGGGAAGATCATTAGTAGGGAGGAATAATTAGTTGTGTGGCCTTGTTCAGTATTTCCTTTAAATAAGGCCTCTCTTTAGCTATTGTAAATTAAAATCTAATAGAGAGAACCACAGTTTGTAACTATTTATGCTACTTAAATATCATGTTATCAGAAACAGACATGAAATTGCCATTTTAAACTGTTTTACAAAGTATTTTATAAAGTTAAAAATAAAGTGCAACACAGTAGTTATTTCTAACCAATTTATTTGAGCATAAGCTTTCGTGAGCTACAGCTCAGCTCATGCTCAAATAAATTGGTTAGTCTCTAAGGTGCCACAAGTCCTCCTTTTCTTTTTGCGAATACAGACTAACACGGCTGTTACTCTGAAACCAGTAGTTATTTCATTATACATAAGAAACTAACAACATATCAATTTTAATGGCAGAAAAATGATACCAGCAGATATTTGAAATTCTTTGAGAACCCCGCATCATACTGGGTTTATCAGAGGAACCAGAGGTTCAATTTCTTATCCTGTTTTACAGGTAATCCTAAAAAAAAAATCCTCCCATGATGTTTTAATAATCTAGCATCTTGAGGAACATTGAGTAATTGAATTCTTTGATTAAAATATAGACACACACAAGTGCATTGTTGAGTTCTAAAATCCTACAGTGGCTTACTTAATGAAACATAGATTTATGGTCACAATTTTTATTACTTAATGGAAAAAAAGTTCAATTTTCTTCCATATTCTAGTCATGTTATAAACAAGTTTAAATTATGATTATACATCTGTTAGGTTTAATTTCTTGAACTCAAAGTAGAGTCAATTTTTATGCAATGCTTAGATGGGAAAACTGAATAAAATATTTTCTTAATATGCCAAATATTCATAATAGCAAGTGATTTGAATAGGCTCAATTAAGGTATGCCGATGTTGAGGGAGATTTTTCCCAGTGCTCAGGTAGAGCTAGGGATCAAAGATCAGTGCACTCAGCATGGGTACTTATACCACTGATTATTTTTGCTTAAAAATGGAGGTAGCAGTGTGCAGATCAGAGTATCCCTCCATATTCTGCCAGAGGACTGGTGGCAACTATGTAAGGAGAGAGGGAGTATTCATAGCCTTTGTTGGAAAGGACAAAGCAGAACCCCCCCCCAGCTTCTCCTTGTCCAACCTTGCTGGGAGTAGGATGTCTCACTCTGGCTCCCATTTCCATGCTTTTAGTGAGGTAAGGGGGAAAAGAATAGTTAGTCAGCTCCTGGTCTGGGCAAGAAATGGGGTGAAGATCACCAGTGCAGCTCATCTCCTCTCAGTGAAGAATCTTTGTGATTCCTTTTTCCTTTAGCCTCTCTGAGAAGGTGAAGAGAAGAAACTACTGGCCCTGCCAGCCTTCCATATGATTGGAGGAGACAGCAATATGTTGCCTTGCTCATCTCTGGTCCTTGAGCACGTTGTTAGCGGTGGAAGATGAAAAAAGAATCCATGTACCAGAGCTACCAGATCAAGAGACCTGGCACTAGGCAGGGTTAATCTGGATGGGCAAACTTTTTGGCCTGAGGGCCACATCTGGGTGGGGAAATTGTATGCAGGGCCATGAATGTAGGGCTGGGGCAGGAGGTTGGGGTGCGGGAGGGATTGCGGGGTGTGGGAGGGGGGCTCAGGGCAGAGGGTGCGGGGTTCAGGAGGATCTCAGGGCAGGGGGTGCGGGGTTTGGGGTCCAGGAGGGGGCTCAGGGCAGGGGTTTGGGGTCCAGTAGGGGTTTGGGATCCGGGCTCTGGCCCGGCGCCGCTTACCTCAAGTGGCTCCGGGGTGGCAGTGGCATGCAGCAGGGATAAGGTAGGCTCCCGGCCTGCCCTAATTCCACGTGGCTTCCGGAAGTGGCCAACATGTCCAGCAGTGGCCCCTGGGGGTGGGGTGAGGGAGGCGGCTCCGCTGCGCGCTGCCCTCGCCTGCGGGTACCACCCCTGAAGCTCCCATTGGCCGTGGTTCTCCGTTCCCGGCCAATGGGAGCTGTGGTGGGGGGGTGGTGCCTACAGGTGAGGGCAGTGCACAGAGCCCTCTACCCCTCCCTCCCCCGGGGGCCGCAGGGACGTGGTGCCGGCTGCTTCTGGGAGTGGCGTGGGGCCAGGGCAGGCAGGGAGCCTGTCTTAGCCCCATGGCACCACGGGGCTGGCAATCCCTCAGGCCGGATTGAAAGCCCTGACGGGCCAAATCCAGCCCACAGGCCATAATTTGCCCTCCCCAATCCAGATGCTGAACTTGCATGGATTTGAATCCAATGAGGATGAATTCTAAACGTGAAATCCATGCACAAAAACCTGGCCTGAAGCTCTCCTCTTTTTTAGCCTTTTAAAGGGACAGTGTCAGATTAGAAATCATAGGCCAGATCCTGAGCCCTGGAAAGGACACTTAGTACTACTGGAAAAAACTCAAAGTAACCTTAAAGCTGCTCTAAATAAATATCTGAAGTGTTCTCCTGATGCAAGGAGCACTGTGGGCTGATGTAAATCTGGTACAAGGGGCAGATAGGGGCTGGCTGCAGGCAGGGAAGTGACATTTTTAGGTAAGGATCCTTGTCTGGTAGAATAGTCCCTTTGGAACCACTTTAGCCAGCGTAAGATATCACAGTCTTGTGGCTGCTCTATCTTGCACGGGGAGATGTTTTAGTCACTGGCTGCCACCAGCCTAAGACTCTACCTGAATTGCAGGATGATCATCAAATAATTGCAGCTGAGTTGCGGACAAGAGATGGAAAATCGCGGAAAAGTAATAATGGACCTTTATTAATAGCAGTAAGGCACAGTAGACCCATTCATTTAGGAAAAATTGCTGCAATGATATAAACGCCCAACTGTTATGTTATGTCTGTGATTTTTTTTTTTTTGGATATCCGGAGAATTTGGTGTAACTACAGGGCTGTAACCAGGGTGGGGTGAGTGGGGCAGCCACCCAGGGTGCAAGGCTAGGAGGGAGGGAGAGTGGAAAAATGGGCTGGAAAAATGATGAAAAAAACCTGGTAGGGGGTAGAGCCCTGCAGGAAGCATGTATTGCCACTCTTACTTCTGTGCTGCTGCTGGCAGCGGTGCTGCCTTCAGAGCCGGGTAGCCAGAGAGTGGCAGCTGCTGGCCAGGTGCCCGGCTCTGAAGGCAGTGCCACCACCAGCAGCAGCGCAGAAGTAAGGCAGGCAATACCATTTTTTTCATCATTTTACTGCTCCAGTTCCCCCTCCCCTTCCCATGGCTTTGCAACCTGGGTGGCTGCCTTACTCACGCTGCCCTGGTTACGGCCCTGCCCCAAACTCTCCAAGATCATTTAGTGTACTCATGGGGAAACAGCGTGTGTTGCAAACCTCCAAACGTATGCAGAATTGTGAACTGTGCAGAGCTCATTTGAAACTAAATTGCGGTGGAAGCCTAATATTGTGGAATCTACAATTTCTGCAATATTGCAAATGAAGTAGGATCTTACAGCAGCCTCAAAGGAGATGTGAAGGTGGCTTAGAAGGTTATAGTCACCGTAAGAAATTTTTTAAAATCCAAACCAAATTACTGTTTTAATTGAAATTTAAAAAAACAAACAAACAAAAAAACAGGAGAAAACTTAACTTTTTTTTTCTTTAACTCAAACTAAGTGTTGGCCCTCTAGTACTATCCCTGGCGTTACCTCTCTAGTTGTTTAAATAATTTTAAATATCTTTTGCGGTTGAGTTTTTTTGGGCTGGATTTTCTTATTTTTGAATAACCTTTCCTTTCTCATCATTAGGTTTGACTGTACAGCTATAGTACTGTATGAAATATAAATTGCATTACATTAAGAATTCATGAGATAGAAATGTTACCACTTGGATAGTGCTGCTTGCTCTTCTAGGAATTAAGTGACATAGTGAACTATAAAAGATGCTTTTGTCCAGACTCCTCTTAGGTAGAGGTATTTTAGGTATTTTAATAATAGGGATGTGATATTTTCAATACCAAGTGTAAAAACTGCTTTCAAAGTGTCCATTTTTGAGTCTTTATTGCCTTATTAATTTGGAACTGTCTTGCTGAATTTGAGAAGGAATGTGAAGTGTGTATGTGCTCTATCTTGCATTGTATTTGTGGGGTTTTTTTTAAACTGGTCAAGACAGGCAATAGAACATTAAATTAGCTTAATTGAGTTCAGCTGTACAGCTTCCGTGCTGCCCACAGCAATCAAGAGGGAAGAGAGACATAAAGTCTTAACATTTTAACAAAGTGCTGGAACACACACCACACATTTCTAATGCACATAAGCTTTCAAACTGAAAAAAACACTCATCACCTTTGTTGGGGCTCAGATGATTTCTTCCTTTAACAAAAGAGTGAGGGGAAGGGAATGAATGAGGGAGTGTGATGGGGTGTGTACCCCATACAAGTCCTGAATGGATGTTGTGGGCGTAAGGGGCCAATTATGTTACCTGGCTGCACCTAGAAGGAGAGCGAGGCTAACTTGTGAAGATATGTTTATGAACGATTGTGATTTGGAGACTCTCCCTCACAAGGGACTGTGCTGTGAATGTGGGAATTTGGAGATGTTCCCTGGCGGCAGCGGTGGGGAACACCACATGGCTGTGTGCAGCAGCTCACCAGAGATGCTCTCCAGTTTGTTTTATTAAAGTTTTATTCCTTCCTCAGTCACTGGCTTGTTATTTAATGAACCCCAAGATCTTTACATGGTGTCAGAGGTGCTGAATGGGAAGGAATCTGCAGTCATTTTGAAGTTAACTTCTTTATATGCAACTGAAAGCAGAGACAAAGGGACATACCAGAGAAGCACATGGAGCACCAGGCACAGAGGCTTTTTGCATGTATTTGGCAAGCAATATAGTAGCTTGACTAGCTTAAGAAGGGGGGAAAAAGCCAAAAATGGATGTGCTGTAACCTCCATCCAGTCTGCAATTGTCAGGCAATGTTGCGAGAACTGGAAAAAATTCAGACAGATTTGAATTGTATTTAGCAGCCACAGGGGCAAAGGAGAAAAATGATAAAGTGAAATCATCTGTCTTATGTTGTTTGGGAGGAAGCATTGTATATTTATAACAACTTCATGCTTTCACCTTCTTCAAACTTAAAGTTAAGTAAAATACTGACTAAATTGGAGGAACATTGCATGCCAAAAAGGAATGAAACCTTTGAGAAACATCTTTTTACAGGCTTGCAAAAAAACTTACGCCACCATTAAGCAATATGTCAGAGAATTAGGGAAACTCAGTAAAACCTATGACTGGTGAGCTGACAGAGTCTCTGGTCAGAGATAGAATCATTTGTGGCATTAAAGACAATGTGTTAAGAAAGAAACTGCTCTGTGAAGGAGTCTTAATTTCAGAAAACATTCTCCAAATATGCAGGGCAGCAGAAACTGTGAAAGCACAAGCCAAAGAACTGAATTCGCTAGAAGAGGTTATCCATTTACTAAGTACAAAAGAATATTGCCAGAATAGGTCAAATCAAAGAGTGCAACCACTCTCTATGAAAACCACTGCTAGGGAGAAGAGTTGGTACAGATGGTCATGTGGAAGGTGTGGATCACAGCATGTCCCCAAACAGTGTGTTGCCTTTGGGAAACTCTGTCAAAAATGTAAGGGAAAAAATAATTTTGCAAAATTCTGCAGATCCAAAATGCAGAAAAGTCAAGTGTAGTCATTTAAAGACCATCTGATTGAGGAGTTTTTCATAGATGAACTGGGATCTAACAAGCCTGATGAGAAGGACTGGATACTACCTATGACAGTAAATGGAACAATTATTCCACTGAAACTGGACACAGGAGCTCAGCTTAATATTCTGTTTGAACAAGATTGAGAGACTGAAAATAAGACCAAAATTGGAACCAACAATAATAAAAGTAACTGGTTATTCTAGAACAAATAAACCAATGAAGGGGAGATGCACTGCTAGCATCAACCATAAAAACACCTGTTCACTGTAGTGTCAACAGAAGGTGACACCAATTTTAGCCCTGACTACATATGAGAAACTCAGTCTGGTAAAACGTGTGCTCTCACTACAAGATCATACTGAACCTGGTTTATAAGGCACTCTTTCGGGAACATCATGACCTGTTTCAACGGTTGGATTGCTTGCAGGGTGAACATACAGTCCAGAAAACAAGCAGCTCCCTCCAGTTATCCATCCATGTAGAAAGGTGTTATTTGCACTCCATGATAAACTCAAGGCTGAGCTTGCAAGGATGGAAGCAACGTAATTAATACAAAAAATTTGAGGAGCCCACAGAATGGATGAGCTCCCTAGTCATTGTGGAGAAAAGTGTGGGCAGCTACGCACATGCTTAGATCCCAGAGACAAGGCTATAAAAAGAGAACTACCAATCAGAGAAGAGATTATGGCTCAGTTTGCAAATGTTCAGTATTTCAGTAAATTGGATGTATCCTCACATTTTTGGCAGCTAAAATTAACTGAAGAAATCTCAAAACTTTGCACATTTAATACTCGATTTGGAAGGTATGGGTTCTTACACTTACCCTGCAGCACAGCTTTAGCCCCTGAAGTGTGCCACAAAAGCATACATATGATCTATGCACGTATTAATGATTGTTGACACCTCAATGGATCACATCATCATCTGGGGCTCAATGAAAAAGCAGCATGATTGTAGACTTTGGGAAGGCTGGGATGCAGCTAGAGCTGCAAATCTCAACATAGGAGAGAACTGTGTTTTAGGAGTTACAGAAATGACTTTTGTTGGGGGGATTATTTCTAAATAAGGTGTAAAATCTGATAAGAGGAAGATTTCGGCCATTGAAATGATGCCACATCCCCAGTCAAAGAAAGATGTCCAACGGTTCCTCGGAATGGGTAATTATCTTGAAAATTCATACCTAATCTACCAAAGCAGCAGCTTTGAGAAAACGTCTAGAGAATAAAAATGAATGGTATTGGGGTGGAGAACTGGAGGAATCATGGGAATGTTTAAAACAACTGATACACGAATCAGTGTTGAAGTTCTATGCACCAGGAAGGCCTATTAAAATCTCAGCTGATGCTTTACAGTTTGGATTGGGGCAGTGATTTTACAGAAGTATGAGGATTATTGGCAACTAGTGGCATATGCATCCAGATCAATGACTGAGGCAGAAACCAGATAAGCATAGTTCTAAAAGGAGCTTTTAGGAATATTGTTTGCCTGGGAGACGTTTAATCAATATATTTATGGACAGACAGTTGAAGTTGAAAGAGAACACAAGCCCCTGATAGTGTTGATTAGAAAACTGATAAATGACTGTTAAGGGTTCAAAGAATGATGATAAAGCTGCAAGTATGATTTGGTTGTGACCTACACTCCCGGTAAATTCATGTTCACTACAGAGTCACTTTCCAGAGCAGTAGCTCCCACAGAGAAGACATAGAGAGAGAAATGCAAGCCTATGTAGATCTGATGGTAAAGTCAATTCCCAAACTAACAGTAAATTGCAACAAATAAGAGAGGAAACAGAGAAAGATGAATCATTGGGAATCCTTAAAGAAGTGATAATTAAAGGGTAGCCTGAAGAAATAAGCAGTTGCTGTCCAAGCATAAGAGAGTATTGAAACTGCAGACATGAACTTATTGTGATAGATAGGATGATTTTCAAGGACAGTAAGGTTATAATTCCAATGAGTCTCTGAAAAGAAATGCTACGGAAGATCCACAAGATTGAGAAGTGCAAACAATGAGCACGAGAGAGAGCCACATCATCACTAATATAGTCGGGAACTGCTTTTCCTGATTGAATTACAGAGCCACTGAGACCTCATGCAACTCCACAAAGGCCTTATGAGAAGGTAGCCACTGATTTATTTACCTGGCAATCAAAGGATTATATAATAGTCACAGATGATGATGATTCTCTGTATCCAGAAATGTGTACACTGCACAGTACGAATAGTTAGAGAGAGCTGGCAGGAAGGGAATCTTCTCCAGACATGGAATTCCAGATCAAGTCTTTAGCAATAATGGGACACAATTTTCCAGTGCAGATTTTAGGCAATTTGCCATAGATTGGGATCTTCATCACAAAACAGCAAGGCCAAATTACCCCCAATCAAGTGGGCTTGTGAAAAGGTCTATACGGACAGTAATGCACCTTACAAAAAAGACTTTTGACAGTGGGGGTGATTTGTACAAAGCTTTATTGGCTTACCAAAGTACACCTCTGGAAGAATGTCTTTTCTCCAGCTCAGCTGTTAATGGGAAGAAGGATCAGATCTAATTTACCAATTACTGATAACTTGTTGAAATCTTGTAACAATGAAACCATACGGAAGATGAAAAAAAATCAGAAGTGGAAGCAGAAATGTTATTTTGACAAAAGGGCTCGTGATCGCCCATCTCTTAACCCAAGTGATAGAGTGTGCCGAGGAATCACACCTCCAATACTTGGGGCCAGAGAGATACCATTAAAGAACAGCTACATCCAAGGTCTTATGTAGTTCAGACAGACCAGGGGGACACATTTTGATGTAATTGAAGGGATTTACAAGCAATTCCGGAAAGTTCCAACACATTGACAGCTGAGGTGGACTCTGGCTTTTCCTATTTGACTGATTCTTTAACCATCAACACACAAAGGTGAACTTGTCACGGAACAAGAGAACAACTCAGATTGAAAGGCTGATATTGAGAAGATCAGAGCAGGAAATTAAATGTCCTAAAAGACTCAGAGACTTGCTAACCTGTCTGTATAAGGGGTATTTGAGTGAAGTGAGTGGTAAAGACTCACTCGAGAATTATGTGCTGGTAACCTCTCCTCTGTAGGTAGCTGACACAGTGGGTTTATGGAAATGTACTAGGTGGGTTGAGAATTAAATGCATATGTTATTAGATAGCTGTTAACTGTTTATATACATGTACATACAAGTTCATTAGTTTTTCTTTAATAGGGAAGATGTAGAGATATATTTATGAAAGATTGTGATTTGGAGACTCTCCCGCATAAGGGACTGTGTTGTGAATGTGGGAATTTGGAGATGTGCCTTGGTGGTGTGGGTGGGGAACACCACATGGCTGTGTGCAGCAGTTCACCAATGACTGACTTGTTATTTAATGAACCCCAAGATTGTTACATAACTGATTGGGAAGTTCAACTGGACAGAGCAGGCTGATTAGTATAAAGAGAGGAAGTTTGTAGTAGAAGGAGCCTGCAGGGAGAGTTTGTGATCACTCTTTGGGAACAGAAAGGTGGTGAGGTGGAAGCCCGGGGGAGAAGAAGCCATAGGATCCTAACCCTGAAAGAAGGGTCAACCTAGAGTGGCTGTGCGGAAGAAGGCCTGAGAAAGGTTGGGTAGGAAGGAATCCAGGGAAACAGCAGCAAAGAGTGGGAGTGGAAGTGCACAGATCTTGATTGCTAGTTGTAGGGTCCCTGGCCTGGATCCCAGTGTAGTGGGAGGGCCCGGATTCCCCTACCAGCCAGTGACAAGGTGGCATGAGTGTAGAGAAGGGTATGAGGACATTGGAAATATCTGAGGCAAGAATGTGAAGAGCAGAGACCCAGAGCTGAGGCCAGAGATCCTCTTGTGAGGACCCAGGACTGTCTTATGTTAGGCTTGCTGTTACTCTGAAAGGGGTGAACTAAATCTTGACTTGGACGGAGGGCCGAATTATGGAAAAGAGATCGCTGCAGCAATGGAGTGACTGTCAATATGGACCTGGCCATGAGGAGCCACTCCTGCAATGAGGGACTCTTTTTACAGGGAGGCAGAAGAAAAGTAGTAAGGAAGAGGCAGGGAAAAGACTGGAAGGAACAGGGAAATGGAGAGAACTGTTGAAGCAGAGAATGGGTGTCATGAATGGAAGGGCTGGCTCAGTGAGTGAGAAAATGGCTCACAGAGACATTCCAGAGAAATTCCCCATTGCAGTAGAGAATTCCGCATTACCGTGGTTCAGTAGTTGCTGGCACAGGTCTTCTGTACTCCATGGGGATTCACCCCTGCAGGAGGGTGGATGGTGTTTGCACAGACAGCTTTCCTTGGAGGCTTGTGGATGGAGGGCAGCTACTTTAATTTCTCCTTGGAGCTTTAAGAGCTCCCCATGGCTGGAGGTTACATCAGGGATATGTTGTGTTCTCCAGTTATTTTGAACACACTTTCTGCATGGCAACTCCTCTTTCCCCTCTTCTAAAAGAAAGTGGCTATCATATTTTCAACTAACATTTGGCCATGTGCACTACTCAGCCAAATTTTAGTGCTGCATTACTTTACTTCTCCATATGCAACTAGGAAATCAGGGCAATTTATGTACGACTATTACACTGAACTCTTTTTTCTTCGATGAAACACAGGAAGGCCCTTCCAGTCTTGTGTTCTCCACACCTTTTGCCTCATATTTTTCAGGGTCATATCCCTGGCTATTGTATTTATAGCCCTGAGGGATGGAATTTTCCAAACTACTTAGCATTGGCCTAATTCTGCTCCCATTGAAGTCAACTTCCATGGATCTCAGAGGGAGCAGAGTTAAACCAATGCTGAGCTCTTTAGAAAATCTGATCCTTAGTTTTTACTGGTTTCAGAGTAACAGCCGTGTTAGTCTGTATTCGCAAAAAGAAAAGGAGTACTTGTGGCACCTTAGAGACTAACCAATTTATTTGAGCATGAGCTTTCGTGAGCTACAGCTCACTTCATCGGATGCATACCGTGGAAACTGCAGCAGACTTTATATACACACAGAGAATATGAAACAATACCTCCTCCCACCCCACTGTCCTGCTGGTAATAGCTTATCTAAAGTGATCAACAGGTGGGCCATTTCCAGCACAAATCCAGGTTTTCTCACCCTCCACCCCCCCACACAAATTCACTCTCCTGCTGGTGCTAGCCCATCCAAAGTGACAACTCTTTACATAATCAAGTCGGGCTATTTCCTGCACAAATCCAGGTTTTCTCACATCCCCCCCACCCCCATACACACACAAACTCACTCTCCTGCTGGTAATAGCTCATCTAAACTGACCACTCTCCAAGTTTAAATCCAAGTTAAACCAGAACATCTGGGGGGGTTTCTTCAGTTATCTAAGCAGGACTGTTTTGAAAACTGCAGTCTTTCAACTCCGTAACCAAACACTTTGGCCTTATCAGCACACAGAAATAGTCTGGTCTGTATCCTTCAAGCTCACAACTCTTAGCAACACTTAGACATGCTCGCCCTAGTCTGTCTAGTCATCCAGGACATTTTGCCTGTAGCTAAAATATCACTGGTCTAACATTAGCACGTGAAAATAACCAACCTCCTGAATTTACAGAAAGCTCCCTTTTCAACAGAGAATCTGATAACCCCGACTGAGTCAGATGAGGGATTTACTGAAGCTCAGCTCATTGAGCTTTGTCTGCCTCCGTTCATTTTCTCATTAATTAAGACGAGTCCCAATTTACAGCAACTAGCTACTTGTTAAATGTGACTTTCATAGGCTCCGTTGCCTCTAGTTGTGACCAAAGCTCCCTTTCCAGTTCTCCTTGTCGGTCCATAAAATACACCGCAGCTGACCACACATTATTTTACCATTTATTTTGTCATTTTATTGTTAACTTTTTACAAAGTTGATTTTTTGCTCACAAATCTTATTTCCATAAGATGTTATTCCCTCAAGAGAGGAACAACTTATCAGGGAGGGCAAAAAAAAAAGCATTTAACAAATTCAGTTGAATAAAACTACAACATTTCCATTTTTCATTCCCCTTCAGCATAGATGATTATAGCTAATTTACCTGAAGGTGTGGCTAAACGCTCACATCTACATGACTTGATTTCTATTAAAGTCTAGGAGTGTGACGGTTTTGAAATCTGTACATTCTTTCATATCATTTCACTAGCTAATGGTAACTATCAGTGCTTGAAATGTTGGTGGTCTTTGTTTCCTGCAGCTGTGAGGATCATTAAAAAGTCTAATGATAGGAATATAAATTGAGAGGGTTAAATCCAAAGGTTGAGTATTGTTCATTCAAGATACTTGTTTATAATTTAAGAATAATGAATACACTTTCAGAAACCATGTTTGGTTCACAAATGATTTGCAGAAGATTTGTGAACAGAAAAAAAGGGCTAAATTCATGAGATAATATATTCAAAATAAATAATTCAATCTGATTCAAAATCTATATTAAGAAGTTGTTTGCAATGTGAAAAAATAATATCAATTGGTGTAATTGATTTATTTAAACTTCATTTTTTGGGGTTACCTTTCCTATGAAATAAAGAAGTTTAGTAACTTTCATTTCTTAGGCTCATAAGTGAACATCTCAGCTCGGTAAACATGAACCAATGTATATATGAAACTCTTCTTGTCATCCTATTACATTACTTATATTCACCTTCTATTTATGTTAAACAACTTGTCTAGTTGTATCTTGTGCTTTAAATCAGTGCATTGGGAAGTGACAAAACTGCTACCTTCTAGTCATTTTCCTTCAGGCAGAGATTTCTATACCACAGCTTTCGCCACTGACATCGAATCAGAGCAAATAATTTGGCACACTTTGAGTAGAAATGAATATAAGGCTGAATGTCATAGATCAGTGGATTTTTTATCTTGGAGTTGTACCAGCTAGTCTCTGGGACTCTCACAATTTTCTGCAGAATCTAAGTTTTCATTTAAAAATATTCCTTGCAGTTCACAAAGATAACCTTCCATAGGTGTTGCAATAATTAGGTTTACTGAATATATGAAGCAGTATGTAATTTGCACAGACATGTATGGATCATCCATATTTATAAAACCATTTCCTATTTTGTATGAATACTAAAATACGTAGACCATAGCCCTGATCCTGCAAACCCTTACTTATACATGCAGTCTTTACTCACTCAAGTAGTCCCACTAAATACCTTTTGTGCAAATAACAGTACTGGAAAATAGAGTTACTATGTAATTCTTTGAAAAATAGGAAACTATTGGTCAATATTTTTTTAAAAAAGCATGCAATACTTTTCCACACTTGTATGGCAAAATTTTAATATATTTTGACTTTTGCACATCCGTCTGCATTTTTATGTTTTATAAATTTTTTCATTGACATTTAAACATATGTAATATTTTAGTTTACTGTTTTTACAGATGTGTCCAAGTAACTATGGGCAGCATTACATTCATATTACTCAGTACAGAAAATATATTATCAGTGTTGATATTACTTTTCCTGTTAGTTACTTTGTAGCTCCTGCAGGACAGCCTTTGTGAGCCCTGACACACCCTTTCTCTGGCCAGCTACGTCTCATATTCCTGCTACATCCACGTTCTTCTCTCTTCAACATGTAAATGCTGGTTTTGCACACCCATTGAATGCCACAGCAGTGTAAGTTACACTTTGTCACTTTTTTTTGGCTAACCTCCCCCAACAACTATCTTTTACTGTGGTGGAAATCGCTGCTTAAATAAATAATTCAGGGGCAGTGAATTTGCCCCACTCCATTTTGCACAAAGGAAGTGGACATAATTGAATTTCTGCACCTTGGAATCCCCAGAGGTGGAGACGAGTCTCCAGCAGGCGTAGAACCCAGAGGAATTGGGTCTTACACCACTCATTCTCCTCTGAAGATCTGGTGTAAGAAGAATATCAGGAATAAGGAGGGTATTATGACCTATATATGTTATGCCATCCCCAGCTGTGAACAGTGCCCTGGAAGAGCCCATTACCAGCTGGTGTTGGTTCTCATGGCCCCCCAGGCTGGGACAGAGCCAAGCAGACAATCAGGTGGTTGTAATTGGGTCCCTGAGGCTCCCCCTGCTCTCCTTTCCACTGCACTCAGCAGACCTCAGCCGCAGCAGAGAATCTACACCAGAGGTGGGCAAACTATGGCCCGCGGGCCGGATCCAGCCCACCATCCATTTTAATCCGGCCCTCAAGCTCCCACTGGGAGCAGGGTTGGGGGCCGCTCCACACGGCTCCCAGAAGCAGTGACATAACCCTGCTCTGGCTCCCATGCATAGGGGCAGCCAGGGGGCTCTGCTCTGCATGCTGCCCCCACCTCAAGCACTGCTCCTGCATTTCCCATTGGCCAATGGGAGCTGCAGGGGCAGTGACTGCGGATGGGGCAGCGTGCAGAGCTGCCTGGCCGCTCCTCCACATAGGAGCCAGAGAAGGGACATGCCTCTGCTTCTGTGAGCTGCTTGAGGTAAGCGCCACCTGGAGCCTTGCCCCGTGCCCCAAACACCTACCCTAGCCCTGGTACCCCTCCTGCTCTCCAACCCCCTTGATTCCATCTTGGAGCACCCTCCTGCACCCCAAACTTCTCATCCCCAGGCTGCATCCCCAGCCAGAGCCCCCACGCCCCAAACCCCTGCCCCTGCCCTGATCCCCCTTTCTGCCCTCTGAACCCCTCGGTCCCAGCCCGGTGCACCCTCCTACACCCTGAACTCCTCATCCCGAGCCCTACTCCAGAGCCTGCACCCTCAGCCGGAGTCCTTACCCCCTCCCGCACTCCAACCCCAATTTTGTGAGTATTCATGGCCCGCCATACAATTTTTATTCCCAGATGTGGCCCTTGGGCCAAAACGTTTGCCCACCCCCGATCTACCCCCTGTATTTCTGTCCCATTGGCTCAGCAGTAAAGCAAATTCCCAGACCACTCCACTGAAGCCAGGAAGCCAAATTAATCTTTGAAGTAAATCCCTTGCAGGGCAGAATTTAGCTCAACATTTCTATTCAAAATATCATACATTTTGTACCTTTTCTAAACCAAACCCAAATTTTCATCTATAGTACTTGACAGTGTTCAGGGGAAAATAATTAAGCCAGGTTGCTTGTGTTTCTACAAATATCAGGTTCTGCTGCCAGATTAAAGCTTTAGTCCTACTCTTCAGATTAATTAATGGATCAAGCCCCTGTTGCATTATACGCTGAATTTCTGTCTGTGAACCCCCATGACAGCTATGGTCTTCTGTGACCATGCAGATCACAAACCCAGGATGAAGCCTAAGAGAGCAGGGGATGACACATTCTTGGTCATGGGGATCTGGCTATGGAACAAACCGTCAGAGAGATCAGGCAAATGCACAGTCTTCACCATCTTTTTCTTCCTCTTTGAAATAGCCTTTGGCACTGACACCCCGTTCTACCCATTAAGCCCCTTCTGAGAACAAAAAAAGTAAACAAACATTTTAAAACTCAAAACCAAACCCCCTACTCCTTGCAGAGCTTTTATCCCCAAACACTCCATGAGATCCACTAGGGATTGTGGTATTAATTTTACATGGAAGGTGCTCTAATACCACAGTGATGGGTGACAGTATAAAGCCCTTAGCAAAATAGATGTTTGCTAGAGCTGTTTCCTATCCAAATGTTGAAGTATTGACATTTTTATTAGATGCAAATGAATTCCTCACTGAGAGAAATATTTTACTGCAACAGGCGCACATACATCACTGGATAAAAAGTGGAGAGGAGATGAATTGGGCTGCATCTGAAGCTCTACATAAAGTCATTGGCAATCATCTTTCAGCTGCTATTTATCACCATTATAAAGAGAAAGGAAATGTTGGATATGGTGTATCATTTATCAAATATCTTCAAAGGCAAATTTTAGAAGCCAGGGTGCACTAGATTTCAACTGGGAAAATAATGTTTTAGACCAGTGGTTCCCAAACTTGTTCTGCCGCTTTTTCAGGGAAAGCCCCTGGTGGGCCGGGCCAGTTTGTTTACCTGCCGCGTCTGCAGGTTCAGCTGATTGCGGCTCCCAGTGGCCATGGTTCGCTGCTCCAGGCCAATGGGGGCTGCGGGAAGCAGCGGCCAGTACATCCCTCGGCCTGCGCCGCTTCCAGCAGCTCCCATTGGCCTGGAGCAGCGAACCGCGGCCACTGGGAGCCGCGATCGGCCGAACCTGCAGATGCGGCAGGTAAACAAACTGGCCCGGCCCACCATGGGCTTTCCTTGCACAAGCGGTGGAACAAGTTTGGGAACCACTGCTTTAGAATAATGTAGTCTGGCTTCTAAATGATCTCTTTTTACCTCCTTAAAAGATAAGGCTCTTACTTGCCTTCTGAATTTTGGAAGAATTGTTTATTTTCATAAAAGCAGCATTACAGTTTACCAAAAAACACTTGATAAACTGTGTGCATGAGTTGTACACAGGGGTGGCTTTAGAGGGGCTTGACTTTGGTCAATTGCACCGCCAGAAATCACAAAACGAAAGGTGCCAAAACAACCTTCTGGGGTGACATGGGATGGGGATGGAGAGCTGCAGTCTTTCCTTTGTGTTATGGAGGTGTGTGTAGCTCCATAACCTGGGCCACGTGTCATGGTGGCACGTCGTTGCACAATGATGTCAGAGTCCTGCACCATTTTGGAGGCCTGAAGGGCAAAATCTGCCAGAGGAAGTGCTGGAGCAGGGCTAGGTGGAGCAATGCTCTCAAATGTCCCAGTGTCTAGGCTGAAGGGATGGGGTGCTGGGCTCCTGGCAGGGTCATCTCCCCCACCATGTTGTGGGTGGGTGTCTGTTACTGCTGTGAGTAATGAGGACTGGATCGGGAGGCTGCATCTGCCATTGATTGTAAAGTACCTTTGAATAGCTAGTGGAATTTTGATCTGAAGTAGTTTCAGACTTCTGAAATCATTCTGCCATCAATGGTTTTGGAAATTTACAGTATTTTTAATTAACATCAAGTACCATAAATGTGTTCAGAAAGAGTTGTAGAATGGATGAGTTGGGGCAATTGATTTCTTATGGTAAAATACATACAATAATAGGAATTGGTAATTCCTATTACTGTATGTATTTATTTTACCATAAGAAATCAATTGTCCCAACTCACCCGTTCTACAACTCTAGGCCAGTGGTCAGAATGCTGTCTGTGACAGTGACCAGTATCAGCTGGGCAAATTGTGCAAAGTTCTTGGTCTCATTGATATCTTGTGGCAATGAGTTCTGCAGGCATATTGTGTATTGTTTTAAAAAGCATTTGACTGTACACTATATCCCATTAATCATGATGGTCTGGGGGACATCCAAAACTTGCAGATAACCAAGTGTTGGGATAAATGGAAGTGTTGTTTCTTCCAACCCTGTCCTGGTCCCATATTTTCTTTGCTCTTCTGGCTGCCTCGGGTGCTCCAGTGCTGCCATGCAGAATCCCCTGATGACTTGCCTCTCGCTGCCTGGCCAGATAGCCCAGAGCCCACTGGTGTTGGAGCCCTGACAGTATCAGCTGTGGGGTGTGCAGGCTGGCCATGTCTCTGCCCACTTTGGTGCTGCTAGATCTGAAGCCTCACCTGGCTGGGGTCCTGGAAGATAGAATCATAGAATATCATAGAATATCAGGGTTGGAAGGGACCTCAGGAGGTCATCTAGTCCAATCCCTGGCTCAAAGCAGGACCAATCCCCAACTAAATCATCCCAGCCAGGGCTTTGTCAAGCCTGACCTTAAAAACCTCTAAGGAAGGAGATTCCACCACCTCTCTAGGTAACCCATTCCAGTGCTTCACCACCCTCCTAGTGAAATTTTTTTTCCTAATATCCAACCTAAACCTCCCCCACTGCAACTTGAGACCATTACTCCTGGTTCTGTCATCTGGTACCACTGAGAACAGTCTAGATCCATCCTCTTTGGAACCCCCTTTCAGGTAGTTGAAAGCAGCTATCAAATCCCCCCTCATTCTTCTCTTCTGCAGACTAAACAATCCCAATTCTGTCAGCCTCTCCTCATAAGCCTCCTATTTTCACATACTCATAATTATCTGAACCTTTCACTTTTTGGGATGAAATGATCAGTGCTTGGTTTTACGGGATTTTTTTCCTTGGCAAACGTTACCAGTATTCCCTCAAATAACTTAGAGCTATGGGAGAAAGGAAAAACACACTTTCCCCGTTGCTTAAAAATTTAACCCCACTTCCTTTTGAACAGGGCAGCCGCTAAAATGGCTACATTTTGAAACTTGCCAGGGATGTAGCTCTTAGAAGGGTCTATTGCCTTTGTCTGGTTTGAAAAATAATACTTTGATTTCACAAAGATGTAGATTTGAAAACTACACAGTAGAAAATATTCTGAAGGTTACTGATGCACTCTTCAGGCTAGATGGTGTGTGAATACCTGGTCAGCTGTTTAAGTGCACAGATAGTTCTGTAAAAATTGGTTGGTTCAAGGAGCTTACAAGTTCCATTTCTGAATTTGCTAATTTAGGTTAAGTTGAACCATTGGGGAGAATGACAGGTACTTAGTTAAAGGACTGCAAACATACTGGTTGACTTACAGTGCAGTTGTAGACCTATGCAGACCTACTTAGCTTTCTGGCAGGGGGGACTGATCTGAGGCTGAGAAGCATGAAGGCAGTATTTTTAGTAGTGGAGAGGCTGGTAGAAATATCTTAAGTGTATGGATTGGACGGAAGGAGCTGAAGGTGACCTCTGAGTAGAGAGAGCCTGGAATAAACATGAGACCTGGCTCATGTTGTGGATCCCAGAGCCCCACATTTAAATATATGATACAAGGGGAGTCAAGGAAGTGGAAAATAAGGGAGAAAACAAAAGGGATTCCTAGAAGTTCCTGCTTGTTGGGAGGGAGTGTGCAGCATGGCTTCTTCGTTGCATTGAAACCATTTACTCTAAAGGGTTTATCCATAGTAAATGTCCAGTCTGGGTGTTGAACCATGGGGGTGATGCCTTGATGAGGAATAGGGCACTGGCTAGGGGACAGCTGAAGACTAGAGTGATTTGCCCCTGAACTCCATTAATGAGCCTAACTTCTCTCTTGACTGACAACTGCTTTGGAACCTTCAGCTGAGCCTGAACTGTAAGATCAAATCACTTCATCCAACTGCCGAACACCCTCCAACCTCACAGAGTCAGAAAGGCCCTAAATATGTGTAATGCTTCCACAGCATCATCCTGAAGGGTCAGAGTCTAGGCGGGCACCTGTAGAAAATCCAATGTGAATCAGCGAAAGAGATTTTTATTTTCATTCTTAAGTGTAATCAATTGTATATGATTTTTTCTATTCAATGAATATATTGTTAGCTGTGTGCAGTGCTGGCAGTGTTAAAACATAAAAAAGTTTCAAATCAAATTAAAAATTAGAAGCTAAACATTTCCTTTTCTTCTTTCTCTTATACTATAAACAAACAGAAGGGCCTTGAGATGTTGGCACTCTATTACTCTCTTCTCAGCAGAACCTTTCTAATGAAATTAGTAGGAAATGAGATTTTTTTCCTTATCACTATTATTTTCCCGTAGAAATAATTTTGACTTCCATCTAATTTTTCACTATGATAGTGGTAAATTCAGTCAAGTACATTAAACCTTTGTCATATGCTTTTCGTTGAAAATAAATTTCTCTTTGATGATCAAAAATTATTCAATCTGTGAAACAAATTTTCATAAGAACATAAGAATGGCCTTACTGGGTCAGACCAAAGGTCCATCTAGCCCAGTATCCTGTCTTCCAATAGTGGCCAGTGCAAGGTGCCCCATAGGGAATGAAGAGAACAGGTAATCATCAAGTGATCCATCTCCTGTCACTCATTTCCAGCTTCTGGCAAACAGAGGCTAGGGACACCATTCCTGCCCATCCTGGCTAATAGCCCTGGATGGACCTATCCTCCATGAATTTATCTAGTTCTTTTTTGAACCCTGTTATGGTCATGGTCTTCACAACATCCTCTCACAAGGAGTTCCACAAGTTGACTATGCATTGTGTGAAGAAATACTTTTTTATTTGTTTTAAACCTGCTGCCTATTAATTTCATTTGGTGACCCCTAGTTCTTGTGTTATGAGAAGTAGTAAACATCACTTCCTTACCAACTTTCTCTACACCAGTCATGATTTTATAGACCTCAATCATATCTCCCCTTAGTCATCTCTTTTCCAAGCTGAAAAGTCTCAGTCTTATTAATCTCTCCTCTTACGGAAGCTGTTCCATACCCCTATTCATTTTTGTTGCCCTTTTCTGAACCTTTTCCAGTTTCAATATATGTTTTTTTTGAGATGGGGCAACCACATCTGCACACAGTATTCAAGATGTGGATGGATTTATATAGAGGCAACATGATATTTTCTGTCCTGTTATCTATCCCTTTCTTAATTATTCCCAGCATTCTAGACATTGTAGATTAAATAATTGTCAACCAGCTTTGGGAGTAAAAAAACCCACACTTTTTATTAGGACATATTTTATCTTAATATTTCCTCTTTAAATATTTAATCGGTGCAATAAAATCATTAGACACATGGTGACTATTTCTTTCAATGAGTGTTTTCCTAATGTATTATTATTGCATTATTACAAGAGCATTTGTGGAGTTGTTGTCTAGTGCTCCAAAGAAGACACTGGGGTCCTATTTTTCAGCTCTGCAACTGATCTATTTTGAGATTTTGGACATGGCACTTAGCAGATCTGTGCCTGTTTATCTGTAAATTGGATACAGTTTATAATAATATAATAACACTGTTAACAGGCCTAAAGTCTGTAAAAGTGCTTTGAAAACCTTGGATGAAAGATGCTTTGAAAGTGCAATGTATTTCAAAATATTGTATTTGTTATGGATTGGACTAAACATTGTTATGGGTCAGGTGTGGCTGTGGCTTCTGCCTTCCATTCAGAATAAATATAAAGAAGCTATTGTACTTAGGTAGCTGAAACAAGACAGCAGCACCCAAAGCCAGGCACATAGAAACACTGAGTAAAGGCTAAATCATGTAACCCAAGGATTTTAAAATGCAGGGGTTGGGGCTCTGAATAATGGAACTGTGTGTGCATGCGTGTGTGTGAGAAAGAAAGAGGAGAAGGAAGGCAGACTGGGTGAGACAGAGGGACAGCCTGGACAAGCACAGTGTATGACCCTGGAAGAAGCGAAAGAGAGAGGGCTTCTGGGTTAGATGCTGGCTAAAGAGGCTTGGGGCTGTAAGCAAAGAAGTTATCCACTATTATTTGTTCTTCCTGCACTTGGAGAAGCAGGATTTTGTATATGCCTTATAAATAAACAAGGCTGAATCAAAGAAAACACCAAACCCCATCATCAATTTCTACTTCCCTACCAGAACATTCTCAGGGTCCTGAATTTCAAAATAATCAGTCTAGTCAATCAGGTCAAAATGGGATAACATTCTCAAAGTCTAAGACATGGTAGGCCATGTGTGTTTGATAGTTATCTGAAAGTCTATATGATGGGTATTGAAGACTACTGTTACAGAAGGCCAGTGAAGGGGAGTGACTTGGTCTAAGCAGTGGGAAAGGAAAATGCTTTTGGCTGCTGGTTTCAGATAGACTAGAGGGCAATGCAGAGGCAGTGGAAGCACAATTTGAATAGGGAGGCAAAGGTGCGCAGTGAAACCTAAATTACTCCTAGGGGAAATCTGTGCCAAAAATTTAAAAATTCTGCACACTATTTTAAAATTCTGCAAAATTCTGCATATTTTATTTATCAAAATAACACAATATAATCACACCAATTTCAGTTATTTTGGTACGTTATTTCAAAATAGCTGTGAACAGTATGCCTGTAACAATACAGACATCAAACAAGATTCAGGAAATGTTTTTTGACAAATAGATTTCTTACTAGGCATATTAATACAGAACTTTGAGTAATAATTCATTTAAACTACATTACATAACTGTATTTCCCGCACCCCTCAGAAGCAGTGCAAAGGCTTGGGGGTTACCAGGAGTAATGGAGGAGCTGAGGAAGAGGGAAGTAATTGCTAGGAAGGAGCCTGGGTGTGAACTTGGAGGGTTGTTGGCTAGGGGTGGGAGAAGTATGGAACAGGTTTTTTTTGGAGGGGGTGCGGGAGAGGCAGGGATTGTTAGGGAGTTGGGGAACCTGCCCCATGTAGACCCTGAATGACCCCTAGCCTCTCCCGATCAGTCAGGTGCATCTGCCCTGTCTCCAAGTGGTCCTGCACCCCCCAGCCCCATGTGGTCCTGCTCTCCCACTCAGCTTCCCCATCCCCATGTGGCCCTGCACCCCCACTCCCATTCTGCCTCTCTGGACAGTTGGGTATCAGGGATAGGATGACAGTAGGGGTAGGTTACCTACATATGGAGCAAGGGAGCTAGTGAGGCTTGGCCTGGTCACTCTGTTCCTTGGCTTGCTCCTGGGTGCCATAGCAGCTACTCCAGCCCCTCTGGGTCCTGCTCTCACTTCCGCCCAGCAGCAATGGAGCATGGCTTGAGCTTGAACTTGCTGAATAATAACCTGCAGGGATAGAAACATAGATCTGCCCCCACAATACTTCTATTGTGGGAATGCTATGCCCACCACCTTCCTCCCCTGGTTCTGCTATCCTGAGAGCAATGAAACGGGAAGACCAGAATAAAGGAGGTTGCAGTAACTATTACAGGAGATAACTGGTGCATGAACCTGCCCTTTGCCATAGGAACTGAAAGGAGGATATGGGAACTGAAACTATCTGAGCAGATGGTGTAAGGAGTAGAGGGAAGAGAAGTGAAGAGAGGATTTAGGACAGAGTCTTGTAAGACATTGCCAGAGAGGGAAGGAGAAGTAACTACCAGAGAAGATGCTGAAAGAGTGACCTGAGAGGTAAAAAGAAAACCAGCAGGGTGTAGAGCTTCAGAAGCAAGGGCAGGAAAGAGAGAGAGAGGGTCCTGGAACAGGGATTTACAGAAAATTCAAAGATAATGAGGATGGAGAAGAGCCCCTGAGGCTGTGCCAGGCAGAGATCTATGTACACACTGCTGAAAGCAGATTCAAAAGAGTGAAGATAGCAAAATGATTTGGAGGAGATCCAGTGGGCAATTAGAGGGGAAGGTAGGCCAGCTGTTATATATGACTCATTCAAGGAGGTAAGGAGTGGAGAATAGAGTTGGTTGGAATGTTTTCACTGAAATATGCTGTTTTGCTGAAGCTGGAGTAGTTTGTAGAGATGCAGATGTTTCCATGAAACTTCTGTTAGGAAAGTTTTTGGATGAGAGTGAATGTGTGTATAGCTGGGTGGTTAGGATCCTGGCCTGAGAGGTAGGAAACCTAGGTTTGAGTTCCTGATTTGGAGGGAAAAACTCTGCTCCGAATCAGGCAGAACAGGGACTTTAACCTGGGTCTCTCACATCCCAGGACAATACCACCCATCCACAGTCAGCTACGTTTTTGTTCCACTGCAAAACAAATGTCAGACATCGCAGTGAAATGGAATTGTTCTCCTCCTGTCAGTTATAGTGGAGAATGAGATGGGGATGGGGCAGTAAGTTGCAAAAGCAGAAAGAAGTCAAGGGTGTTTTATTTGCTTTCAGAATAAGGCTGTGTCTACACTACAGGTGTGATGGTGGCCCAGCTGTGGTGCCACAGCTGTTCTGCTGTAGTGTAGACCCTTGCTACAATCACAGAAGGGGTTTCCTGTTGCTATAATAAATCCGTCCCATCAAGAGGCTAGCGCTGATGAAATAATTCTTCTGTTGACCTAGCGATGTCTATACCAGAGCTTATATTGGCTTAACCCTGTCTATCAGGGCTGTGAATTTTTCACACCCTATGAATCATAGAAGCATAGAAGATTAGGGTTGGAAGAGAACTCAGAAGCTCATCTAGTCCAGTCCCCTGGTCAAAGCAGAACCAACCCCAACTAAATCATCCCAGCCAGGGCTTTGTCAAGCCGAGCCTTAAAAACCTCTAAGGATGGAGATTCCACCACCTCCCTAGGTAACCCATTCCAGTGTGACGTAGCTAGGTTGACATATTTTTTAGGTGTAGAGGAGGCCTAAACAGATTTAAAATAGTCTTCAGTAACGTCTTGTCTTTTGTTACAGATTGTTCACAGAACCCTAGCGGCAATGTTGGGCTCCTTGGCAGCTCTAGCTGCATTAGCTGTGGTTGGTGAGGTAAGTTGCAACATTTCAAGTATTCAGTTTATTACTGTGTATTGTATCATAAATCCCCACATACTTATCCCTGTGAAAATGGTCCCATGGTGCAGCAGCCTTTATGGGACTTAAAATGCTGCAAGAACAGTATTTGTGTACTCTGTGAATTCCTGTTCTTGGGGCCATGAAAGAGAGATGCAGGCTTGGCTCCAGATGGGAAAAAAGCGAGCAAGGCCAACTTAATGGTATGATATTCTGATTTTGCAGGAACTTGAATGCAACCATTTTCATCTTAATTCAGATTTACTCTAATACTGTGTGATGTAAATGGACCTAGGTGAGGCCTAGTTTAACCTTCAGTTTTCTTAGGTTCTTCAAACTCTTAATTTTTATAGTTTATGTAAGGTCTATAGTAATAGTGCTGGAGATAGCACTTTTGCTAAGGGATGATCTTTTACTCCATCAGTCTATGCAAATCCCATAGTTCCCCATTTTTTACCAGTAATAATCCCTTATATCTTCAAAAGTACTGAGAGAATGGAGGTTTGACTGGAAGTATGAGTGATGTAAGAGACCATATAGGCCATTAGGTTACTGAACGCATCCAGAATATACAGAAGATTAGAGGAGTTTGGCCATCTCTATCCCCCCAGAGGAGGGGGTCCTGTGGAGTCATCTCCTACTGATTCCATGTTTTTCATATTCTTGGAAGGATCTGTTCCTGTGGTTCAGTGATGTATATTGCCAATAAGAGTTAGTGCTTCCCAGATAAAAAAAAAAAAAAAAAGGTCAACCTGCCTATCCCTCAACTCTGATTGGACCATATTATTGGGCTATGAAGCTTGTAACATCTGATTGGCTTGGAAGCTCTCCAGGGTGGTGATGTTGAATGGAGCAAAGTAGAATCACAACCTTAAAGGTCTAGGTGCCCCCAAGAAAGTGTGATCCTTCCTGGGCCATCACAACACCAAGAAGGGCTGCCTCTCCTCCTTCCAGGAAGGAGGAGACCATGACAACAACATCTGACCAGCCAAGTGCCCAAGGAAGCCCACCAGCTAATGAAAGATACTGAGACCAGAGATGACGTCACCTGGTCCCTGTTCTGCAGTCTTGATGCTGATGCTCCAAAGATCAGCAAGCTAAAGAATCAATTTTTTTCCTCTAAGGCTATGTCTACACTAGCAGTTTTGTCAGTAAAACTTTTGTCGGACAGGGCTGTGGAAAGAACACCTCCCGATTGACATAAGTTTCACCTACAAAAGTGCCGGTGTGGATAACACTATGTCATCTGGAGATACTCTTCCACCAACATAGCTACCACTGCTCGTTGGCATAGAACGGCTACATGGAGGACCTTCCAGTGGTGCAGCTGCAGCGGTACAGCTGTGCCGCTCTAAGGTCTGTAGTGTAGACATGGCCTAAGTAACGTTTTTCAGTTTTGTTCCCCTTTTTAATCTGCCTGGCAAGGGTGCTTTTTCTCCAAACGTTTCAAAAGTATGAACAAGAGAGCGTGTATGTGTATGTCAAAGATATGTGTATGTGTATGTCAAAAATAGCGAGTGCTTATTCTAAATTTGAAGTAAATCCTAACTTAATTGCTTCATGTCCCATTGGGTTATAAAAGAGTTTCTGCCCCCAAAATGGAAATTATGGGTTGTTGATCACTTTGTGTCAGAGAGAGGGAGATTAGGTGAGGAAAGAGTTAACTGTAGAAAAACAAGGTGGAAGTCATTCAGTAAGTGGCAACTTTAAAGAAGTCTGGTAACTGGTTCAGGAGCTTAAAAGCAGACTATGACACCTTAAGTTTGTACAAGAATAGATCATGTGTTATATTAACTCCATGATTTAAGTCTTAACTGTTTTCATTCTATGATCTGGTCAGTTCTTGATTCCATTCCATTTGTCTCAATTTCTTGATTTATTAGTTCAATTCCAATTATAATTTTGATTTGACAATTGAGCTGTTCAATCCTTAAATAGTTTAGTAAAAGATGTAATAGTTTTAGTTAGAAGTTTACTTAATTTCAAGTTTGCTTTAATTAGTTTGTAATAAATCCCTTAAAATCATAAAGCTGTTTTTTTTTCAAAATAGCAAGAAGAGATCACAGTACCCTCACCTGGGAAAAAAATTAATGTCGTAAAGTATACCAGAGCTCCTTGGCTCTGTCCGAAAACTGATATCTTTATCCCTCACATTTTTGTCATGTTCAGCTATATTAGGTTTCCCATAGAGCCTAAACAAACATATCTACTGATTATACTGTCTTGGGGACACCATAGATGATAACACTCCCTCAGGGGTGTTTACTCCTTTCAAATATTTTTATCTTCTTCCAGGCTCCTTAATTGACAATTAGCAAAAGTACCGTATATGACTTAGTAGTTCTTTCACTCTTTGCACATATCCTTGTGACTACTTTTCTCTGAATTCCCTCCCAATTTGTCCACAGGTGAAGCTGAATTGTCCTATTCTGTTAGCAGAAAGTAAAGTGAAGTGAAGTCTATAAACCAGTTTTCATTTATTTCTGTACAAGAGAAACAAACAAACTAAAAACCAAATGTAGGTGCTAGATAATGAGCCATGCAGACTGTCAGCATTTTCCAGAGATAATAGAAAAGAACCCCCTTTGGGTACATTGCAGAAACACTAATTAATTTGTATCACAGCTTATTTAAATAGTGCACTAATTAAGTGGAATTTTCAGTTCCATAACTAATCACTAGTTAGGTGATCCATAGGATTAACTGATAATTTTATTGTTTGATTTGCAGAGACCAAGCATGGTCAAAGTGGTGGAGTGGATTGATTATGAAACTCTGGCGCTGTTGTTTGGAATGGTAATTAAAATGTAACTTTTGCTCTAAAAGTGCTGGAATAATTGTAGTTGATGTCTAGCCATTTCTTTTTATTTGTTAACATCCTTTTAACTGAGAGTTGCTATGTTGAAAATTTGGCTTCTTTTGAGTGTTTAAAAACTGGAGGCACTCAAAAACTTGGAGAAAATGAGGCACTTTGGAAAATGTTGGTCTCTGTTTCTTCCCCTCATAAAATGGAGTGGTAACTAAAACTGTATAAATAACTGATTTTTTGATTTGCTGAGTCAAGATGGAATAACATTTCTTTTATTGGACCAACTTCTGTTGGTGCGAGAGACAAACTTTTGAGCTTGCACAGAACTCTTCTTCAGGTCAGAAGAAGATCAGAGTTCTTCTTCACGGCATTTTTTGGTTTGCTGGCAGCTCTGAAAAATTGAAAAAAAAAATGATTTGATCCAAAATGAATAGGAAAATCGCACAAAAATATTGGTGAATTTGTCCCCAGAATGAGCATTTTAAAGGACAAGAGCTGGAGGAGGAGTTCTCCTAATATCCTTTACCCCAGAGTTTAGGGCGCTCACCTTGGATTTTAGAGACACAGGTTCAATTCCCCTCTCTGCCTGATGTGAATAGGGTTTTGAAATTGGATGTTCCACATTGCAGGAGAACACCCTAGCCACTGGGCTATGGGATATTCAGATGTGTGGCTCTCTCAATCTCTTATTTCAGCTGTTCTACTTTGTATAAATAATTAAATATACATAGAACTTAAACTTGGGTCTCCCTCTTTATAGGTAAGTGTTCTAACCACCAGTCTATAGAATTATTCTCACTCACTTTCCCTGGTCCAGTGACTATTCTCTGTATTATTAATGACAATGAATAGTCATTGGGCCAAGGAAAGAGAGTGAGAATGACCCTATAGCTTGGGAGGATTTGAACCTTGGTCTCTCAGAGCCATAACCATTGTGCTAAAAGTTATAAGGAGAGCAGCAGGAGCCACCACTTCTGCTCCTGAAAAACATTTGTGTCTTTGTGAGAAAGTCACAAACATTTTTGGATCAACCAAAACTGCATTTTGGAGCAAATAAACTATTAATCCATTTTTTTTGCCCATCTCTAGTGATAATACACCTCCCATTGAAAGGATTTTTGAGATCTATAAGTGAAAAAGCCTGCATACGTGCCAAGTGTTATCACTAAGACAAGATGGGTAATACATTTAATTGGGCCAACTTCTGTTGGTGAAAGAGACAAACTTTGGAAAGCGTTATCACTCTCATTCCACTTGTTTATTTTATTTACACTAAACCTTCCTCAAACATACTTGACTAGAGAAAGTGATTTCCTTTGTCCTAATCAGTGTTCTGTTGTGAGCCTGAATGAGCAATTGGACAAAAGCATATACCTGGCTAGACTATAATAATATATCAATTATTTGTCCACCTCTACTCCTGTTAATCTATGTTGTCCCTTTTTGACTGAAATATGCTAAGGTATCATAAATAGACAAAATCCAGTGCCATCTACATATGTTGCCATCTATGAATTTTAATGACTTCCTGCATCCAAAAAGACTGGGGGACCAGGCAATCTCCCAGAAATATGGAAAAATTTAAATAATCTTAGGGAGTTGATGTCTTCTAGACTCTATAGAGCATTGCTGAAGAAAACAATTGTAAACTAATGACCACTTTTGATTAGCGAGAAGGGCAGAGATATTTGTAACGTGTGGTGCCTACCAAGTAATTAGGAGTGAAATTCACACCTCTAGGGAGGCCTGCACAAGGTCTATGCACCCCTGTCATTCTGAATAGGACCACGGCCCTACTGCACAGATGTAAATTTTACCATAAATGCCAGTAATAGAAATCTGACTTCTGATGCGTGGCACCCTGATTTATGGCTGATGTCCTCTCCAAAAACAGGACCAAAATTGTGGCAGAGATGCAGGACTCCTGGTTAAAGCAACAAACCAAACCATTCACTTTTTTATGTAAATAATTCCATCCTTATTTCTTTCTTTTTCTGTAGATGCTTTTAGTGGCCATATTTTCAGAAACTGGATTTTTTGATTACTGTGCAGTAAAGGTAGGTTTATTGTGACATCTTGCATTTAAATTCTTTAGAATACTGTATTTATATTACTGCAGCACTCTTACATATTTATTGAACTAATAAAACTGCTGTTTAGTCAAAACTATTAGACTAAATGCTACATTTAAAAACATTTATGTAAGGACAATTTACATTTGTCATACTACAAAGTATAGTGGTCAATTTTTAATTTTTTAAGAAGCTAAGTGTTGAGAAAGCATTTTAAGAAATGATATTTTTATAAGTTAAGGCCACAGATCCTGATTCAGTAGGGTACTTAAGCACATGCATAATTTTAAGCATGTGAGTAGCCCCATTAGGGTGACCAGATGTCCTGATTTTATAGGGACAGTCACTATATTTGGGGCTTTGTCTTATATAGGCACCTGTTACCTCCCATCCCTTGTCCCAATTTTTCACACTTGCTATCCGATCACCCTAAGTCCCATTGACTTCCTATCGACTGTGTGCAACGGAGCTGGGCTACATGCATACTCGACCGTGTCCAGTACAGAGGACAGAAGAGAGGAGGTGGGGTTGGGCCACTGAGTTTATGTTTATATATGATTAACGGCCACAGACCTTTGTGTAAGGGTTGAACCAAAGACTCAGCTGTTATTCTATGTGAACAGAATGGGAGCATGGGGTGCACAGCCCATGGGTTGGGAGAATAAATTCAGTACTCAGTCATCCCATACATAGTTTCCTGTGTAAAGCTTGTTTACTTAGATTGTATTCAAGGGAGTGAATTTCCATATGAATATTAAAGCAGGAATGCAGGATTTGAAGTTAAAGCAAGAGAAAACAGGAAACCTGGATTCTCTTCCTGGTTCTGCCACAGATTCCCTGTGTACCTTTAGCAAATCACTTACTCTTTCTGTACCTATTTCCTCATCTGTAAAACAGAAATATTTTCCTACCTCCCTAGAGTAGTTTGTAGCTAAATTAATTAATGTTTGAAAAGCATACTGAAATCCTTGGATGGCAGGCCCTAAAGAGGTGACTAGTATAAAAAATATCAGGGGGTAGCCGTGTTAGTCTGTTACCACAAAAATTTCACTCCATGCATCTGAAGAAGTGGGTTTTTTACCCACGAAAGCTTATGCCCAAATAAATCTGTTAGTCTTTAAGGTGCCACCAGACTCCTAGTATAACAAATGTTCCCCAGACATTGTTGCACCGTCTTTTATAAAGTTGTTCATTGGTCATTTCTGAAAATGAAACTGATATGTTCCATGCCTTTATGCCATTGCTATTTGTTTGGTTTTATTAGGCTTACCAACTGTCTAGAGGCAGAGTGTGGGCCATGATTATCATTCTGTGTCTTATTGCTGCAATTCTTTCTGCATTTTTGGACAACGTTACCACAATGCTTCTCTTTACTCCAGTAACCATAAGGTATTTTATGTTTTGCCTTTGGCGTTAGTTGGTTATAGCTACCAATTGCTAGTTGGTGTGTGTCAAAATCATATTTGAGATGTTTGTTCAGCAGTTTGAATGGACCCCAAATGCTCTGACTGTAATTAGTATCTAGAGCTACAACTTTTAAAGAGTTCAGCTTCCATATCTTCATGTGTCAGTTGTGAGCACAAGTCCAAGTACTTATAGATTTAACTATCTCTGCAATTAAGTAGGTACAGATGCAAGTACTCTGAGTTGTGCCCACATTTTAATTGTAATTGCAAATTGCACAACCCATTTAATTCTGGGCTCAAATTGCTCTTGCAAACAGGGGTGCTGGAATTTTTGAAAAAAATAACCCAAACCCAAACCCTCTGTTCCTTCATGTACAGACTACTGTTTATGTACAATTTTGCCTCCTAATGGATGATTTAAAGAAATTATAATCCCTGCTAATACTACTGGCAATTATTCTGTACTGAAGAAACCTTTTTGGAATAGAAGACTCTGAATTCTATCCTTCTTGATCTCCATGAAGTGGATACAATCCCAGGTTAATTTCATATTTCTAGATTAATCATAATTTGTTTATTAAAACAGTGACTTTAGTTACAGTAGCTTTCTGGAAACTGCATGTGATTTGTAATTACATTTAGCCCATGTGATTATAAATCACTCTTTGGCCTGGATTTAACCTACATTCAACCTAGTAAATCCAGTTAATCCAGTTTAGTTTTAAAAGAAAACAAAACTGGTGTGGGGAAGATGGTTTTAAATATGGCATTGGGTGATGTAACACTTGCAGTCCTTATCATATTCAAGTGTATAGAATTGTATGAAGATGTGTGGCCCATTAAAATGTAGTTTACAGCAGAAAAGGTCTGTTTTGCAAGTGGAATTTATTACAGGCTGGGAAACAGCTGGTGAATGAAAGCTCCATTTGTTTGCTGTATGATTATATTTTAAACATCATATCACTTTTACTCAAACTATTTTTATCACTTACTGTAGGTAAAAATGAGATGGTTAAACAAGCTTCTCCAATTATGTTGCAGAATATTTGGAATTAAATAAAATGGAATTGGTAATGGATTGAAATCCTAAAAGTCTACACGTTCTGAACCATTGTTTACATATAATACTAGAGTAGCATTTATTCTGTTTTATACTAATCCTATATCCAGTGTTATAAAATTGTAACATCAGCATATGAGAGAATCTTTTATTTGAATTACTATCAGTTGTACTTCTAAACTAGAAAAATCACAATAATTTCTACTCTAATGGTTATTCTAAAAATATAAGGTTATTATGTATGTGTATATTTCTGAAAATCTCATGCTACGGGTCATTCTTTTTATCCCATTGTTGTTCTCCTTAGTCCTTACCTATAATTTCCAAGTGCTATTTTACACTGTTATTACCATGGAGATGAAGCTAACAGAGAAGTCTACTGATTCCATGACAATAAGGATTCAGACTTTTATCAGTGAGGCATAAAATATGATGTTCTGTTCTTGTCACATTTTGTGGTAAATTGTTTTTAGAAATAATTCAATAAATAACCTTCTTTAGCTATAACTTATTTTAAAACATATTTTGAATGTCAAGACACTTTGATTTGCAATGTTTTACAAAATTGTCTGTTTATATGGGAAATTGAAAATCTTGGATAAGTGAACTATAACGGTTTAATCCTACAGTTCAGGTAAACATTTTTTAATGATCCCTCGCAGCTTCGCTTTTATAGACTACAGTAAGCATTCTTTTTGCAAAGTTTATCTATGCCGCATCAAGAAAAAACAGTAAAGGAGCACTAAAGTTGTACAGCTATGCACTCAGAAGTCAAGGAATGACTTGTGCAACTGCATTTCAATGAATTATAGAATCATAGGACTGGAAGGGACCTCAAGAGGTCCTCTAGTCCAGTCCCCTGCACTCATGGCAGGACTAAGTATTGTCTAAACCATTCCTGAAAGGTGTTTATCTAACCTGCTCTTAACAGTCTCCAATGATGGAGATTGCACAACCTCCCTAGGTAATTTATTCCAGTGCTTAACCAGCCTGACAGCTCGGAAGTTTTTCCTCATGTCCAACCTAAACCTCCCTTGCTGCAATTTAAACCCATTGCTTCTTGTCCTATCCTCAGAGATTAAGGAGAACAATTTTTCTCCCCACTCCTCGTAACAACCTTTTATGTACTTGAAAATTGTTATCGTGTCCCCTCTGTCTTCTCGTCTCCAGACTAAATAAACCCAGTTTTTTCAATCTTCCCCTCATAGGTCACGGTTTTTATCCCTTTAATAGTTTTTTTTTGCTCTCCTTTGGACTCTTTCCAGTTTGTCCTTGAAGTGTGGCATGCAGAGCTGGACACTATACTCCAGTTGAGGCCTAATCAGCGCAGAATAGAGCAGAAGAATTACTTCTCATGTCTTGCTTACAACACTCCTGCTAATACATCACAGAATGATGTTTGCTTTTTTTTGCAACAGTGTTACACTGTTCACTCATATTTAGCTTGTGATCCACTATTACTCCCCAGATCCTTTTCTGCAGTACTCCTTCCTAAGCAGTCATTTCCCATTTTGAATGATTGTTTCTTCCTATGTGGAGTACTTTGCATTTGTCCTTAATTAATTTCATCCCATTTACTTTATACAATTTCTCCAGTTTGTCCAGATCATTTTGAATTTTAATCCTATCCTCAAAAGCACTTGCAACCCCTTTCATGTTGGTATCGTGTGCAAACTTCATAAGTCTGTTCTTTATGTCATTAAGTAATTGATGAAGATATTGAACAGAACTGGACCCAGAACTGATCCCTGTGGGACCCCACTCGATCTGTCCTTTCAGCCTGACTGTAAACCACTCATAACTACTCTCTGGGAATGGTTTTCCAACAAGTTATGCACCCACCTTATAGTAGCTACATCTAGGTTGTATTTCCCTAGTTTGTTCATGAGACAGTATCAAAAGCCTTACTAAAGTCAAGATATACCACATCTACTGCTTCCCCCCCTCTCTACAAGGCTTGTTACCCTGTCAAAGAAAGCTAATAAGTTGGTTTGACACGATTTGTTCTTGACAAATCCATGCTGTCTGTTACTTATCATCTTATTATCTTCTAGGTGTCTGCAAACTGATCGCTTAGTTATTGGATGTCCTGAATATCTTTGGGAATCAGTATTCCTAAATATTTTATGTAAAAGAAATGCCATTGAAAGTCCCAATTTGAGAAAAGGCCTTTGTGGGCATATTGGTTAATTCCTAAGATTTCTGATTTACCCCCAATTAATTTTATATCCTGAGAGGAGTTCAACTTTATTAATAGTGGTTAGTAGGTTAGGAATGGTAGCCTTGGGCTTAGATATAAATACGGCATTCACATAGAGAGTAATTCTGTGCTTGGTTTGGACCACCCTGATACCATGAATATGTTGATTTACTCTGATGGCAACCGTCAAAGTTTCTAGAGCTAAATCAAACAGAAGAAGTGAAAGGGGGCAGCCTTGCCTCATACCTCGCTGAAATGGAAATGGGGTGGAAATAATACTATTAGTAACTACCCTAAAAGTTGGGTTAGAGTATAAAACCTTAATCCAAGCAATACATTCTTTATCAAACCCAAATTTTGCTAACACATGCAAAAGATAGTCGCAGGCTATGCGGTCAAAAGCCTTTTTGGCATTTGAAGAAATGCCATCTAAGGGTTCCTCAGACTCTCTCAAAGCAGCAATAATATCAATCAGTTGATGCAAATTATCTGAGCCAGGTCTATTATGAAGGAAACACACCTGATTTATGTGTAAACTTTAGCTAAAATCTGAGTGTCACAATTGATTAAAGAAACTGGCCTGTAATTACTACATAGTTCAAGGTCTTCCCCAGGTTTAGGAATAACTGAAACTGCAGCTTCTCTTCCAGTAGGCAGGAGAGGTTGCTCTTTCTTGGCCTCACTGAACATATTCAAAAATATAGGTATTAAAGTTTCAGAGAACTTTTTGTGAAATTCAGTCGACATCTGATCTGCACCAGGAGTCTTTCCAACCTTCATTTCTTTTATAGCCTGAGCCAGTTCCATGATTTCTAGAGGAGCATCTAATAGTTCCTTCTGCGAGTCAGAGAGCGGTGGCAGAGACAATCCAATAAAACTGTTATCTAGGGCATCTTTACTGATTCGCTCTTCAGCTAAACATATTTTTAAATAAAACTGTTGACATTGTTTATTAATATTGGAATGTACTGTATATAATTTGTTACTACTATTGTGAATAACAGCAATCGTATTTCTGTTAGTCTTTTCCTTAAGTCTGCATGCAGCAGCTTGCCATCTCTCTCAACAAATTCCCAGTAGCTTTGCTTCAGACAGAATAAGGCAAACTCAGCCTGTTGGGACAGAAGTTTGTTGATTTCATATTTTAGATTAATGAAGATTCTGAGTTTCTGGGGCGGAGGCAGGAAGCATAGTGTACCGTGGAGCCCTTAATTTCCTTCACCACAGTATAAACTCTGTGTTCTCTCCATTTTGTTTTGAAGATGGTCTAAGAGATGATACAGCCTCTGATGAAGGCTTTAAAGCACAGGCGATGTGTGTGTGGGGGCACACAGGGTCACATGACCCCCAGATTTCCACTGGGCTGAGCACGGCTGAAGGGATGTGCCTGGGAAAGGCACCCGCAGGGAGCCCCGCCAAGTGGTGCCCAGAGTAGGGAAGTAAGACTGGGCTGGCAGCGCAGATCCGTGCCTGAGAGGGTGCGGGGAAACCTGCTGAGTCTCATTCCTTCCTTGCTGGCAGCTGCAGTTACCTACTTGTATGTGTCTGGACTAGCCTGCCTGGGATGTGCAGAAGAGCTCAGGGAATCAGCTGGGGCAATGGAGAGAGAGGCAGTGGGGCCTGGGGAGCTGAACTGGGCGTGGGAGGCTGGGGAGAGGAAGCAGGGGCCAGTGGAAGTAAATTGATGATAACCCTTTAACTCTTCAATCTCAATGAGAGAGAGAAAAAATTAAAGGAACTAACATATCAGTATCAAGTAGCACCCATCAACTTGTTTGGAACAGCCATATCAGATCTGAGAGAGCAATACATAAATTCCATAAGATCAGATCCTGGCATACATGTCCCTTCTTGTGACGGAGGAGTCTGTAGATTTTTTGAGATAGTTTTCTGCCTTCTGAGGGGAACTGAATAATGCTATCTTCTTGCCATTCTTAATATGGAGTGTTGCCAGGTATTTAATAATATACTTCAAGGACATCCGCCTAGCCAATTGTTTCACTTTGTTAACAGCTACCCTCACTGCAACCACATCATGGGCATAATCTTGAAAGAGCAGTATTTTAATTGCTGGTTCTCCCCATAACATCTCCTTTTTTAATCTGGATTTCTTTAGTATAAGCTCCCTAGTGGTTAACTTCTAGAACTTCACAATCAATGTTCTAGGCCAATCTTCTGGAGCTGACTTGGGGGCAAGGGCCCGGTGTGCTCACTCTATATCAAAACAAAAATCTACTGGCAGATCCAACAACGTGGCAGTTTAGGGACAAATTCAGAGGATTTACCTTTCTCAATTCCCTCAGGCATACCCACAATCTTGATGTTACATCATTGTGAGTGGCTTTCCAGATCAATTAGCTTGGTCTTAATAGTCTTGATATCATTACAGTTCTTCAGAACCTGTAATTAGTAGTTCTTTGAAATCATCTTCCACTTCAGAAGTTCTGTGTTCAGCTTCTCCCATCAAGCTGGATAGAGCATGCACTCTGAATCTCAGTCATGTTGATCTGTAGGGTGGAAACTGTAGATTTAATTTCAGTGGTATCTGCAGCCACCTGTTGTAGTGCAGCCACCAGCTGTGTTCGAGCTCAGACGCCATTTTGTCTGTACAAGTGCGTGAGGCAGATTTCCTCCGTCTTTGTGGATCTGGAGAGGATGACGCAGAGCTAGAGGGCATCTTGTGGGTTTCAGTAGTCAGGCCCAATATTCCTTGAGGTTGGAGGGGCGGTGGGTTAGGCGATGATGTTTGGGGATACCCCATGGGTGCTTCAGAGCTCAAGCAATCTGAATCCCCTTGGGTCACAGTGCCCTCTGGTATCACCCAGACACAAATTTTTAACACTAAGGGTAATTCTGTATCTCTTAGGCACTTAGATTGCTTATGGGGAGGGAAGTACTCTTATCCCTATTTTAAAGATGGGGAACAGGCGCACAGAGATTGTTACTTGCCCATGGTCACATGGGATGTCTGAGGTAGAGCAGGGAACTGAACCTGGTCTCCAAAGTCCCAGGCTAGCACCATAACCACTGGACCATCCTTTCTCTCTTCCTCTAATTCACCACTGGAACAACTTATCTCACGTGATCCATTTTCTGTCATTTGAACTCTTTGCATCAAAATAGGAGGTCTTTCTGAAAAAAGATACTGTAGTTTATGGGCACAGTCACTTGTTAAAATTCTGTGCTTGTATATTCAGGAGATCAGACTAGATGAGTATGATCTTAAAATCTGAGATTCACTTAAACAGAAACAGCTTTAAACACATGCTTAAATCCATCCCTATTCAGCAAATCATGTAAGCATGTGCTTAAATGCCTTTGAAATCAAAGGTATGTCTACAGTGAATTTGGGAGGTGTGATTCTGAGCTCAGGTGAACAGATTTGTGGTAGCTCAGCTTGAGCTAGAATTCTAAAAATAACAGCATGGATGTTGCAGTAAAGATGGTGGCTCAGGCTTGCTGCTCAAGCTTAAACCCATAGGACTGGGTGGACTTGAGTGGCTAACCTGACATGGCACCAGTGCCACAAAGTCCACCTTGTTATTTTTAGAGTATTACCTCAAGCTGAGCTGGCATGAGTCTGTCCACCTGTGCTGGGAATCACACCTCCCAGATGCGGTGATGCTGTACCCTGTGAGGCTTAAGGATGTGCTTAACATTAAGTTGTACCTAAGTGCTTTGCTGAATTGGGGCCTAAGACTTTGACGCAGGAAAGCATTTAAGCACATGCAAGTCCATCTCTGTTCAGTTATGCACTTAGACATATGCTTAACTTTAAGCACAAAATGGCTTAGCACATGCTTAAAGTCATGCACGTGTTTAAGGGCTTTCCTGAATAAGGCCTTTAGTGAACAGACTGTGCAAAATGTACTGTGTACACACAGCATGATTTTAATGGACCATAGCTTGATAAACTCATTCTAATGTTCTGAGATACTTCTCACTGACAGCGATTTCTTTACAAATTGCTTAATATCTATAATCAGCTGTTCTGCAGCTAGTGAAGTTAAAAAAATGCATGCATGCATGCATGCAGAAAGTGTATTTTCTACTCTCCTTGTACTAAAAAATTGCTGAAATGCTCCTGCTCAACCTTAAAAGAAATAGTTATGGGCAGAGACCACACTTGGCAAATTCTAGCCTGAAAATTAAATGTGTTAGAAAGTTATATAGCATGGGGAAGGGTTGTTAAAATGGGAAGGCTCATGTAACTTTAACTATAATTCAACTATTGTAATGATTTGCTACTTTTAATATTGTTTTTAAAATATGTATTTTGAATGCAGTAGCCATTGCAGTATATTGTAAAATATAAGTATTAATTATGAAAGGCCAAGTTTTAACCTTTGTTCAACAGTTTGGAGTTTCTGACACAAGTGCTAAGTTTTATAAATCATTTAAGGTTTGAGGCAATTTAATCAAAGGTTAAGGAGCTGATTTCATTTTCTTATGTATGCCGCAGGTTATGCGAGGTACTTAATCTTGATCCTAGACATGTCCTGATTGCAGAAGTAATTTTCACAAATATTGGAGGGGCTGCCACAGCTGTCGGGGATCCACCAAATGTGATTATTGTTTCAAAACAGGAAGTGAGGAAGGCGGTATGTATTGTAATCCATTGTGTTACTAAAAATATGTGCAGATATGGGTTTATTCAGTAGTTTAGACCTTTTCCTCCCACAAACATACATATAAGGAAACAAAATACACCTATTCTCTTCTGCTATTTTATCGTTAGTGCTGTTGGGTAGAGCTGGGTGAATTTTTTCAAACCAGAAACGTGTCGAACAATGGCCTTATTTCAGAAACAATTTTGTCCCCTCCACATTTTTGATGTAATCCAAAAAGGAACCCACCTGCCATTTTGGGGGTATTTTTTACCCATCCCCTTTTTCAGGGGCAAAATGGAAAAAGGAAGGAAGGGAAAAAAAGGGCAAAGGCAGGTGAGAAAATTGCTTGGGTTTTCAGTGAAGATTTCCCCCCAAAATTTCAAGTAAACAAACAAAGAAACAAATACCTTATAGAACAAAAGTGATTTTGAAATTTTTGAAACTTTTCACAAAAGAAGCTTTACTATATTTCAGTCAGCGCTGCTGTTGGATAATGCAAACTATAAGACTGCTTTGCCTAGTGTAGGATCTAGCACAGAATTGCAAGCCTCAGGTGTGGTCAATTATTGTATACTTTTATTGAAGACACAGAGAACAGGCGACTCCCCCCCACAGCTTAGGACTCAGCTTGCTGCTAGCCCCTACCCAGAGTACAATGACTTGAGAGGTTTTAACTTCCAGCCCGAAGCTCCAGTATTAAGAATATGTGTTTCATTTTGCTGGCTAAGTGAGGTCAATGAGAAAAGTAATATGATCTATGGTGTACTGCACAGTAGGAGCTCCAGGCATTTGATCTTGGAACTTCTTTATTCACAGCCTCCCCTTGGCTGCAGATGCCTCTTCCTTCCTTTGAGGATGTGTAGGGCCCCTGCTCTCAGGCTTTTAGATTCTGGGAAGAGCTGAGAGTCATGTGGTTCTTCTGTATTTCCCATTATATCTCCCTTTGTTGAGAAAGAGGAGCCCCACTGGCCTCCCACATTTGTTTTGTAAGTGGAGAGTCACAGCTCCTTAGCCCCCCTCATCGTGCTCTTTTCTAACTCTCTCTCTCCTTCCTCTTGGGAGGGGGAGAGATTACCTCTCTGCTCACTCTGATTACTACAGTCTTTTGGGAAGTGGGGAGACAGGTATATCCTCAGCATGCTCTCTCTCTCTCTCTGAGGAACTTGGTGTTTTGAAGCAACAGGAGAAGGGTCTTCTCTTCAGTGGCTGAGGCCCCCATTGGCCCTAGCCCTGTGATGATGCAGGTATCTGTGTGGGTGGATTGGTTGTTAATGACATTCATAGTGTCTGCATCCATGGGATATAGTTCTAGGCTAGCCCCCATGACTTACCCAAGCCCTCCATAGAGTAGTGTAGAGCCATATCGCTGGATGCAGACACTGTGAATGTCATTAACAACCACCGCACCCAGGCGGACTCCTACATCATCACAGGGCCAGAGTAATGTGGAGCTCAGAGAGGGATTCTAAACAATATGAAAGGAACTATCCCTTCCAGAGCTCCCTCAGGGGTGGAGTGGTTCTGCCTACAGTAAGCGGCACTCTCTAGCCCATAGTTTATTTGGTAAAAAAAACCTCTAAAAATGTGTACATGATACTCTTTGCTGTGGCCAAGCCTTATAAATCCAGAATAACTTTGCAAACTTAAATAAAGAAATATCACATAGTATACTGCTTATAGTGTCAAAATAAACATTGCAGAGTAGAGAGGGAATTGTTACATAAAGCTCTAACTTTAAATTGGTTGTGTATAGCTCTTAATTATCAATTATGTCAATGTTGCTATACCTATAAGGTCTGTTCTAATTAACTGGATTGTTCTTAAGGAGGATAACAGTGTACATTTTGAGAAACATCTTTCAAAGCCATAGTATTTAATAGATGAAGTTTATCTTCAAAAACATCTGAAATGTATTAGTAGAAAATCACAGTCTAGTCATTAACAACTTCGGCCTGTAATGTTCCTGGTATTCATTGGGTGGTGACTTTAGGAGTTAAATTACACATTTGCACATGTGCAACTATTCAGGCCATCTACTATAAATGAGAGTAATTTGTATCTGTCATGAACTGCATTTTCTCAAATATTCAGAAAGTCGATAAAAATTTAACATTATAAATGAGGAAAATGTTTAAGCAACCAAATTCAAGGACAATAATGTATTTTTTTTGGAGAGTATTTTGATAATTTTAGGAAGACCCAGGTTTCTAAATGCCTACTGTATGTGATATCTTAGCAAATTCTGCATTAATGACTCCAGCTTAAACAAAAATATTGAAAAACTATTCAAACAGTTTAACTTTTTGGATTGTTTTTAAATCTATATCATATTCGTGAAATTAAGACTTAGGGTAAATTAATGACGGCAATCCTGCAAAGCCTTATGGGAGTAATTCTTATCCCTTTTTGTAGTCTCTCAGCAGTCATAATTACTTATGTGAGTCAGGTTTATAGGATCAAGCCCAAGAATCTGCCTAAAAAGTTTAGAACTTGTATACTATATTTGTACCAAGTAAATGTGTTATCTTTTAATAAGTATTTTAATATAAAAAATCCCCAAACATAGTAATTTAAGCCACTTTCATGTAATGTTACTGAAACTTTTAAAATTAATATTTTATTTCTATATTTTCCAAACAGCCCCTCCTCCTTCTGTCATCAGTAGCATGGACTCAGTGTTGTCACTGTAGAGACTTCCTTGATATTTTCAATGAAATTTCTCTATCTATCAGTTTTGCATTTCCTTTTGAGTCACTTCTGAGAGAATGATTAATGCCTCTATTCTCCAATCCACGGAGAGCTTACACAAGTACGCCCAGCACATTGTTGTTACTGTCTAAACAGTAACAATATTACAGCTTTGCAATAATTACTTTTTTCTCTCACGTGGAGATCGGTTAGGAAACCTCTGAGATGTTTATGGCTAAGTTTTTATTTTATATATGTGCAAATGGTACACGAAAGTGAGAAACTCTCAGAATCCTCCATGCCACTGAGACTGTGAAAATACAGGCTCTTTCTGAACTGGGGTTGATTTCAGTGGAGCGGCTCACATTCTTAAAATTACATGTCTAAGTGCTTTCTGCACCAGGACCACATGTGTTTGTAGCTTAAAGTTTGTGGATTTAGCAGGAAGCAGAGCTGTTTAATAGATTAAACATAGGGCCAGAAACTTGTGAGTTAGATTCCTGGCTATGCCAGTAAGGGCATATCTGTATGAAGAGTTAGTGCACAGCAGAGTGCAGTGCAAGGCACTCCAGCGTGCCTTGCACTAACTGTCCGTGTGGACCCTTCTGCTGGGCACTAATGGTTCCCTAGGGTGCTTTCCATACTGCTGTAGGTCAGTGTGCACTGGGGAACTGTTAGTGCTCAGCAGCAGGGTTCACAGAGAGAGTTAGTGAGTGGCACGCTGGAGTGCTATAGATTTACACGCCAGCTTGCTGCGCACTAACTTGCTTCTTTGATGCATGATGTTAACAGGAAGGGAATTAAAGTGGAAAAGAATGGAAGGGAGGGGATCCAGCACAAAAAATTTCCCCTTCCGTAGAGCTGAGAATCCATTGCCTGGCGCCTTGTGCAGCCATTTCAAAGTGGGCATATAACGTAAGAATTCTGATCTGGTAGCATTTTGTACTCACTCTGCACAGGTATGAATGACTACACAAGGAGCAAGGGAATAGAGGGTTGGATCCTATGTATATGTGACAGTGGAGGACACAAACAGGAAACAGAGAGAGGCCTTAAGGAAAGGTTGGGCAACAAAAATTCTCAGCATCTCCTAATGAGTTTATCAATCTATTAAATATATGACAAGATCCCTTATTGTGGCCATATATCTTTCTTGTTTTGTGACCAAAAACAGGATAACATTATTAAATTAGTTCTAGAAAACAGGACATTTTTAATACTTTGAAAAAACTCAGTTCATTTTTATCTCATTTGTCTGTCTCAGTTCATATGGTGTACTCATCACTGTAGTAGTATTTGAGACTATAGAACTTTCATAACGATGCATAACTTTATTATACAAAATGTATAGGTGTAGGGTCATCACAAAACTTTTTCTTTGAATTCAAAAGATATTTACTGTGATGCATTATTAGTTGGTTATAGGTTATGATAAAGTCAGCATCTGCGGTTTATGAATAAAACTTACTTGTAAACCTGCAGCATTTATGACTGAAGCTTTGTATTAGACTATAAAAGTATTTCAAGCCATACAGATAGTAAAATAGTGGACCATAAATTAAGGTGGCCACCTAATTCAGAGGAATGTTTTTGCAGAGTTATTGTATAATAGTTCTATAAAACTTCCCATTGCTTTACAAAATTTAGGATCTTTCCCTTATTTGCACCTTTGCAGTGGCTTCTTCTCAGAAAAATCTGAGTGATTGTGTGAACGCCAGGCTGCTTAGTGCTGATGTCATAAGCTATTTCTTCTCTCACGTTCAGGAGAAGCTATGGATCTTCATCATTGTCTAATTTAAATATTGTCTTCACTTAAATACGTTCAGTCATTGTCTCTCCTCTTGCGCATGGGAACAAGGACTTCTTGTGATGCTAGGAACAGTGTAGAATTCAGTCTCTCGGAATTAGATGGGAGAGAGATCCAAAGCAGAGCTACACGCAACAGCTTTCTTTTTAGGCTTTGAAGTGGTTTTATGTTAATATTCAATGACACAGCAAAAATATTTGACACCAAGACTTTAACATCATATCATTCTGGTTATTAACTTACATTTTCCAGTTCAAGTCAAGTCTGTTTTAGTAGCCAATATTTTTTCCAAAATTTATGGTCACATAGAGATTAATTGTTAACACTATTAGAAAGAGGGGATTCCATGCTGTCATATGGCAGATGGCACTGGTTCTTCGAACACTAACAGCTATTGAGTTAGTGACTGTTAAAATCAGACCAGTTACAGAGAGGGAAATAGAGGAAGGTAAGATGGTATTCAGAATTGTGTGTTTTAGGTCCAACGTCATGTGAATCGCTAGCCACAGAAAATGAATGTTACCTTCTGCAGTCCATGTAGCTATCAAACTGTGTTGGCGCACATATTTTGTAGACAGAGTTAAATGTGTAGACATGGTTAATAACTTTGAAAATGACTACAATCAGCTAATACAATCTTAGGTCTATTAAAGATGTTAAACAGGGTCACACTAGTGTTAGATGACACTAGTTTAAAATGTGTTAGATGACACTAGTTTAATCACGGCCTCTTGGGCATGGTCATGGAGACTTTATTTTGGTTGTTTCTTGTTGCTCTTGAAATATAAAATAAGGCCATTCTCAGTGAAAGTACAGTATTTGGTTGCTCCTTTTGTAAGGAAAAAAACAAACTATACGTTTTTAATGATATCTTGCAATTATTTCTGCTCTTGGTCATTCAAAAGATAAGCCTTGGACCAGTGCCAAAACATAAGTCCTGGATGGTCATATTTAAGTGTAATTTTCTCTCTCTGCCTTAAAACTGCAGACTTGTTCTCAGAAAATTTTATGTGCAAAGAAGTAAATTTCACACCTCCGTAAGCAGTCAGAAGAAAACATACCAGATAACATGAAGATAGTAATATATTATTTCAGGAAAATAGTGTGTTCCTGTATTTCAGTATGAAATAGAAACACTTGTAGAAATTTGTGCTTAAATACAAGAACAGATGCCCATCTGCTTTCAGTTTTGGAGTCTCAGACAATAGAATCTGTAGGCTGTAATCTCCCCAAAACAAAGCCTTAAGGATGCCTTTTCCATCTGGGAAGGTTGGGATATTTCGCAGAATCAGTGAGGCCCCAAGTAAAGGATATTTGCAGCACCACATAGCATTTGCCTGACACGCTGAAACCTCCTAGATGAAAATTATTTCTAGTCTCCTTTGTGCAAGTCAAAGCTATTTGAGCCAATTGTGCGAGAATAATCTTTATGAAAATTCATGAAACCTTTGTAGTGTTCAGTAGACACATTAACCATTTAAATTGTGTTCAGAGATAAAAATAATAAAAATGTTAGAAGATAATTTTTTACTGACTTGTATGCCCAATATAATTATTTAGTTGAGTAAGTTGTCTATATAGGGCTGAATCATGGCCCTGGCTATATAGAAGTGCAGGGGAGTAAGGGGATGTGATGTGCGAGGTATGTGACTGGTAGAGGACGTAGGCTCCATAGGGGTGCTACATCCCCTTCCCATGCACAGGGATGGGGAGGTGATGGAGAGTGGGTGGAGCCTTGAAACTACCCCCCTTTGCCCCCATTGGTGCAGCTATGTTACCATCTTGGGTTGCAGCGAGTAAACCCTTAATGCAACATATTCCCTCCACAGAGCAGCACAGGGATTTAGTGGGAGTTTGTGACTCCCTATGTCACAATCCCCTCCTTGGGTTGCTCCAGGGGCAGTGCAACAATGTATTACCCCTATGTTGTGTTCTGAGGCAAAATCCAGACCAATGAAGGGTTGTTATCACTTGCCCTGTAATCCCAAGTGCTTTAAATGCTCTGTTGTTGCAGCTCCCTTGTGGGAGCCTGGACTGCTCACAGTCAGCAACAAGCATGCATTCTCTGTCTGTATGCTGTGCAATGCTCATCTAGCACTCTGACATTAGCAGTTTCCCTCCTGTAGCAACACAGTTACTCCCTGGTTTCCATTAGCTTTGATTATACCTGGTGAAATGACCTTAATATACCCCCAGTCCCAATTTTCCCAAAACGCATGCCCTGCAATGTCCAGCCCTTTCCTGAAACATTCAGAGGAATAATAAGGTTGGTTTGCTCCTCTAAAGAGGCAAAATGCACAGTTTATCAGTGTAACTGAAGTAAACGGTCACTTCAATTCAAACACAGCACTTAGATTAAAAGTAAAACAAGTTTATTTAATTACAATGACGTAGGTTTTAAGTGAAATCAAGTATAAGGGATAAAGACTGAAATGGTTACAAACAAATAAAACTCAAAAATGTTTTCGAATGCTATGACTTTAACAAGCTACTGTCTAGGTATCAGGTAAGAGTCTTACCACACACTTCTTCCAGCAAGATGACTGACCACCCCTCTCTCTAGTCAGGATCTCTCCTCAAGGTTTCTTTTGCATCTTAGGTGAAAGATAATTTGGGGTTCTTTGCCCCTCTCTTTCATAGTTCAGTGAACCTTTTAAAATGGACTCTTCTGAGGGGTACCCCACAAAGTAAAGTTCATTTGAGCTGTGAGGAAGGAGACTGGGAGTCTGGTAGTGAAGGCAACCCCGTGCTGCTTTCTTCCTCCACTGGTGTTTGCTTTAATGCAAATTGATCTGTTCCTGTCCCCTCCAATGCAAGTGAATGGCCACTTGACATGTGATTGCCAATAGATTCCGATGACACCTGTCTGGAAGCGTCAACTCATCCAGGGAGAAACCTGTTTACTCACTCCACAGACTTGTCTGGTAAACACATTTTAGTCCCACACGTCCTTCACATTTGTATGTTCCCATGGCTTTTACTGTACATACAAACACACAAGATTATTAATGATCAGTGTGTTATTACTTTTTCAATGATACCTTACCTCAGGGGTTCTCAACCTTTTTCTTTCTGAGGCCCCCCCAATGTGTTATTTAAAAACTCAGTGACCCACCTGTGCCACAACAATGTTTTTTATGCATATAAAAGCCAGGAATGGTGTTGGGGAGTAGTAATCGGGGCAATTGCCTGCGTCCCCCAACCGTATGGGGTCCTGCAAAGCTAAGTTGCTCAGACTTCAGCCTCAGCCCCGGGTAGCAGGGCTCGGGCCCTGGGCTTCAGCCCCATGTGGTGGGGCTTTGCCTTTCTGCCCTAGGTCCCAGCAACTCTAATACTGGCCCTGCTTGGCAGACCCCCTGAAACAAGCTTGCGGCCCCCCAGCAGGCCCTGGATCACTTGTTGAGAACCACTGCCTTACCTGACCCATATCAGATATAATTTATGACATTAATGAATACACTGAACTGATCAGGCCAGCTGAAAATCTCTACTAGATCTCAGGGGGCCCCTTTCTCTCTGGCACTGGGATGTTCTTAGATTACACCCTAACACAGAGTTTTGTTGCCTGCAATTCCTCCCACCCATCTTCCTTCTGCTTATATCTTCAGGGAGGAGGTAGTAGTCCTCTTCCTAAGATATTCAGAGAATGTCAGCTGACTGCTGGGCAAATCTTGCTAAATTTAAACTCGCTTGTTTTTTCTGATATTACTTGGCATGACTGCTGCACACCCAGACCTGAAAAGCATCCACAGTGTTGAAGGGAGCTTGGAGCATCAGACTTTATGCTAAGTATGAAGATGATAGCAACAGAAACTAACCAGTGGGGCTGTGTGTTGAATTGCCTGTCCTCTTCTCAAAAGAGTTAAAGAATAAGCAGGGTTGATGGGGGAAAGTTTTGGAGCTGAACAAACCCCTGAAATTCAGCCCAATTTCTGAAACACTCTGCGCAGCTTGAGTAGCAGCTGGGATGGAATACCAAGAAGAAGCAAATAATTTTCCTCTGGTGATGTTGTGCACAAATCCTTACTCCTGAGACTTTTGTGTGTCAACCCTTGTGCCCTTGTACCTAGTCTTGAATTTCAAAGAGTATAAATTGACACTATCCCTTCAAAATAAGTATCTGTATGTACAGCGCCAACTCAATTCAATCTCTTTCAGTTGTCAATCAAACTTGAGAGCGGCTTATCAACTTCAGCATTTTATTTTTTCCCTGATTGCTATGCTTTCCTTTTTCACGTAGGAATTTAATTTTGGGGGTTTCATATAAAGGTATTTCTTGTACTGTGTTTTTCTGTTGAGACATTTCTGCATTGTTACAATTGATAACAAAACTTTTCAGCACTGGTGCAAAGATCCAAGACCTAGAGATGTAAGAAACTTTGTAAATCGAAGTCTAAGGCCTGGTCTCTGAGCTACCATATTCTTTATCTTTGCCAGGTTCCCATAACACATGACTCTGGTCTAATCCAATCATCAGAAATAAAGGTGTTTTCTGTGCTTTTTAGGTCCCCCTTTCTCCTTGTCATTTCAAAAGTAGCAAATAATCGAAGTGCCTTTAACTCTGACTATCTCTATTGAGAACTCCTATCAACAGGATCCACCTTAGTGCTATCTTTCTTTCCACTGAGATAGATAAATTGCTGTCAGCACTATGAAAAGTCTTAAGTGCATCACATTCTGAGAGTCAGTTGAAAACTGAAAGAATTGGACTTATTTCAGTAGCTCTTGGTTATATTCTGATCATCTCTCCTGTTTTACTCCTCATCCAACTGTGTCCCAGTCATTGTATTATCCTGGGAATGAGGCTTTTTGGTTTGTGCAGCCTCAAAGTTCTTACAATTCAATCCCAGTCATACTCCTTCATCTCTTCAGATTATATAGGAATCCTGCAAACCTTCTAGATTAGACTGTGTAGAAACAATTACTGCTTCTTCATATCTCAAGAATCATGGTTCACGTGGCAGCATTTTCTGTCTTCTTTTGTGGTCCATATCTTTAAAGAAAGAGGCCCTTATGCAAACATTTGGGTAGTTAGGCCCATTTTCATGCAAAATGTCTGTTGTTATGTAAATATATGCAGGACAGTATGTCTGTTTTTGTGAGCGGATGTTGAAAGATCTGGCCCTGAAAGTCTTTGTTTGCTCACATGGCTCTTGGTAGGTCTCTTAAAAGTTTGTAGATTGATTCCTTCATAATGTTCTCTCTTTCAGCTTTGAAACTTAATTGATGCCTGGTAACTATCCAGACCATCCTTTATGAGCATTTACAGGATTGACTTGTACAATCTATTCTGAAAAGATGGAAGGAGTTGGGTGGGAGGGCTTCTGTCTTGTTTGCTCTGGATGTTTCCACATCATATATACTTGAACTGAGAGCTTTCCCCATAGATGCTCTCAACAGGGAGTATGGTGCAGCCTAACAGTATGTATTTCAGGTAGCAAGTCCAAGCTGTCTTAAAATTCAGGTTGTAAACAGCCCCTGATTCTGCATGGAAATGTTATTGCTATATTATTTGCATTACAACAGCAGCAAGATGCTTTAACTGAGGCTGAGGCACAGAACGATTAAATGACTTCTTAAAGTCACACAGTGGGAGAGATGGGAATTGAACCCAGATCTCTTGGGTGGTAGTGCCTTAATAAATAATAAAAAAACCCTTCCTCCCAAATCTGACTCAGTGCAGATTCCCTGTTGAGAGAACTCCTGTTGACTGGATACTGGAGGGAACCTTGCTATCAATATATCTCTAATATCTAGAGTTGAAACTCTTTGTCATTAGGACCTCTATTAAAATTAAAGCAATGTAATATAAATAGGGGACAAATCTTGATTTTTTTGTTTTGGTAAGAAATAACGGGTGAGGTTTTCAGAAGCACTCTGCATTGGCTCAACTCTCCTTCCATTTAAGTCTTTGGAGTTTTACCTTTGACTTTAATGGGAGCAGAGCTAGATCAACACTAAGCACTTTGGAAAATCCCACCCCAAATATTGAACATTACATTATATATATATATATCTATTTGAATTCTGTTTTTGACTCTGTTCCAAGCCTCCATCATACAGGAAGTATAAAGGAACACAAATACTAAATTGAAGAAAAAATATTGCAAAATGTGTTCTAAGTGCTCGATAATGCTTTTGCTGTAATAGCATATTGTAGAATTTGAGACAAGTCTTGGTTTGAGTAAAAGGGATGGAAAAGCTCATATTGTCATCAGTGGAGTTAGGAACTGGTAATTAGTGTGTAAATATATAAGAACTATTTTGATACTATGAAATTTAATGGAATATTTTTGAGTTGGTTTGGTTGGCATGAAATTTATTTAATAATAATTTCACTGAGACTGGGGAAGCACAAAATATGCTATGCTTGGAAATTACCTCTTGTATGCTTTGTGACATGTATATAATCACTGAATTGTAAATTACATAATGACAAATACTTTTTCAGGTAATGTAGGAAAATAACTGATTTGTAATTTATAATTGCATTTTTACTCCTAGGGATTGGATTTTGCAGCATTTACAGGACATATGTTTGTTGGAATTTGTCTTGTTCTTCTGGTCTCCTTTCCTTTCCTCAGACTCCTTTACTGGAACAAAAAGCTTTACAACAAGGAGCCAAGTGAGATTGTTGGTGAGTTAGAGCATGAAATCATATTTTTATAGCCATTGAGTTGGATAATGTTTAAAATTAAATGAATGCTCTGTGCCATAATGTTGTGTGTATGAAGACAGATTAGTCCACACAGCCTCATTCTATCTCTGAATGTCAGTATTTTGCTAATAGTTTGGTTTGGGTTGTTTCTTATTTTGCAAGTAATGATTTTCCTGACACTACTGCTTTTAGTTATGTGTTAAGATTTATGTACATACTGAAGGTGTGCAGCAAACTATATGAAATATGCAACCACAGTAAATAAACATTATGCTAATTATATCACCTGAAACTAATGAAGTATTTTTCATTATGCTGAGACGCATAATCAAAATAGACTTATCAGCAATTTTAAAAATCATTGTTATGCATTTTGTTTTTGGTCATTATGGTTGTAGGAGGTGTGACCATGGGAAGAATTCTAAAATAATCTAAACTTCTCAAGATAACATTTGTGCAGGGCTCTCACTCATGGCCTTTTGTTCTACAAGTTCCTTGGAACTTCCCAAGGTCTAAAGGTTTTTGGTCCCAAGAGCAGCTGTCGTGGGTTGGGGCTTGAGCTACATTTGTCATCCTCCCACTGGTAGTTGTACCGTATAGTGGTCTAAATATTGCTTTTGGAAGCTTCCAGATAGTTCTTTCTTGTCTGCAGTCAGAAAAGGAGTTTACTGTAGGAACTTTGTCTCCATCTTGCTGTTTGGCTGTTCATCCCAAAAGAGACAGGAATTGGAAGGTTGTCGTCTTCTGGTGTGGCCATTCCTATCTCCCAATCAGGTCCAGTCCTTTTAATTTGTCTTTTAGTTTGCTGACCTTACTGACTTTTGTTTCAATGTTTTCAAAGCCTTAGTCATTGCTCTAAGGCTTTAATTTGACTACTGTAATCCCCACTCCAGTAGGGTTGCTGCTACTAATTTTGAGTCTTGCCTTTTGGGCAGGCCTCATTGCTGCATCTTTTCACGAAATGGTTGGTGACAGTCATAGCCTACCCTGCTCATCATGGGAGTGGAAGGTTCAGCTTACTAGGCTGATCAAAGACACCAGTGGGGTGACAGAATCACTAAGTTTAAATAATAATTTACCCAATTCCCAACTTGTTCTGAGTAGACAATTGAAGTGTATACAGGATAGGTGGGCTGAGACCTCCATTATTACTGCTGTTAGGGAGGATCTAGAACTCTGAGTGTAAGACGTTCCCATCTGTCTTGCACAAGGCCCAAGAATAAGAATCTTGCATGGATGAGCTCCTCAGAGAAAAAGAATTCCAAGGTGAGTAATTATCTCTTTTTATGGAGGGGAGAGTGAAGCCCCATAACTTTAAACTCCATTGTAATTTTGTATAATTATAAAAGATTATTACCTTTCTTTGCCTACTGGGAGCATATTATTATAATCTTTGGTATCCAGAAATTTTTCATAACCTACCTGTTTGTTATTTGAAATGAAATTAGTTTGCTTTAATGAATTTCTTTTCTAATTAAAGTGATAGATTTCGTGGATATTTTATTGTATAACTGGAGTTGTTATATAGTAATATTTTGTTTAAAATGCCATTCTGCAAGGAGTCCCTGTGACGGGGTGTATTGGGCCCATTGAGGTCCCCTGCTGGAGGCCTTGTGGTCCTACCACATCCTGCCCTAGAAAAGGAGCAGTAAAGGTGGGTCTGCCAGGCCTGCCTAGAAAGGCTGCAGGGAAGAATCAGAGCCCAGCAGTCTCAGTTAAAAGGAGCTACAAAGCCTGAGCAGGTCAGTTGCTGGTTGGGACCAGAAGAGTGAGGAAGGACTGCAACGCTGTGAAATTCTCCAGGCAAGGAGGCCTGGGAGAGACCCTGCTCAAGCAGGGAACAGACAGAACCTGAGGACTGTAACTGTAAGGCAATGTGGGTGAAGGCGATGGGACAGAGTGGGAAGCAGCCCGGGGAATCCAGTAGCAGCAACTATTAAGAAAAGCAGCACATGGCTGATATTTGCAGGGTCCCTGGGTTGGGACCTGGAGTAGTGGGTGGGCCCGGGTCCCACAACTGGTGAAGTAGCCAAAGCCCTGAGAAGGGGACACGTTTCATGTGGAAGCCCAAGCATAGGGCTGGAATATAAAGGGCTCAAGGACAGGGCTGAAGACCCTGCAGAGGGCCAACCGTTTGTTGAACTTTACCAGTGGAAGGGGACTGAAGTGAAGGAGTGACCTGCTGGAGCCCTGGGGCAATAAAAAGGTGAAGAGTCTCCAGGGAGAAAGCCCTGGGGACACTGCTGTATGTCAGGGCAGGCACAGACTTAAAGCTGGAAGGAGGTGAGGACTGAGCCCAGAGACCGGGTGAAAGACTTGAACAAAGGCACAGGGATAGGCCCTGCTGGACCTTTTATCTTGGAAGGGGTTCATCCATTTTCGATTTTGTGTGACTTAGCCATATTTAGATCATACTTATCCCTAAAAATGTGAAGTTATTTTTGTGATCTTTCTTTAATAGAAAATTGCCTTTTTATGGTTTTAACTTTTACATTGTGTTTGAGTATTTTATAGAAATCAGTTGTGTATAGTCATATTACTGATTAACGTGAATAGTACATTCATTCATGAATATTATATTTAGCCAATAAAGTGTTGCAAAGCTTTAAGAAACTGGCATATTTTGCCTCAAATTAGCCTCCTTATTTATAATCCCTGTTACTCAGCCTAGTATATTCAGAAATTATAATCAGTGTACTATGTGCTTTCCCCATAATCAGCAGCTATTCCATTTCTGAGAAGCTAATCAGTAGCTACTCAATTAAATCAAATGCTAAAGCACTATTTCTACTGAAATTTTCTGTGAAATGGGAAGAGAAGATGATAAACACAGATTTCATTAAAAGGTAGCTGCAGTAATTTGGCTTTGGAGAAGCAACAGAATATGTTCAAGATGTCTTAATGAGTCCTTTCCATCTCTAATTGCCATGATTCTGTGATAACTTGAAATGTATTGTTTGAAGCAGCTCTTTTAATCAACTAAATATCTGCCATTTTACTCTCTGATTAGTAATCAAACAGTCTTTGAAGTTATAGGAAATGGCACTGATATGCTGTTCTTCACTGATTTTTATTGTCTGTTATATACTTTAAGTATCTTCTGTTGTTTTTGGCTACTTAGATTAGTCAGCTCTGAGTGGGGTACTAAAAGCAGATTGACTCTGATTTTAAGAAGTGGCAATTCTGTTTATTTGAGGAGAATATTGACATTTTATTTTCAGAATTGTGCGTTACCTGTCACTTTTTAAATCCTGGCATCATTTGAGGGCTGTAAAACCCAAGCAAGCTTGTGCTCTCCCCATAATATGGCTTACCTCCTGTGGCTTGCTAATCTTGAAACAGACATAATGATACAAAAAAAAAATTAAAAAAGGAGAAACAAACATAAATAGAAACAAACAAATAGAACTTTAGTATCTCTGTTATGGTTACAAGGTGAACTGCACCTTAGATCCCTGTTAGCACTTCTTGAGTGCACCCCTTGGGTGATAGGCTTGGCTTCCTCCATCTCTCCGTAGGTGGAACCATGTGGTCCAACCACTCTTAGACTGGGTCTCTGGGCTGCAACCCCCCTGTTTACCAATTGTGTTAACGTGACAGGCCCAACTAGGTGTGGTATCTGTCAGCCCATTCTCTCCAGTGACCTGTGGCCAGCAGGGTGGTTAAAGTGACTCAAAAATGGCTTCTTCCAAACAAAGCATTATTATTCATCCCCCAAAGGTACCAAGCACATAGAGCAAAGGATAAAAAGAGTAAAGGTTTATATACACATGTCCCCTTTTATTTAACCTTTAATCTTTCCTTAAAAGCGTTTGTGCATTTCAACCAGCCCAGTTACCTTCACCAAACTGCCCCTGCTGGTTTCTGCCTCTCTCTGTCTCTGTCTCCTTGCAAGCCAGTCAGCTTTCACTGAGAGTCCGGGCACTCGGGGTATGTCTACGCTGCAATTAAAAACCTGTGGATGGCCCATGCTAGGTGACTTGGGCTCGGGCTAACGCTCTGTTTAACTGTGGTATAAACGTCTGGGGTTGGGCTGGAGCCCAGGCTCTAGGACCCTGCAAAGTGGGAGGGTCCCAGAGCTTGGCTGCAGCCAGAGTCTGAACACATCTGTACTGCAATTAAACAGCCCCTTAGCCGAAGCCCTGTGGGGCTTACTTAGCTGGCATGGACCAGCCATGGGTGTCTAACTGCAGTGTCGACATACCCTCAGTCAACCCCACCCTTTTCTGGGCCTGGTGTTCTCTAATGTTTAGAATTCTCTTTATCCTGGCCTTAGCCTTGGGAAGAGTAAACCATTCTCAGCTTGGCTGGAGCCAGGTAGAGGATATTGCCCAATAAACATCTTCCCCATGGTTTTCTCCAGGACTATTGCTGTGTCATTGTTTTGCCTTTCCTGCTTGGTTTCTTTAACCATCCCTTTTTATATAACTCCATAGCTAGTAACCAGTCAAACATATAGAGGCAAATTCATCAAAACTAATACAGATATTTCCCAGTTTGTTTCAATCCCGAGTAGGTGTGGGGGTAGAGGGGGGGAAAAATGTATTGTAGAAACCCGGGAAAATAATGTTTAATTCCCCATTTCCATTAGGAAAAAATGTTGAAGAAATGTCTTCTATATCCTAATGAGGTACTGAAGAAAAAGTTGAAAATATATAAAACCTAAATGAAGTGCCTATGCATTTCCCAGAAACTTGGGTATTCTAAGAACAAAGGACCAAGTACAAAAAGTTCAGGGCAAGAGTTGAGAAACAGTCTACAAAAAAGGCATTTGCATAGCTCAGGATGAATAAGAGATCTTTACCCAGTTTCAGTTTGTCACCTGGGACCTGGTTTCTTTAATCTGTCTTTCTTTAGTGGAGAAGAATTAAAGGAATTTCACACTCCCCTAAAAGAGAAATAGGATTAGGTGGTGTGGTCAGAGGGTGTGAAAGATGTTCCCTAAAAGAATATGAATGGGGCAAACAATGGTATATGCCAGTAGGAGGAAATAATATTGTTATTCTCTCAAACAGACAGAATTTTCTGTTGTAAAATCAAAGGCCTGTCTTAAAATCATTGTTATTCCCTTGAGGATTAATGACACATTTTTCCCCATTAAGTACTGCCTTTTACCAGAGGCTTACAGCCACTTAGCAGCTAGTGTTCAGTTCTCAGGATTTATGAAGTTCTTTATCACCAAGGCAGTGGGTTATATACAATATTGTGGAGCTGTTACTCCCCTTACTGACTGCTGCAGAGGCAGACTTTCCTCTAAGAGGACCCCTAATTTGGGGAGATATAGCCCTCCAATTTTCTTGTGTTGTTTCATCCAAATTCTGACTATCACTTACTCAAGAAAACAACTATTAAATCAAGAGCGTCAGATGCCAGTTATGGGGCCATGTGCTGTCCAATTGATATACTTATCCAGCACACATGTTGTCAAGGTTCCTCCCCCACTCTGAACTCTAGGGTACAGATGTGGGGACCTGCATGAAAAAAACCCCTAAGCTTATCTTTACCAGCTTAGGTCAAAACTTCCCCAAGGTACAAAATATTACACCCGTTATCCTTGGAATGGCCGCTACCACCACCAAACTAATACTGGTTACTGGGGAAGAGCTGTTTGGACGCGTCTTTCCCCCCAAAATACTTCCCAAAACCTTGCACCCCACTTCCTGGACAAGGTTTGGTAAAAAGCCTCACCAATTTGCCTAGGTGACTACAGACCCAGACCCTTGGATCTTAAGAACAATGAACAATCCTCCCAACACTTGCACCCCCCCTTTCCTGGGAAATGTTGGATAAAAAGCCTCACCAATTTGCATAGGTGACCACAGACCCAAACCCTTGGATCTGAGAACAATGAAAAAGCATTCAGTTTTTACAAGAAGACTTTTAATAAAAAATAGAAGTAAATAGAAATAAAGAAATCCCCCCTGTAAAATCAGGATGGTAGATATCTTACAGGGTAATTAGATTCAAAAACATAGAGAACCCCTCTAGGCAAAACCTTAAGTTACAAAAAAGATGCACAGACAGAAATAGTTATTCTATTCAGCACAATGCTTTTCTCAGCCATTTAAAGGAATCATAATCTAACACATACCTAGCTAGATTACTTACTAAAAGTTCTAAGACTCCATTCCTGTTCTGTCTCTGGCAAGAGAAGCATACAGACAGACACAGACCCCTTTGTTTCTCTCCCTCCTCCCAGCTTTTGAAAGTATCTTGTCTCCTCATTGGTCATTTTGGTCAGGTGCCAGCGAGGTTACCTTTAGCTTCTTAACCCTTTACAGGTGAGAGGAGCTTTCCCCTGGCCAGGAGGGATTTCAAAGGGGTTTACCCTTCCCTTTATATTTATGACACGTCAATTTAACAATACACAGTAGTCTAGCCCACTAGCAACAGAGGAAACGGTGCTGCAGTGGCATCCCACTTTGCACACGGAACCAGGAGAGCACAGGGGAATTGTCTAGGATCATGTGATTGTAGTCATTTGTAAAGAATTTGGTATAAAGAGAAAGTGATGTAATCTGCAGAAGCATAGAAATAGACTGGTATGCTAGTCAGCCTCCCTCCCCAATGTGAAGTGCTACTGCATTCTCTGCAGTGATCAGAAAAAGGGTGAAAGGGGAGAGGAGAAAAAAGGCACAAAACCTAGAGGTAGAAGATTATCAAAGTGTAGAAAACAAAAGGAGAGAAAGTAGTGGGGGAGGCAGAAAAGAGAGAGGGAGGGACAATACAGCTACCGAAAAAAGAGGAGAGAAGAAAAGAAACTGAAAATCTTATTTAGTCCTCACTGAGCAATACATTTATCACTTCTTTGTTAATTATAGATCCTTCCAGTATCTGAATAGTGTTGTTATAGCAAAAATAATATCATTGTACTGTACATCATTTGTAAAATACAGAATGTTGTCAACTTTGTACTGTAATTTTAAAAGAATACATGCAATCTTTCTATGCTCAAATTAAAATGTTCTTTTAATACTTTTTCCCTTGAACTTGTATTTTATTTTTTCCTACTACTAAGCAATCTAACTATCCTCTTACATTCCATTCCTTCTAGTATGCTGTATAGGAATTCCAGACTAATTAAAATTGAAGAGGTTTAGAGGTTTCAAAATTCACACTTTCCTGAGTGCCACAGAGACAAGCATTTGCATCCTTTCTCTGCAGGAAGGCTTAGAGGGAATTGTGGGCCAGGGAGGGGGCATGGTCAATGCTAGCTGTTTGTTGTCTGGGTCCCCTGTATAGTAGAAATACAGCATTTCTGTTTAATTTTGTGTTCCATTCTCCTGAGTAAGGGGTCAATGGTTTAGACTCTTAGGGCCTGATGCACAGTCCATTGAAGGCAATGGAAGGCTTTTAATGGACTCCAGTGGATTTTGGGTCAAGTCCTTAGGAAATTGGACATGTGTTAGACCTCAAAGAGAAATTTTAGGGATCTGTCATTAGATAACAGACATTCACAAAAGACATTTTGTTTTTAACTTGTCCCAGCATTTCTGCCTGTTGTTTTACTCTCTCTAAAGAGGATATTTGGATAGCTACAATAGTAGATTTGCCTTGAACATTACATTTCTGATGGTAAAAATATTAAGTTGCTATCTCTTTCACTTGCAAAGGTACCCTTAAAAATATAAACCAGTGTAAATGGCTGTAAACTGATCACTAGGGTTGTGATTTTTGCTAAAGCTCACAGGTTATTCGTGCTTCCTCAGAGCCCCCAAAAACTGAGATTCCCTGCTTTCGGCGACACTTAGTTATCTGCTTTATTTATAAAAATTGAGATTGTATTAATGCTTATTCATGCTAAAGCACAGTGGGGTATTATCACAGGGGGGCAAGAGTTAGAAGTACTTTTTGGGAGAACAAGCGAGGTGACAGTCTTTTTTTTAATGTGGTTGAGAGTGGACTGGTGGCAAAGTGTTCTACAGACCTGGCAAAAAACTGTCTAGCTTTTTATGGTATCAGTGAATTCCTCTAAAACTCCTGACTTTCTGTACAATTCCCAGATTTCATCTGCTTTAGTTGTTGGCTACTTCTGCTGATCTTGAATCATCATTGGATCTACTGGGGTTCTTTAAAAATAGATCTTGTTTTGACAGATGTATATTTAGAGATTATATTTTGACAATAATAGTATTTAGTACTAATGTAGGATCCTTCATCTTGAAAGTGCTTTCCAAAAGGTAACTAATTCTCTTAACACTCCCATGAAGTCGGTAAGCATTCCTATCTGTTTTACGGATTCTGAATAAATGCTACTTATCAATGTTTCCTTCAATCCCTGGATAAACCAGTAATTTTATTTAATGATAAATTGTTAACAAATGCTGCATTTTTCGTACATTAATCACATACAGTCTAGAATGTTGTATGGGAAAATAGAATATAAAAATTAAGGGTACCAAGTATCAGAGGGGTAGCCGTATTAGTCTGTATCCACAAAAACAATTAGGAGTCCACTGGCACCTTAAAGACTAACAGATTTAGTAGGGCATAAGCATGCATGGGTAAAAAACCCATTTCTTCAGATGCATGGAATGAAAATGACAGAAATAGGCATAAATATATATTGGCACATGAAGAGAAGGGAGTTACTTTACAAGGGGAGAACCAGTGCTGAAGGCCAATTTAGGCAGGGTGTATGTGGAAGTCCTTGACTAGTTTCCATAGGCAGGTAAGGTCTGGAACACAGTGACTTTGCTGTGAATGGAAAGGCCATGTAGGGGGATTTCATATCTTCCTGAATGCCGCAGGACCAAGCTTCTGTATCCTTTCTCCATGGCCAAGGTGGAGGCATGCTCTGTGGGCATACCACCTGTAAGGATTCATTGGCCAAACACCCTGAGCAGGATGGATGCTGTTACTGATTACGTCGGAGGATTCAGTTTCTCATCCTTGCTCATGTTAATCTGACCACATTTGTTCATTACCAGGGTGTGGCAGGGGAGACAGTTATGCAATGTTAAATTCGTGGAGTTTTCCCCATAATAGAGAGTGGGTTACCTCCCTCCCTTTAAAAGGCAGGGTGTTTTGATCCTGGGGCCTATTTGTTCCTGTGACTCCCCACCAGCTCTGAAATCCCCTATCTCAAAGGTTCTCAACCCTTTTCTTTCTCAGGCCCCCCTCAACATGCTATAAAAACTCCACACCCCACTTGTGCCACAATAACTGGTTTTCTGCATATAAAAGTTAGGGCCGGTGTTAGGGGGTAGCAAGCAGGGCAATTGCTTGGGAGGCCCATGCCACAGGAGCCCCCATGAAGCTACATTGCTCAGGCTCCAGCATAAGTCCCGGGTTGTGGGGCTCAGGGACCTGGGCTTCAGCCCCATGCAGTGGGACTTCAGCTTTCTACCCTGGCCCAAGCGAGTCTAATGCTGGCCCTGCTTGGAGGCCCCCCTGAAACCTGCTCAAGGCCCTCTAGGGGGCCCCCGGACATCTGGTTGAGAACCACTGCTCTATCTCATTTCCATCTGCCTTGAAGTGTGGCTGTAATGGAGCCAAGCTACCATGAACTCCCCCTGTCTTGCAGCCACTGAGACTTCTTCCTTAACTAGGTTCCAGAGAGCAGAAGGGCTCCCCTTGTATCACATGGGAACGAGTACTTAAGTCCAGAGTTACAAAGGCATTTAGGCACTGAAAGATGCAGATAGATGACTAGTGAGATTTTTCAAAAGTGCCTAAGTCAAGTAGGAGCCCTACAATAGACAACTAACCTGCTTAGGTGCTTTTGAAAATCCCGCTAGGCAGCTCTCTGCATGTTGAGGCACTTAAATACCTTTGTAAATTTATCCGTAACTTGTTGAATGTCCTCAGCTGGATGGTGGTATGGGTGAGGGATCCAAAAGACAAGTAGTGTGCTATGAAATCCAAGATGTCCAGTGTAATCATTTAGCATGAAAGATTATGCAAAGAATAATGTTTAATGAAAGGAATCTTACTAGGCATATTAAACATTCTGCTCCAAACATGTATTAGCATTGCTAAACCATTTTAATTTTCCAACTGAATTACTAAGGTTGTTGTCAATACTTGCAGTAGTGTTGAGAATGTCCTGAGATATGAGAAGTTCATATCTTTCTGGTATATACTGCAGTGTGTCTTTTAACCAGTTGTGGTCCTTTAACTTTTTTAGGAAACAGATAATATTTTGGTTCCTTAAGTCTTATATATTCCTTTTTATATCAAGTTCCAAGTTCCATCATGGGCATATTTTCATGTTTTGAAAAATGGCAGAAAAGGTCTGTTTTTCTTCAAGTCTTTAACATTTAATTTTATTATAATCGTGGATAAAAATATAGTAATTTACATTAAATAGACCTGAGATTGTTTGTTCTCTGTTTGAAATTCTTGAATGCTTTCTTACTGCTACTTTAAAGTTGTGAGAATCCCTTGGGGAGAGAAAAAAGATCAAGTATTCTCCAGTTTTCTGATAACAAAATTGTATCCTAATATTGTGTAATAAGGGAAATATGTAATTTGCCTCTTATTTATGAAAATTTTATTTAAATTGAAAGGTTTCTAGTTAGGAGAACTAATGGTGCACTGATCAGGAATCACCTAAGCTACTTTATGCAGATGCAGAAGTATACCGCAATATCTTTATGTAGCTATAGAGCAAGAGTTTACACTTTTATCGTATTCCTTTCCCAGAGGGGGAACCTACAAAAACAAAATCCTAGTTGAGAGATGAAAAATCAAGAAGTGATTGCTTTTATATACCTATCTCTTGTTCCCATGGCATTAATAACCCTGATTACTGAGTGCATCCCAAAATGAACAAAGAGATATTTATGTCAGTCAGCAGGGCCTGGACTTGATTTAACTTTCTGTGGTTATATTGTGGGAAGATTGACACAGAAGCCCATTGGTGGTTCATTACTTTGTGTCAATAATTCTTGTCAAACCTGACATACTTACTACACTTAACACACTGTTTTCATAATATATAGCCAAAAGGTGGCATGTAATGTATCATTGGGAAACAAATAGCTCATTGATCATTAATATTTTTGCATGATGTGGGTATGGGGTGTGTACAAAGTTATGGATATACGTTAGAATTATGTTCTTAAAAGGTGTTTGACAAGCAATGCTTAAGCCCAGTCTGCCTTAAACAAAGCAAGGTGCATTTGCTTGTCTCCCCAGCCTGGTTGTAAGGCAGAAACAATGAATGTATATTTACATATTAGGTAAACAAAGCTAAGAGGCATGTCAAAGGGTTATTGTCTATAAAAATGCGGGTCTGAACCTCAAATGATAAGCAATTGAATCAACTGCTTGTATACACTATTACTGCATTATAAAAGTGTATTGAGTAAGGTCTTTTATGAAGGCCTGTGACATATTGTGGATTAATAATATCATTGTGAAATATATGTATTAACACTACATGAAGAATTATAGATACTGACTGATATTATGCTTTAAAGTCTGTGACCAAACACAGGGAGAAAGACCTTTTCTCCCAGACAGTAGGGATGGTAGTTCTAACTATGGATCTACAATGTAAATTAAGGATTATAAAATCAAAACAGTGTAAGCCTCATTTACATATGAATCAGCAGGGCGATGGGAAGTCGTCAAGAAGGGAGGAACAGCAGGAAGCCTGCCTGCCCCTTGTAACAGGGTCACTGAACTTTGGGAGATACAAACAGAAGCAGAGAGCCATTTTGGTATCCATCACTTGCGGGGATTAAGGGGCCAGAGCTCTTGAAATCACGGAATGTTGGATCCTTCGACAAAAGGAGTTGAAGTCTCTGGGAACTGAGTTTAGATGAGAAACCTGCTTCAGCAAAGATTGTAACTTGCTGAAGTTAAGTTTTATTAGCATGTTTTTACTTCTGTTTGCTTGTAACCTTTTCTATCTTTATTCCTTAAACTTAGTATCACTTAATCCTATGCCTTTTTGTTAAACTTGTTTTACTTTTATTATAAACCAATCCAGTGCTGTGATTGAAATAAGAATTTGTCAAACCCCAGTTAAATTAATGGGCTGCAGTGAATTGCCTATTTAAAGGAGCAACAAACTTAACTTCTGTAAATGTTCAGTTAGAGGACTGGACACTGCAGGGAGACATCTTGGGAGTTGGTGTTCACTGTTTGTTACCTTCAAGGCAAGGTTTGGACTGGCAGAGTTCCGAAGAGTTTGCTGGCAAGGCAGACAAGCTGGTGTGTCAAGGAGTCATGTTTGTTTAACAGGAGCAAAATTCTCACTTGCTGAAGCTGAGAGGGGTGACACAGTAACTCACAATTCTGGGAACCCCAGCGGAACATCACAGAAGGCTATGTCAGAGAATCAGAGTTTGCATTTTATTCTGATTGCTCTGAGGTTTGCAGTCATTCTGAGAACTTCTGACTTTGAAGTTGGTCCAATAAAAGATATTACCTCACTCACGTAGTCTCTCAGTTTTAGACAGCAGTTCAGATTGAATAGTTATCTAGATTTTAAAACTACAGCGTATACCATTGCTATAATGAGTTTTCACTCCGGCAATTCTTCTATTTAACAAATATCTCTTCTGATTTTGATTTATCCTTGCCTACTTTATTTAACAAAATATAGCTGAATTTAATGATTTACCATTATATCTTAAATTGATTGCTATAACATACTCTGTATCTTCAGTGCCTTCATTATTAGGTTTTTATGTTGCTAGATTAAAAGCATTGGATGAAATACTTATCTGTTGGGTTATAGCTGAAGTCATTTTGAAGCTGCACTTTCTTCATGATTCTTCATTTCTTAATAAAACTTTGGCTCTGTCAGGTTTAGATAGTTTGTTGCATTCTTTGCTTGTATTAATATGACCTTTTGATGGGTCACACCACTTACCTTGTCTGGTGCCTCCTCCTGGTCACTGTGGGGATTAGCTCTCAAGGTGATGCCCCTTCCTGTGGTTGTATGCTGTCCCCTCATCTCTCACTGTGGTCTATAGCCCCTCTCTCACTCTCTAGAACCCCAGCGTCCCCTTCATGACTCTGCCTTCCAGCTACGTCACTCAGCATACCTCCTCCTCTTCCAGGATACAGTCCTTCAATTTTCTGTTGGGCAGGCAGCCTTCCTGTTCACTACCCCACCCGTCTATGCCATGCCCTCGGTGGCTGGTAGGGGAACCCGGGCCTGCCAACTTCTCTGCATTCCAGTCCAGGGACCCTACACAAGTTTTTGGCTTTCCTCTCCCAGCCATCACTGCTCCTTCCTTGGAATGCTTCCTATAACTTCTTGTTTCCCTCCTTGCTCTGGGTGTACCAGCTCCAAACCCCTACGTCCTCTTCCCAGAGGGTGACTGCCCTTTCCCAATGGCAGCCCCTGTCTGTTGCAGCTTCCTGGCTTTATAGGTCCCACCTGTTCCTACCCAGCTGAACCAGCTTGCAATCCATTCCCTGGTCCCTGGCTCTCCCTCCAGCTGCAGTCTATGGAGTTAATAGGCCTACCTGGCCACCTTCACCCCTTCCAGTCCTGTGTGGTGGACACCCCATCACAGACCTTAGTAGTTATTTATTAAGTTAAAAAAATGTTACTGCAGGAAATTATATATCCAGTGATGAAAAGAGGATAATGAATTGCACAGCAATTTCTTTTTCTCACAACAGTTGCCAAAATACCCATTTGTACTGTAATTAAAAAAATAATTAACTTGATTTTGAAGATAGGCTGAGTTAAAAGTCTCTTGATTGTGAGTATACTGGAATTATTTTGATAGATTTCAAAGCAGATCTAATTTTCTCTGAAACTAAAATAGATCATTGGGAGTTTAGTTGAGTGAATGGTGGCAATTTGTTTTGGAACCTTCTCTGATTCTGAAGTTGATAAAGTAATAGTAATAATGTTAGGAAAGTGATAATTAGCAAAAGAAGTAGTCAAAATGTATTAGTAATAATAAAGCTTCTATTAGGGTAGAGTCTAGAGTCTCTAACAGAAGTGGAAGCCCTACTGGATTAGGTGCTGTACATACATATCCTACGTCACTTTCCAAAACAGCATATAATCTAAATAAGCAAGCGATAAAGAAGCAATTATTATTCCCACCTGTAAACAATGGAAAAATGAAGATTATGGTCCAGTTTTTCAGAGGGATTTAGGCATTCTTCTCCTATTGACTTCCATGGGAGTTAGCCATCGAAATAACTTGCCTGAGGTCATCTAGAAAGTTTGTGGCAGAACTGGGAACTGAACCAACATCTTCTGATTTGATGTTCAGTGTCTTAACCACAAGACTGCTCTTTCTCTAACAAAATGTATAGTTAGGATAACTGTATTCTAATTAATTAATAACCAATCTTGACTGAGATTTTTTAATGGGTCACTGAAGTTGTCATTATACTGAATTCCTGTTTCAGAGACATTAACATCTTGCCTTGTGGTTTAAGTATAATTAGTCCATTTTAGTTCACTGTATATCTCTCACCTATGTTTGAATGTTATGTAAAATACAGAACTGTGTTTAATTTCCTCCATTTTTACTGCTATACTTATAGCAAACTTTGTTGTCTGTTATAGGCGTCTTAAACTTTATTCTTTCATGTAAAATGCCATAGCAGGCTGGCAGTGTTTTACTGAAACCCCTCACCCAGCTAGCAATTGTGGATCTTGCTGGGGAAAACTCCCACATTCTAATGATATTGTTCATTGTAGGAAAAAAAAATCCTGACCATCTGTACTGCTGGATGCTATGTTCTGCTTAAATTGAAAACATAATCTAGCAAGATACAGGCTTTGTTCATGATAGTTTCTCTCACCAATCTTCTTCCCAGCCATGAATGACTTTCAGTCAGAACCTTCCACAGAAGCACAAGCTGCTGTTTTCTCTTGTCTTCCTAAGTGAAAGATCTTTGCCTAAGCAGGTTTCTCACCTATATTCAGTTCCCACATGGAGGCATGGATCAGCGTTTATGAGCTTCCCTTGACATGCCTGGTTTAAACACACTTCAGTCAGAATTCTAGCATATATCCATAACTCTTAATACCCACCATATATTTACATCATGCAAGGATGTTAATGATCAGTAAATGATTAGTTTCAAATGATACCTCACAAGGCATGTTTTGTGCAAAGATTATTACAATAATGTGTAGGATGTGAATATACGGATGCTCAGGGTTGCAGGAGTTCAATGGGGCTAGTCATGTGAATAAAGATAAGCATAATCATAAATGATTGCAAGATCAAGACCTTAAACTTATTTGGTATTGTTGGGAAGCTTGGTCTGGTATTTAGAATACCTTGGTGGGAACCAGGAACTACTGAGTTTTAATCCCAGCTGACACTGATTCCCTCTGAGACCTTGAGCAGCACTTCTTTGCCTCAGTTTCCTCATCTGTAAAATGGGGATAATGCTTATTTGGGGGATAATGCTTTATGGGGATTAATGCTTATTAGGGGAACCCGGGCCTGCCAACTTCTCTGCATTCCAGTCCAGGGAACTATCTACTTCACAAGGACAAATTAGTTAATAATTGTAAAGCACATCTAAGAACTAAGCCCTATAAAAGTTGTAAGTGTTATGTGAAGCTATAAAAATCAATGGTGCTGTTTTTTTCTTGTTCAATGAATATATTGATAAAATTACCTTTGCTCTAAAATCTTAGCTAGGAAAAAATATATTTAGTGAAAAAAGTTAGACTGCAATACTATGAGGAGAAAATTGTACTCCTAGGAATATGGTTTGCACTTTATTAGCCACAGCCCATCACTGCTGACTGTCTTGACTGTCTTTCACCAAGAGAAGTTGGTCCAGTGAAAGATATTACCTGATCCACCTAGGCTTCCAGAAGTGTAGTGCACTTGCAGGTTAAAAATTATCATAAATTGACAATTGTCATCTCATCATGGATGGTCATGCTTTCCTGAGTGTATTCAATTAACAGAGCCGGTCACTTAGGATTTTGAGAATTAATTACATTGAGTTTGCAAGACGATGTTCTTTGATGTTACCATTGTTAGTGGAGGAGTGAATGGTATGCTGAAAGAGGGAATCGTTCTGAATGTGAGTAACAGGATCTCAGGAAGAGAACACAAATTTGCATTTTTTAAAAACTAAATACAACTTTTTTAAAATGTGGGGTGAAATCCTGGCCCCACTGACGTCAATGACAAACCTCAGTGGGACCAGGATTTCACTTGTAAATATTTCTTTTTTCAGTGTTCAATGTGTTGAATGAAGGGAGGATTTAAAGGAAATGAAGGAGCTAGCACAGATTGGCCCTATGGACCCCATATGTTTGATGAATCATCTACTTGAGACTAGAACTGGATGGAAACTATATTTTTCAGTGGAAATTTTCTAAAAATTAAAAACATTTGGCCAATCTTCCTCATTAACCACCTCCGAAATACTACTGCAGTGCCTCATGGGAGTTGCATGCCTCTCATTCTCCTCTATGGGCTGGGCTGTCTGACTGTGCTACATCTCATCGGATGCACCACAGTCTCCTCTCCTACTGAACCACTGCAATGCGTCCTGGGAGTCCCTGCCCACAGTGCACAATGTAGTAACTCCCATGAGGCATGATGCTGGCATTTTTTAATTGATTTTTTTTAGTTTTGGGGTATTTGTTTTTTCAACTTAAAAGCAGTGTAAGTGCTTAGTTTAAAATAGTTTAAATGAATCAAAAACCCTATTTGGTGGAAAATGTTCAACCTTTCCTACTTGAGGCAAGTAATAATGAGCTAGTGGATTCTGTAGGTGGCGAGAAGAAAAAGATAAACCCACGCTACTCAACTGTCCCTCGTTCTAAATGACCACACTAATTTAAATCCCCAAATTAACTAAATTCCACAGACGTTTGTTGTTGAAACTAACCCTAAGCGGATAGAGTCCTACAATTAGACCTTAGTTTCAAGTACCTTTTAATTGGACCACCTTAATACCCGACCAATTCCAAAACCTACTCTCCCTCCTACCAGAGGTTCAGAAAATCTCTGAATTGCAAGGTCAAATCCATGTGTTTCAAAATATATATCAAATTAAAAAAATATGCTTTCCATATACAGTCTATGGAGTGTCTACTTTATGTACTAATTATGATATATTGTGTTATGTAACTAAGGTTGCAAAACAACCTCATCATATTATTACAATGGGGATGTTAATGCTTTTATTGCTTTTGTGTAGATTAGAAATATATTGTTGCTGTAAAAAAAAGTAATAACAAAAATACCTTTCATGTCCATTCTAACCATGCATTATCATTACATCCAACCAAAGCTTATGGGGCTAATTCATTTGATTTGGAGTCAGAAATACAAGGTTTGATGAAAATGGAGGTTTAAGAAGGATAGTTGTGCTGGAAGCACAAAAGGGGGGATCATGGAAGTGTGAATGGGAAAAGAGGATTTGTGTGTAGTTATTTTAGTTTGGTTAAGAGACAGAGCAAGAAACAGGCCAACCTTAACCCTAATAATGCGAGATTTGTAGAAGTGGGGTTTGTGCGAGGCGGATGGGAAGACTACAAGGGACCTTGCTTTAAGATAAGAATGGAATGCAATGTTGACTAAGATAATGGGAAGAAAAATGTATAAACAGGATACAGCTATATGTAACAAAAGGGTATAACTATTACTTTATATTGTTTGTACTTTGAAGATTTGCCTAAGGACAGACACGCTGTCCAATTGCTGTCTTCCCTGCAATTGCATGAATAAATTGCCTCTGACTTGTTGCTGACAAACTCAGCGTGAAGACTGTTTTCTTCCACAATTTGGAATGGAGGTTATCTAGAGAGTTAAGGGCAGATTTCAGAGTAACAGCCGTGTTAGTCTGTATTCGCAAAAAGAAAAGGAGTACTTGTGGCACCTTAGAGACTAACCAATTTATTTGAGCATAAGCTTTCGTGAGCTACATCCGATGAAGTGAGCTGTAGCTCACGAAAGCTTATGCTCAAATTGGTTAGTCTCTAAGATGCCACAAGTACTCCTTTTCTTTTTTCTAGAGAGTTAATTACATTAAAGGAATAAATTCTACAACATTTTCATTTTCCTGCACAAGTGACTTTATGTCTCTTATTTTGAAACTTTGTTGCACATTACAATGGGTATTTTGCACACAGCACTTCACATACAGAATAGTAACATATAGTATAAGTCACATTATCTTGCCGAGGAAAGACGAGAAAGGAAAACATGTTTTTGACTTAAGACTTCTGCTCTTCAATTGTGTTTGGTATATCAATATGATGATGATAGGTGTCTTATAAAAAGCAAAGACAGAATTTCCCACAATGAAAAAGCTACTAGGGAACAACTTTTTACTTTGGCTGAAGGAAATTTGATAAAAGATTTAACCATCTTCCAGTAACAATAACCATAGTAGGAAGACTGGCCCCTGGGGGGCTGAATGGATGTGATTGAACAGGGTGTTGCAACTGAGACTACCAAAAAGCAAAATGGTAAACTGCATTATCATGCTCCACAAGTGTCTGCCCCTGCAAAAGACAATAAAATACTCTCTCACTGAGCAGAGGTGCTGGAAGACCAGGCACAAAGCCATGATAATTGGGTGTGAGGATACATGAATAAGAAGAGGGAGACATAGGTCTACCTTGGTGTGAGTGGGCTCCAGTAATCAAGGAGAAGGGAAAAGATAAGTTGTAAAAATAATTGTTTTGGGGCCCCAATAGGGAAGGACAAGGAAAGAGATAAGCTGTATAAAAACAGGTGCAAGAAATAATAGTGTCAGCAGCAATGGCTAAGAATATGTGGAAGGAGGATAAGCAGACTCGGAGGAAATTAAGAAAATATGCTGTGTATGTGTGGCATGAGAACAAAGCATGCTATGTACAGGGATTGCACCTGAAAATAACCTGACCACTCACAAAGTGCATGATATAATGTAGGATGGAAGATGCATGCATCAATATTGGATCAAACTTGTACAGAAAGTAATTAACACTTGGACTCTTTGGATTTGTGATATGTCCTGTACCTAGCCCCTACCCGTGAGTCTGATCAGTGCTGTCTAGTCTTTGTGTTTGCCAGTCAAGAAACCTGAGTGGTGAGTTCTGGGGAATCAAGAGGTTGAGGTCTCAAGAGAAATCCCAACGTGATAGAACCTTCTTGGCATCTCTCACACATCATGTACTTAAATTCAAGTTGCAGTGGGGGAGGTTTAGATTGGATATTAGGAAAAACTTTTTCACTAAGAGGGTGGTGAAACACTGGAATGCGTTACCTAGGGAGGTGGTAGAATCTCCTTCCTTAGAGGTTTTTAAGGTCAGGCTTGACAAAGCCCTGGCTGGGATGATTTAACTGGGATTTGGTCCTGCTTCGAGCAGGGGGTTGGACTAGATGACCTTCTGGGGTCCCTTCCAACCCTTATATTCTATGATTCTATGATTCAATGTAAAAGATTATCTCATTTAGATTGAGACCGCATCTAGGATCACTTAAAGTTTTCCCTTCACCATGCAGGGATCACAAAGCAACATTTTTAGAGACAAAATCAGAGTGATGAAAGAAAACGAAGAAGCCTACAAGGAAATGAGACTCCACTTTTTTTTTTTTTTTTTTTAGATATTTGCATTGAAATGGGAGCAGATCAAAGTGCAATAGGGAGCTTTTAGTGCACGGTAGCAGGGTTCATACAGATAGTGCACAGCAGGCTATTGAGGGGGGAGATTTACACCCAGGTTGCCATTTACTAACAGTTCATATAGGCAAGCCCTTAAATTGTAAACTCTGGGGAAAGATAATCATTTATGCATCTGCAAAACACATTTATGGAGCTATTCAAAATGTAAGTCAATTGCTGTATGTGGATCTTTGTTTGCATCAGTTATGTAAAATTATAATGTTTCATCAAGTGTGAATCCTTGTTAAGCCTATAGCTGCATGATTTATAATCTCATAACTGCGAATAATTGGTCACAAAGGTAGGGGGCCTAAATAGATATGCTACTGTTACTAAATAATATGAGCAAAGTAATCACAACAACAACCAATAGAACTAATGTTACCCCCTCCTTCAGTATATAAGGAAATATTTATTTTCAGGACATTCTGAAGGATAACTCTTAGTAAATGAAATAAATGCTTATTCATAATTTAGCAATAAATAATTATAAATAAGCAGCACAAAGAGTTTCACATGCCTCTCTCTTCCCACACTAAAGTTCTCTGGCTATATGAGTGATCTGGAATTGGGCAGCAATGAACCCTTGGCAATTTGCTTAAATGGGCAACTTGGGAAAAAAGTTCCTTCTAAGTGGTATTAGATATTATCTGTGTATCTAAAGATTCTGCTCATACTTTCTTAGGATTCTTCTAGGAAATACAAGGTTCTTTCCTAATACAAACATTCTACCACTCTAGCTGAGCAGAAGCATACAGTTTTCCACCTTGATGTCAGGCTCCAAGGCCTTGTGTCTTCTGGGGGGAAAAAAACACAACTGTGTTAGAAAACATGACAAGGCCACATTTTGACGAACACCAGATTAAATATTATTTTGGCCTGAGTGTGGACAAGGATGTTCTGTTTAGAAATGTGTTAGGTGGCTTACTTTGAACCCTAGGATTCCCAACTGCCTCAGTGCCTATGGAACAAGCATCTCAGAAGTCTGGCATCCTGGGAAGTGGTTTAATGTCATTACACAATGTTCTCAAACGCAATGCTAAAATTCCACCACAGTGGATAATTAAAATATTTATTTTATATAATTAACAATGTTTTAATATGAAAATAAAATAAGTGAAAAGAATCCCAACAAATCATGGAGCTAGCATTGTTTTTGCTAATTCTTGTACAACTTCATGCTTTTCATTACGCTCCATTCACCTTCCTTGATTTATATTTGTCCATTCTCCTTGTCCCGGGGTGTTTACCTTCATATATTTCTATAAAGTGGCTAGCACTCTGTTAGCACTACCATAGGATACAGTTAATTTTGTATAGGTTAAAAACAGATGGACAAATTGTTTGATTTTAGACCCAGAGTTTGTCCTTGGATATGTATGCTCGGTTCCTTCGTCAGTCAATGGGAACCACTCGTTAGTATTGGAGGGAACAATTTGTTCTTTGGAAACCGAATCTGGGGTTTGTTTAATTAAATTTTTTAAAATGTTTTTCCTCTTTATTTACCATTATTTTTTCCTCCACACCAAAGCAAACTTTCAGTAATAGTTTTGAAGATCACTAGCTCTGTGCTGCTTCCATTTTAGTGGTTTTTAACTTTGGAGTGCAAGACACACAGTGTATATTTCCATTTTTTGTTTTGTTTTAGTGGTCTGATTTAATATGCATTTTATATCACTTTTTAAGCTAAAGAATCCTATTTCTTCTTAGAACTGAAACACGAGATCCATGTTTGGAGACTGACAGCACAACGCATCAATCCTGCCAGCAGAGAAGAAACTGCTGTGAAATGCCTCTTAATGCAGAAAGTTCTGACTCTGGAGATCTTGCTGAGGAAAAAACTCAAAACGTTCCATAGGTATAGTCTGCACAAACTCATCACTTTAATTTAGTTTTGTCAAGGCACAGATTTTTGGGGGACTTGTGAAATCCACAGTCTGGCGGAATGGAGGACAATTTACTGGGGATGGCAATTTATGGAACTTTGCTGTTTTTAGCATGGGGCTGCAGATTTTGTTGTATCAGTGCTTTGCTAGCTGTGTGTAAGATTTGGAGTGAAATCTAGCCCCACTGAAGTCAATGACACTGAGGCCAGGATTTTACTTTAGTAATCTTATGCACAGCTCAGAGAGTGAAGATTAGTGTGTTCTCCATTGGGACCAGACCTGGATTCCATGCCACCTTCTGAGCATCATGTGGGAATTGGAGAAGAGGTGCTGCCCCTTCTACCCAGCACCCTTCCCAATGATGATTAAAGACCAAGTAAGTAGCTAAAAGGTGTTTGATAAATGTAAGGAGACAGAATTGGCTTTTCGAGGCTGCAAAATATATGGTAACATGCCCCTGAACTTCAGGGTCTAGAAACATCAGGTAGTTTTCATTTGACAGCATAAAAAGTAAGTTTGTGACCCTTTTCCATTCAACAGTGTCCTTCAGAACATACAGTGTGGCATGCTGCTAAATAATTTTTAAAAATAAAATATTAAAGTGCTCTTCAATGAGGATGAGACTTTGGAAGACATCCCACTCATGTATAAAATTATTTATTATTAACATTTTAAGAAAGCACTATCAATTTAAATATGACCCACAATTTAAATGTTGTGCTGAGGGTGGGAAAAGCTTTAATAAAACCTAAGTCCAACAAAATGTTAATCCAATTTTTTTAATTCCAATGAAAATCACTGCTAGTCATTTAAAAGTTGCTCTTTAGAATTTGAAACCTAAGTAGTACAGCACAAACAACCTGATAGTGAAATTGACTCTAAACAAAAGTGAAACTGACTTTATTAATTTTCATTGTCCAAGCTGAGTGCAGTGTAGATAATTAAATAAAGGGCATGAAAAGGGAAATGTAAATTGAATTTTAAAAATTCTTTCAGTAACCGAAAGTGTTTTTGTTTACATCATATGATGTTTATGCTGCCATTGTACATATTGAATAGTCTGGCAGGTTCATGTTAAATGATCAAAATCAGGCAATTTTTTTTAAAAAAGGAAATAAAATATTATAAGAAATTATGATTTACCAAAGAGAGCACTTCTGAGGGGTGCATATAAACTACCTAGTTGATGCTGGAAGTCAGGATTCCTTCACCATAATGCAGCAATATGTAATCCATTACTGTTAATAGCACAGCTCCTGAACTCCAGGGAATGCTAGAAGAGCTGACTATACTGATAACTCAATGAAGTAATCCAGATTTTAAAAACTTCATTATAAAATGCAAATGATATATCTCTATCAAAGTAAGTGTGTGTATGTGTGTGTTGATGCTATCACATGACCATTGTTTTATCTCAAAATGGTGCATGTCAACTTCCAGAACTGGTGCAGGAACTAACTACAGTCTTTAGCCTCAGTCCTGCAGTGAAGTTTGCTAATTCAAACCTAAAATGGTGCAGGGTTCCTTTGAAATCAGTGGGACGTTTCATAATCATAAGGTCTAATGTGCTAATGGATTGCATTGCAGGACTGGGCTTTTAAGATGAAATCCTTGTTCCCATTGAAGTTAATGGGAGTTTTGCTATTGGTTGTAATAAGGCCATGGTTTCATACTTAGAGTGCATTGCTTATATAAGTAAGAGGATGGTCTAAATGTGAGAGGAGCTAGTTGTAATAAAGAGGACCTTTTCCGATACTATATTAAGATTGTGGCAGAATTCTAATTTCATAATTAAAGGGCATGGGTCCTTTTCTTTCAGACAAATTTCACAAGAAGATAAAAACTGGGAAACAAATATTCAGGAGCTCCAAAAAAAGGTAAATAAATGGCAGTTATACTAAGTTTCAGAAGAACTGAAGTATATCCTAGCAGAAAAAGCAGGAACCAATTCAGTGCACCTATCAAATACTCTCCATGCAGGGAAGAAAAGCTGGTGGGCTGGCTTCTGAATGGGACAGCGTTAAGGTAGCACATTCAGATGTTAAGGTTTCTTTTAAGTTTAACCTTAAGTTTGAATTTCCAGTTTCTTATTTTTTTGTTTTAACTATAATGTACTTTATGTGTGTGTGTGTGTATATATATATATACACACACACACACACTCCCCCCACTCCCCCCCGCCAACTGCCCGATATGTTTCTGCAACCTTAAATTTACTTAATGATGGTTTTTGGTCACACTTTATACTGTTATAAAGTGTTAATACATGATTAATTGATGATTTAATAAATTGCTAATCCATTGTTATAGATTCCAACAGTTCAACAGGTTGCTTATATCATGGCTTGTAGCTATAGAGAACATCTTCTACTGATATCCTTAATACCATCTATAATATAATATTTATGTCATTAACATATTTATATCCATATTTTTTTTTGGTGCTGCAATAGCACCTAAGAACACCAGTCAGGGACCAGGGCCAGCAGCACTATGCGCAGTACAAACACAGCTCCTGTTTCAAAGAGCTACAGTCTAATCAACCTCTTATTAAAAGAACCTTGTATAAAGTATGATCAGATTTTTAAATCGTCTTAACCGGGTGTGTGTGTGTGAAGAAAATGGTGACTAGAGAGGGGAATACCAGGACAGAGAGTGGGAGAAGGTGGGGATTATACAGAGGAATCGGGGGGGGGGGGCAGAATCTAGGTGGAGCAAGTGAGACTAGAAAGAGGAACCAGAAGAAAATAGAGAAGACTGGGACTAAAAAAGGAAACTAGAGAGGAATGGGGGAGAAGATGGGGACTGGTGATAAGAATATGGATCCTGGGGAAAAAGAGAGGCCAGGAAAGGAGAGAGCAGGAATTTGGTAGAAAGTAGAGACTAGAATGATAAATAAAAGGGAAGAGTAGAACCTGTGGATTAGGTTCTAAGATTTTGGAGCAGAATTCAATAGCAAGGGGTTAATTTATTTCTGTGCCATGGAATCACAGACTGCATTGAGCCCTGATTATAATGGAAATTGCATTTCAGTGTTGCTGTTCCCATTACAATAAAGTTAAAACGGGTAGCTGAACAAATATGAACATTTTGAGCAGTCATGATCTGCAGATTCCTGCTATTCACATTTGTGTCAAGGACCTTAAATCTACAGTTGCCTCTGCTAAATTGTAATCACTTACCTAACATACAATATGATGATTAAAATGTTTAAAAATTGCCTTCCTTTATTATCAATTACATACGAAACAAATTTAGAAGTTGTAGCTAATGTCAGAAGATTTTTGTTGTCTAAAATAGCATTGTTTCTCCAGAATTTTCTTTTTTTCCCCAAGAGAATCTTTTTCCTAACTTAAGATTTTTACTTTTCTCTTCCTGTATCACCTTCCTTTACAGTAAGAGATTTATGCCTTACAAATGCATGTTTGATTGAAAGTGTGTATAGTATAATAAATAGTTTCTTCTGTAACATAGTTGCTGGATGTTTTTCCTACCTACAGCACAGAATAACAGACAAAATACTTCTCATCAAATGCCTGACTGTGTTGGGATTTGTTATCCTGATGTTCTTTCTCAATTCATTTGTTCCAGGCATTCATCTAGATCTTGGTGAGTCTGATTTCTCTGCTTTATCATACTGATAGACTTAGTAACGAAAAGGAGACATTTGAGTTTGGATCTCTTCACAAGGTCCTTTTCTTCTATACTATACATATCTCTCTCACAGAGTCCCATGACACTGATCAGACCAGAAGTTTCCCAGATTAAGTTCTCAAAACCCAGGCATGTCCCAATTAAATCAGTAGTGACAGGTATGCTGGTGACTTCCATTTTCTGACCTGCCTTCCTTTTACCAGAGAGGAGATCCATATCAGAGGGGTCAAAGGTGGGTTGGGTTCCCTTGGTGCCTGTGTGCATGCCTCTGAACCTGCCAAGAGCTGAGGTACTATGTATGACAAAAACCAAACATGAGAGAAAAAATCATTCCTGCAGGAAAATTAAAATGTTCTGGGAGCCATTCCTTCAGTATAAATATCTCTTTGTATATCTTCAGTTCTCTGATTCTTCATTATCAATGTCAATGATTTTCATCAATGAGACATCAAATTTGTATGGAATGTGGGGACTAAAATGGGTAATGTCCCTCAAAATAAGAAGTACCACTGAGAGGTACCTGTGTATTTAACAGGTTTCAGAGTAGCAGCCGTGTTAGTCTATATCCGCAAAAAGAAAAGGAGTACTTGTGGCATCTTAGAGACTAACAAATGTATTTGAGCATAAGCTTTCGTGAGCTACAGCTCACTTCATCAGATTTAACAGTTTGTAATTGAGCAAAAGCTAAATGGAATTTGATGGTTCAAAGAAAAGGTATTTTCCTGGTCCGATTTTCAAAGGCCTGCTGCGAACAATGGAGCTGTGAGAGCTTCTCATAGAAAAGGTCACAAGAATCCTTTGTACTGGAAAGTGTTGGGCAACATACATATAGAGTTTGCTATCTGCTCCCCTTATAATTACTCACCACCAGCAAACCAGATAACTCAGAAGATTAAATCCCCCTCCCTCTCCATTATTTCCCCCCTCTCACATTTTTCTGTCCCCAAACTCCCCATTTTTATCTGTCGGGGTGGTAAGATAAGGTTTACAGCATGACTTGAAGGTTTTCAGATTCGGCCTATTTCAGACTAAGGCTATGTTTCATTGTTAAAACTTTTGTTGTTCAGGAGTATGAAAAAACACCCCGAACGAAAAAAGTTTTAATGACGAAAAGCCCTTTGTTGGCAGGAGATGCTCTCCCAGTGATGAAGCTACCGACCCTCATTGGGGGTGGGTTTTTTTGGTTGCCTGGAGAGTTCTCTTCCTGTGACAAAGAGTGGCTACACTGTGTACCTTACAACAGCGCAACTGTAGCAGCCTAGCTGCACCATTGTAAGGTGCAGAGTGTAGACATAGCCTAAGGCAATGGAAGCTGTGGGAGAGTGAATTCCAAAGTTGTGAGGCCTTCACAAAGAACACTTGCTCAGAAGCCCTTTCTCATGTATACCAGTAGAGCTTTAGCTCAAGCACCTCTGCTGACCTCACCTGTGGAAGTATGGCACACAGACAGAGGTAAAGCAAACATTTTAAACTGCGCCCGGAAATCAACAGGGAGGCGCTGTGGCATATACTCCTGTCAAGATACTCTTACAAAGCCGTAGTTGGTTTAAATTCTTGCTTAGTTAAGGTATAGTCCCATGCAGAGTACCTGACAGTAGTCTTAGTGAGGCAGAAAACAGGCACTCGAGGTGGGCAGCTGAATGAAGAGAACATGAAGTGAAGTCAGACAGATCTCTTAAAAAGCACCCTTCTCTATTCCCACAAGGTAGGGAGTCTTTCCAAATCGGAGGCAGGGGTTTGGCAGTTTCCACATTGCTTCTCTTCTCCAGTCTCTGCTGGCATCTCTCAGATACTCCAACCACTTCTTCTCTAGAGCCTCATAGGGTCAGTCAGAGATAGGAAGGGAAAGGGACAGCCTTTACAGCTCAGAGCCTCTTTGATTTTTCAGCGCCTGTGCTGCAGAGGGAGTGTTCTCAGCAGTCCTGTGGAGCTGGAACTGTTGTGCTTACCCAAAGGGACTCATGATACAGCGTCATACCCCACTGAGAGGTCACATAAGCTGGGGGAGGGGGAAATTCTGAGTTTGAAGAGACATACCAGTGCTAGCTCCCCACCCACATGGGCAGGACTTCCCCAGATCCTGCAGCAGGGAGGGGACCTCAAACCATCCCAATAGGCACCCCCCACCAGTCCCTGAATTGACTCACATGAAGAGAGATAGGGAGGTGGTGTCCAACCCCTGTAGATGGGCTGGGGACCCACCAGACCCTGGCACACATGCATAGGAGGCAGTGAGAGGGGTTCAGAAACTGGTGGCGGGGAAGCCCCCCCACCATACCCTAGATCACATGAGGGGAGAGAGTGCTGCTCAGATCCCCCTAGAGGGGCAAGGGCCCCCCAGATATGGGCACATGGGAGGAAAGAATGTGGGTCTCACTGATATCTCGGCCCCTATTCTTCCCCACTCCCCCTAACACTCACCCCCACATCTACCTTCCAAGTGTCCCACCCCTCCAGTCCCCCTAGCTTCCACAGCTTCCTCACTTGAGCTCCCAACCTCTCTCCCGTCCCATACCATGCATCCTGCTTTATCCTCCCCCATAACCTCCTCTTTTTACTTCAGCCCCCAACCCTTCACCTCCTTTTCCCCCACTCCTCTGCCCCTTAGTGCCCCTTCCAGGAAGCATTCACATGTCTAATTTTTTTCTGAAAAATATTTTGGTTACATTACCATCAAAATAGAATTCTTCCATTGACCTAGCTACCGTCTCTCAAGGAAGTATGTTACCTACAGTGATGGGAGACCCCCTCTCATCAGTAATGACTACTGTGAAGCACTGCTACAGCGCTGCAGATGTCCCTTTGTAGCAGTTTTAGTATAGACATAGCCTCAGTCCAAAATGTCTTTTGTCTTAGGTGGGGGCTTGTAATTAACTTATCTTTAGGCCATGTCTACACTACAAAATTATGTTGCCTTACGTCAGCATACAGCCACTGTAGTTATTAAATCACTTGAGTGTGTGCACGCTTGGCAACTTGTGTTGGCAGTGCACATCCTCACCAGGAGCATTTGTATTGACTGAATCGTTGGTGTGGTACATTGTGGGACAGCTCCTGAAAGACAGTAACAGTTGGAGGCAATGCAGTGTCTACGCTGACACTACGTTGACCTCCCACTAGGGGAGGTGATGTTACTAAAGGGGTATAGAGAGTCACTTATATCAGCAGGAGTCAATTTAAGTGAAGATACTTCTACAGCTAGGTTGACAGAAGGGAGCTTACGTCAGCCTAACTGTATAGTGTACACCAAGCCTTAGGTATGTTAATTGAAGGATAAGTGACTCTCTGTACTTTGGGGGAACACCCAGCACCCCATGTTCATCCTTGTAAAACGATTATGTAGTATCCAATGCAAAGTTGGTCATGTCATGTGTCTTTGGAAGGCTCATGATGCACTGAGCATTGTCGTTATAGTGATGTTATAGTAATTGTTGTTACAGTAATGTTATAGGTTATAATTTCATGTATATAGTTATGAGGCTGAAAATGTATCCTCATGACTTAAAATAAGCCCAGGCAAAAACTCTCCAAGAGCAGAGAGGCAGTTCACACCTCATCAGGGCATGTATGGGACAAACCCAGCCAAGCCTCACAGGAAAAATGATGCTGGCTTAGGCAGCAACAAAAGGATCTGTTGGATTCTCGAGTGAGTCACCCCCTGCCTTTGGTCAGTTTGGGACTGTGATGAGGTAATGTTGACCTGACTGTGAAGGGGAGGGGGCAAAGCCAAGAGGGAAGAAAACATGATAAAAGGGAGAGCCATGCTCTTTCTCTCTCTTCCACCTACATCTACAGACACCACACCAAGCGATTGAAGCACTGATCAAAGGGGAGAGCCTGGCTGAAGGGCAACCAGCCAGCCTGTGGTGTGAAGCATCTAAGTTTGTAAGGACATTGAAAGTGTTCAGATCAGCTTAGAATGCATTTTGCTTTTATTTCATTTGACCAAATCTGACTTGTTATGCTTTGACTTATAATCACTTACATTTATCTTTGTAGTTAATAAATCTGTTTGTTTATTCTACCTGAAGCAGTGTGTTTGGTTTGAAACATGTCAGAGTCTCCCCTTTGGACAACAAGCCTGGTACATATATAAATTTTTTTGTTAAATTGATGAACTCATATAAGCTTGCAGCATCCAGTGGGCATAACTGGGCACTGCAAGACGGAGGTTCCTAGGGTTGTGTCTGGGACCGGAGATATTGGCTAGTGTCATTTGGTCAAAGAGCAGCTTGTATAGTAGAGGCTGTGCATGAACAGCCCAGGAGTGGGGGTTCTCACAGCAGAGCAGGTAAGGCTGGCTCCCAAAGTCAAGGATTGGAGTGACCTAGCGGATCACCGGTCCAGATAACACTAGAGGGGAACGTCACAGTAAGTTCACAGCCAACAATCTGTGAGGTATGTTATTCAATCACTCATTAGTACCTCTCCATTTAACAGAACGAGGCAGCAGAAGGAAAAAAATGTGCGTGTGTGTGTGTGTGGGGGGGCATGTAACTCGGACCGCAAATGACCCCAAATTTGGATCACTAACACTACCCGTGTTCCCATAGGGTGCACCAAATTTCAAAGCAATCTGAGTAACTCTTTGGATTTTGGAACACTTACAGGTGTTAAGCTTTAAAGCATATAAGATGGCAGGAATGGAAACCCTCTAGCTGTTTTATTGTATTGGTGCGTGGACTGTACATTTTTGTAAATATCGGTCTCCATTTGGGTCCTGTGAAGATTTAGTGGCGCCTTGCACTCCCTTTGTTAAAACTAAGACTGAGACTATTTTTTCAGGGATTACATCTCTGCAGTCCCTATCTCAAGTGACACTTCTGAGGCACACCAAATTTCCAAGGAATCCAAGTGACCATGTTGATTTTAGAAGACTTAGAAATGTTGACCTTTAAACAGAAGTCATGACACAACCTTAAGTATAATGATGCTGCTGTGCCCCTGTAATTAGTGTTAATGGGAGCCACAAGCTCACACCATGAGGGCTTATTGATAACTCCTGAACTTAATTTTAACTATCAGTTAGTTACATATTATTGTTACTGAACTTTTGCTGCTGTGAGTCTCCATGGTTTTTCAGTTCTACAGTGTATGGAAAAAAATTTCTTAAAATACAGCATATCATATACTCTAATGCATCTGTTAAAGTTGTTTAACATTTTTCCTCACAAAAAGGAAAGTGGATCTGTCATAAATATAAAGGGAAGGGTAACCACCTTCCTGTATACAATACTATAAAATCCCTCCTGGCCAGAGGCAACATCCTGTTACCTGTAAAGGGTTAAGAAGCTCAGGCAACCTGGCTGACACCTGACCCAAAGGACCAATAAGGGGACAAGATACTTTCAAATCTTGGGGGGCAGGGAGGAAGGCTTTTGGTTGTGCTCTTTGTTTACGTGGTTGTTCTCTCTTGGGGCTGAGAGAGGCCAGGCAGAAATTCATCTTCTCCAACCCATCCTAATCCAAGTCTCCAATATTGCAACCAGTATAGGTAAGCCAGGCAAGGTGGATTAGTTTATCTTTTGTTTTATGTGAATTTTCCCTGTGTTAAGAGGGAGCTTTATTGCTGTTTCTGTAACTTTAAGGTTTTGCCCAGAGGGGGATCCTCTGTGTTTTGTATCTGAATACCCTGTAAAGTATTTTCGATCCTGATTTTACACAGATGATTTTTACCTTTCTTTTTTTTTAAATAAAATCCATCCTTTAAGAACCTGACAGATTTTTCCATTGTTCCAAGACCCAGCGGTTTGGGTCTTTGATGATTTTGTAACAAATTGGTTAGGATATTATTCTCAAGTCTCCCCAGGAAAGGGGGTTTGTAAGGCTTGGGGGGATATTTTGGGGGAAGACGTCTCCAAGTGGGCTCTTCCCTGAATCTTTGTTAAATCGCTTGGTGGTGGCAGCGTACCAGGTTTTAACCTAAGCTGGTAGAAATAAGCTTAGGGGGCTTTCATGTGGGTCCCACATCTGTACCCTAGAGTTTAGGGTGGGGAAGGAACCCTGACAGGATTTTAGATGCGTGTTTACTTTTCCTGCAGAATAATATCTTATACAAAAGTTAGAGTGTTAGCAATCTAATAGCTTTTAACTGCATTTGGTAGAGTGAATCAGAAAGATTATGGAATTCTTTATCAAACCCCAGCGTTGATATAATTTTTCCATTATGAATTTAGAATCACTAAGCTAATTTGTAAACGCTGATGTTTTAATTTAAACAATAAAATAAGCATATTTAACAGCCTTATTAAATGCTAGCTGCCTTCCTGTTTAGTTTTCTTGTATCCCTTCATTAATTTATTTAGTTCTATTTATATGCAAATACATATGTTAATGCAGTGTTAAGGCTTAGACTTTAAACAAACAGAAATAGAAAATTTAGAGTGAAGGTTCCCACAACAGCCTTCGTTCTACCTCTTCTGTATTTGATTTTTTTTAAAGTAACTTCTGTTTTATTCTGTTGGTTAAGCCTTCCAGGGAAGATACTAATTTCACTATAGGTGTGTACAGTGCCTAGCACAATGATTTTTGACTGTGGCTCATATGTGCTAGCATCATATAAATAAATAATAATTAATGTATGTTTATACTTTATATGTAACAGTTGCACATATATCACATTTTGTACTATTTGATCTACGATCTGGTAATGGGATGTTATTTTAAAGTGTATTTTTTTTCCTGACTCTTGCATGGTAAAAATCCCAACTTTGATGTAGCATTAACAGATTTTTGCACAGAATTTTCTTTGTTTTTTTCTTTGTATGCCTTTCAACCTGTCCACAATTTGCTCCTCTGTATTACTCTAAAGTGAAGCTCCCATAACTTGGCTATGTGTTGTTCATAGGCCATACAGTTTCTCTGCAGAACTTCCTTTCCAACTTCCTCCCCAGTAGGATGGTTTTTTAAGCCAGTTATATGTTTGGCCTCCACACCATGCCCTGGGAAAAAGTTCCACAGGTTGACTATGTGTTTTGTGAAGAAGTATTTCCTTTTGTTTGTTTTAAACCTGCTGCCTATTAATTTCATTGGGTGACCCCTGGTTCATGTGTTATGTGAAAGTGAATAAGGAAGTGTTATTTATCCTTTCTCCAAACCATTCATGATTTTATAGACTTCTGTCAGATCCCCCTTAGTCATTTCTTTTCCAAGCTGAACAGTCTGTCTCTTTAATCTCTCCTCATATGGAAGCTATTCCATACCCCTACTAATTTTTGTTGCCCTTCTCTGTACCTTTTCCATTTCTAGTGTATCTTTTTGGAGAGGGAGCAGCCTAGGCTGTTTCTTTCAACTCGTAGACACGGAATAAACCAGACTTGCCTGGGCTATGGATAACGGGGTTAAGCTTACGTAAAGGAATATGTGTGTAGGGCTCTTTGTTATTTTAAATCCACTTCTCTAAGTCCTGTGTACCTTATGGGGAGAATAAATCCTGCTTTGTTTTGAAGTAGCTGTTTCTGTATCACTGCAAACACATGCTGTCACAGGCTCCCGGAGGGTGGCTCCTTCAGGCGCCAGGCCCATTGTGCTCACTAAATAATGCAGCTGGCAACTGAGAGTATAAACTGGAGACCCAGCTGGAGATGGTTGGATCATGAGATCCCGCCCCAAGGCAAAGTGGAGGCACAGGCATGCCACATAATAGGGGTGCACTTCGGGGACTGCAAAAGGGTCTCAGCAGGAGTAGCCTACTCAGGGGCTGTGACAAGTTGTTCCAGTGGTTAATTACCCTCACTGTGAAAAATGTGCACATTATTTCTTGTCTGAATTTATCTGGTTACAACTTCTAGCCATTGAATCTTGTTATACTTTGCTAGAGCGAAGGGCCTTCTATTATCAAATTTTGGTTCCCCACATACATAGTTATAGACAGTGATCCAATTACCTCTTAGCTGTCTCTAAATATTATAAGATTTAATTGGTGAACTCCTCTGTGCTTATACGCAGTTTCCTCCTTGAGAATGAATTCTCATCTGTATTTTAGATTCACTGCAGTTCACACCTCTGGCTGTGCCATACATCGCATTGTTCTTGACTTCCCGTAATTCTGTAAAATATTGTCCTTGAAACCTGGGAATGCTGCTCAGCTGCACCCTAACATCAGCCCTTCGCATGTTCCTCTCATGATCAGTGGGATTTTATGTTGTTATAACATTTAAATCCTGTGACCTGAGCACTGTAAAAAGAATGCATTCATTGTTTTCATTTCATTTAATCTGACTTCTGCTTTATTCAGTAAACTAGATTTTATAGGCCTCCTTTTCATTTTATTGCCAATGCATTCCATTTAGAAATGTGTTGAACTGTTATGATCACAAAAGGCCCTTGTTGTGTGGTCCTTCCTTTGGAAACCACTTGTCACATTCACTGACTCATTTACATAATTCTCAGGAAGTTTTGAAGAAATTGACAAGAGAAATTAAAGACTATAATTTGAAAGGGCACCAGCAGAACAAAATCGAAATGATGTTCATACAGTGTATGATGCAAATTAGAGTGGAAGTTTTGTCTTTTTACAAAATGAGTGACACCTCAAATTCAGCTCGGTGAGTTTTGCCCATGTAATTTCACTTGATTTTCAGCTTGCTGTTGTTTAAAGAGACATGCAGATTGCCAGCTTTTACTGTAGTTTCTATGATTGAACTAGTGATTATAACAGACTAGTGGTTGAGTAGCCAAGTGTAGCGCTTGCTTGGAAAATTGCCTAGTGATGAAGAAAGCTCTATGTTGCTCTAGAGTCTCTCATAAACTTGATTAAAGTTACAGTTGTTACTTTGTACAGTTGTACAGAAGTTACATTCAAAACTAAAAATTTGAATGTAATATGCACTGAACCAGTGTTTGTTCTGCTTAGAAAAACTGAGCCTGATTCTCCAATCACTGTACCCTATGAAACTTAAGCAGCTTCCATCCCCTACTTGTGGGTTCTTGTTTAACATGTTTCAAAAAGTGGATCTCAGAGTTCACTAGTTCATAGCAGAATACAGTTGAGGCAAATAAGCAGGGAGCGATGTGTACAGAAGCTTGCACAGCTGCTGACAGTGCTACACCTAATTTAGATTACTTAAATCTACAGGTCCAGGACTAGGCAAACCCACTTATCAGTGACAAATAGGAAACTTTTCATAACCTGTTAAATTCTACACAATTTAAACTTTGTGAAAAAGTCAAGTCCTCATGCAAAGAGAATATTCCAAATGTGAAATAAATGTAAACTGCGGGGTGTCTTTCTGAGAGTGTAAACAACCTGAAAAAAATGAGGTGTATATAGGTTATTGCCCCAAACTTGTTTCCCGGACACAGCCTGAGCAACTGACCTGTGTATTAGGGAGCCCCTTTGGGGTGGGGGTGACATTGCACTCTATATGATTTTATGAAAATATGCTAATGAGTGTGAATATAATGTAACTGGAATATGCTTCATGCAAAAGGTCTCTTGTAAGGTATCATTACAAAGTTTATAATCTACTGAGTGTGGTCATCCTATTTGTATAAATGTATCACTCTTGTATCGGAAACTAGAAAATATGAAATATAACTCTGAGGGCCTATTGTAATTATGCAAAATGTGGGCCATTAATGGTGGTTTGGAATTTTGATGGCTCTCATCAACCAGGAAAATTGACTGTGGATGGCTCTGTTTGCAGGCAGGCCTTCCTGTGAGTCAGGCTGGGAGGAATGAAGGCTTGGGGTCTCACAGGACATGTGATCATGTCACCTGAACTGGGATCCATTTTTAACATGGTGCTTTTCCATTTAGAAGGGGGGGTGGGAACCCAGAGAGGGAGAAAGAATTCCTGCCTTATGCAAAAGATATATAAGGAGGTGGAACAGAACAAAGGGGGTGGCAATCATGAGAAATCCCCTAGCTACCACCTGAGCTGGAACAAGGGCTGTACCAGGGAAAGGATTGTGCCCAGACTAGGAAGGCATACAGTCTGTGATAGAAGCTTATTGAAACATCTGAGGGTGAGGTTTTATCTGTATTCAGTTTTCTTACTGTATTAGGTTTAGACTTGTGTGTTTTATTTGATTTTACTTGGTAATTCACTTCGTTCTGTCTGTTATTATTTGGAACCACTTAAATCCTACTTTTTATATTTAATAAAATCACTTTTTACTTATTTATTAACCCAGAGTATAGCATTAATAACTTGGGGTGGGGGGGCAGCCAAACAGCTGTGCATATCTCTCTGTCAGTGTTATAGAGGGTGAACAATTTATGAGTTTACCCTGTATAAGCTTTATACAGGGTAAAATGGATTTATTTGGGGTTTGGACCCCATTGGGAGTTGGGCATCTAGTGTTGGAGACAGGAACACTTCTTAAGCTGTTTTTAGTTAAGCCTGCCGCTGATGCTCACGGAAGCTACTGGATCGCATGCCCTGATTCTCATGGGTGACTTTAATTTTCCTGATATCTGCTGGGAGAGCAATACAGCGGTGCATAGACAATCCAGGAAGTTTTTGGAAAGCGTAGGGGACAATTTCCTGGCGCAAGTGCTCGAGGAGCCAACTAGGGAGGGCGCTTTTCTTGACCTGCTGCTCACAAACCGGGTAGAATTAGTGGGGGAAGCAAAAGTGGATGGGAATCTGGGGGGCAGTGACCATGAGTTGGTTGAGTTCAGGATCCTGACACAGGGAAGAAAGGTAAGCAGCACGATATGGACCCTGGACTTCAGGAAAGCAGACTTCGACTCCCTCAGGGAACGGATGGCCAGGATCCCCTGGGGGACTAACTTGAAGGGGAAAGGAGTCCAGGAGAGCTGGCTGTATTTCAAGGAATCCCTGTTGAGGTTACAGGGACAAACCATCCCGATGAGTCGAAAGAATAGTAAATATGGCAGGCGACCAGCTTGGCTTAATGGTGAAATCTTAGCGGATCTTAAACATAAAAAAGAAGCTTACAAGAAGTGGAAGGTTGGACATATGACCAGGGAAGAGTATAAAAATATTGCTCGGGCATGTAGGAATGTTATCAGGAGGGCCAAATCGCACCTGGAGCTGCAGCTAGCCAGAGATGTCAAGAGTAACAAGAAGGGTTTCTTCAGGTATGTTGGCAACAAGAAGAAAGCCAAGGAATGTGTGGGCCCCTTACTGAATGAGGGAGGCAAACTAGTGACAGAGGATGTGGAAAAAGCTAATGTACTCAATGCTTTTTTTGCCTCTGTTTTCACTAACAAGGTCAGCTCCCAGACTGCTACGCTGGGCATCACAAAATGGGGAAGAGATGGCCAGCCCTCTGTGGAGATAGAGGTGGTTAGGGACTTTTTAGAAAAGCTGGACGTGCACAAGTCCATGGGGCCGGACGAGTTGCATCCGAGAGTGCTGAAGGAACTGGCGGCTGTGATTGCAGAGCCATTGGCCATTATCTTTGAAAAGTCGTGGCGAACCGGGGAAGTCCCGGATGACTGGAAAAAGGCTAATGTAGTGCCAATCTTTAAAAAAGGGAAGAAGGAGGATCCTGGGAACTACAGGCCAGTCAGCCTCACTTCAGTCCCTGGAAAAATCATGGAGCAGGTCCTCAAAGAATCAATCCTGAAGCACTTGCATGAGAGGAAAGTGATCAGGAACAGCCAGCATGGATTCACCAAGGGAAGGTCATGCCTGACTAATCTAATCGCCTTCTATGATGAGATTACTGGTTCTGTGGATGAAGGGAAAGCAATGGATGTATTGTTTCTTGACTTTAGCAAAGCTTTTGACACGGTCTCCCACAGTATTCTTGTCAGCAAGTTAAGGAAGTATGGGCTGGATGAATGCACTACAAGGTGGGTAGAAAGCTGGCTAGATTGTCGGGCTCAACGGGTAGTGATCAATGGCTCCATGTCTAGTTGGCAGCCGGTATCAAGTGGAGTGCCCCAAGGGTCGGTCCTGGGGCCGGTTTTGTTCAATATCTTCATAAATGATCTGGAGGATGGTGTGGATTGCACTCTCAGCAAATTTGCGGATGATACTAAACTGGGAGGAGTGGTAGATACGCTGGAGGGGAGGGATAGGATACAGAAGGACCTAGACAAATTGGAGGATTGGGCCAAAAGAAATCTGATGAGGTTCAATAAGGATAAGTGCAGGGTCCTGCACTTAGGACGGAAGAACCCAATGCACAGCTACAGACTAGGGACCGAATGGCTAGGCAGCAGTTCTGCGGAAAAGGACCTAGGGGTGACAGTGGACGAGAAGCTGGATGTGAGTCAGCAGTGTGCCCTTGTTGCCAAGAAGGCCAATGGCATTTTGGGATGTATAAGTAGGGGCATAGCGAGCAGATCGAGGGACGTGATCGTTCCCCTCTATTCGACATTGGTGAGGCCTCATCTGGAGTACTGTGTCCAGTTTTGGGCCCCACACTTCAAGAAGGATGTGGATAAATTGGAGAGAGTCCAGCGAAGGGCAACAAAAATGATTAGGGGTCTGGAACATATGAGTTATGAGGAGAGGCTGAGGGAGCTGGGATTGTTTAGCCTGCAGAAGAGAAGAATGAGGGGGGATTTGATAGCTGTTTTCAACTACCTGAAAGGGAGTTCCAAAGAGGATGGCTCTAGACTGTTCTCAATGGTATCAGATGACAGAACGAGGAGTAATGGTCTCAAGTTACAGTGGGGGAGGTTTAGATTGGATATTAGGAAAAACTTTTTCACTATGAGGGTGGTGAAACACTGGAATGCGTTACCTAGGGAGGTGGTAGAATCTCCTTTCTTAGAGGTTTTTAAGGTCAGGCTTGACAAAGCCCTGGCTGGGATGATTTAACTGGGAATTGGTCCTGCTTTGAGCAGGGGGTTGGACTAGATGACCTTCTGGGGTCCCTTCCAACCCTTATATTCTATGATTCTATGATGGGGGACGTGGTTCAGATCTGGATCTGGGTTTGCAGCAGGCTAGTGTGTCTGGCTCAAACCAGGAAGGGCACTGAAGTCCCAAGCTGCCATGGGAAACAGGCTCAGGGGTAGTCTCAGAACATCAGGTGGCAGGTCCCAAGGGATTTTCTGTGATCCAACCCATCACAGTGGGTGTGAAGGGATTTTTTTCCCCCAGGCCACCCCACTGAGGCAGGACTGTGTAGGGACCTCCAGAGCTGCCAGGAAGAAAAGAGGAGGATTTATGCCAGAGAGAGATGTGAACAGCCTCCATTCATCTTGAAAGGCTTGTCAGCTCTCAATAATCTTTGTCTTAGTTTTACACCTCAGACTGCTGTTCTAGAATTTTGGGAGGCTATAGCCACCACCCAGCACTGGTAGTAAATAGGGTAAATCTTCTGAATCTGCCACACTGCATGGTTGTTAAGGGTTGTACAGGCCTATCAACTTTCATGTGAACTAAATTAATGTAAATAGAAACGTGTAAAACTAGATTGATGCTGGGTAAAAAAAGAATGTGGGGGGGGAAGGGAATGTTTTGACATTTCAGTTTAGAAATTAAATGTTGTCTCAGATGAGTTTTAGGGATAGTTAGGGTGAAAGGTCAATAATTTAAAAGTTTGCTGCTGTCTTGGGTTTTCTTCTTCCAAAATATTTGGAAGCACATTTTAAATAAATAATTTAGGGTGGCAGATGTTAGCTTAGGAGTCAAGAATACCAACTTTACTGGGAAGGCATCTAGAATATTAAACAAAAAAAGATTGTGTTTGACACATTTTAAGGGAGGCTAAGGCTTTGTGCCAAAATAAAAATTCTCAAGGTTCATTCAGTATTCATAGCCTATTTCACTGTGCCTTTGTGTAAAAAGTGATTTATTCTCTTTAATCATTTGCAGAATTTAGCGTTTTCTTCCAAAGTATCTAGGGGTGAAATATTAATCATTGCAATACAAATGAGCTTATAGGTATTGACTGCAAAGTAACTATTCACAATGATATTTGAATCTCACCCGTATTTAAGTTCTTAACAGCTAATATTTCTTCTTCCATCATTTTACTTCTAGAGCATTCCCATATGGTTTGGTAAATTAGAGGGTAGGACAGAAACTCCAGGAACTAACCTTCTTTCACAAAGTTTTAAATAAAAGGTTGAACAAACTAATTGCATGAAAACTACTTCACACATGTTAATGTTTCCGATTTTTTTGGCCCTAATACATTTGTGTGAGGGAGACCTTCACTATAAATTGCATAACTCATACTATTTATAAGGGTGGTGGTGAATTAGAAGAAATTGTTCAATATCTTCATCAATGATCTGGAGGATGGTGTGGATTGCATCCTCAGCAAGTTTACAGATGACACTAAACTGGGAGGAGAGGTAGATACGCTGGAGGGTAGGGATAGGATACAGAGGGACCTAGACAAATTAGAGGATTGGGCCAAAAGAAATCTGATGAGGTTCAACAAGGACAAGTGCAGAGTCCTTCACTTAGGACAGAAGAATCCCATGCACCGCTACAGACTAGGGACCAAATGGTTAGGCAGCAGTTCTGCAGAAAAGGACCTGAAGTTACAGTGGATGAGAAGCTGGATATGAGTCAACAGTGTGCCCTTGTTGCCAAGAAGGCCAATGGCATTTTGGGCTGTATAAGTAGGGGCATTGCCAGCAGATCGAGGGACGTGATTGTTCCCCTCTATTCGACATTGGTGAGGCCTCATCTGGAGTACTATGTCCAGTTTTGGGCCCCACACTACAAGAAGGATGTGGAAAAATTGGAAAGCATCCAGCGGAGGGCAACAAAAATGATTAGGGGACTAGAACACATGACTTATGAGGAGAGGGTGAGGGAACTGGGATTATTTAGTCTTCAGAAGAGAGGAGTGAGGGGGGATTTGATAGCTGCTTTCAACTACCTGAAAGGGGGTTCCAAAGAGGATGGATCTAGACTGTTCTCCGTGGTAGCAGATGACAGAATGAGGAGTAATGGTCTCAAGTTGCAGTGGGGGAGGTTTAGGTTGGATATTAGGAAAAACTTTTTCACTAGGAGGGTGGTGAAACACTGGAATGCGTTACCTAGGGAGGTGGTAGAATCTCCTTCCTTAGAAGTTTTTAAGGTCAGGCTTGACAAAGCCCTGGCTGGGATGCTTTAGTTGGGATTGGTCCTGCTTTGAGCAGGGGGTTGGACTAGATGACCTTTTGAGGTCCTTTCCAACCCTGATATTCTAAGATTCTAACTTTAATTTTACTAGGCCCTGTCTGTCTGGATTTAGGCTCTTATCCAAGGCCCACTGAAATCAGTGCAAGTCTTTTTGTTGACTTCACTGGGCTTTGGATCTGATCCTTAGTCTATTGCATACACAGAGTGTACCAATGAAATGAGGACTATTGAAAGCTATAGAGTTCTCCATTTGTTTATGATAATGTACACAGGATTATCTCAATTATGTCTCCATCAACAGTCATGAAGGAACTCCTCTAGCTGTTCCATTGTTTAACTCTATGTAATACCTTTTGGTTAGTTCTGAACACTACCATGCCTCAACCAAAAGCCCCTCACTGTTCCCAGAACATTCTAGCCAGTTCCTTTCTGATCACAGCCTGCTAAGCAGGTCTCCACAGGAATTGATTAATGCAGTTCCAGCTCTCATTGCCTGACACCTCTTCCCAGACACTGGATATCCTTTTTTCTGACTTCCAGTGAATACCAACTGTATTGGCTGGGAAGCTCCTGCCTTCAGTCAGCCTTTTCCTCAGGAGCTGATGGTTGAATCTCTGTTCTCTTCCCTGGTGAGCTGTTTTGCTACCCTTTGAAATTCCTCCTCCAGCTCTGTGCAAGCCTTGCAGGTGTGATGGGATGGAGCTGGTTGAGCGCAGAGCAGCTCCTTAACCCCCTGTGGTTCTGGGTGTGGTTTGTATACCGCATCACACCATCCCAATGTCTCTTGTCTGTAGTCATTCCTCTTGCTAATTTTTCACAAGTGTTGTTCCTGCCAAAAGTAAGCTGCCAGTTTCTACAAGTGAGGCTGTCTCCTTAACTCCTGGCCTGAAAAGGATGGACAGCAGAGCGGCACATTAAGGCATTCTGACTTTTAAGGATTTCCACCCATGAACTGCCTTCTATTATTTCATCTCTTACGGCATGTAGCAGTGCTGAGTTAAGCTGGCTGGAAGCCATTTCTTGGATTCAAGAACAAAAAGGCACATGAGTGACTTGCGCATTTTATTTTGCTGCTCTCTGATGTACATCATGTAGAGAATTTGAAAATACTAGCTTTCTGTTTTGATTTAAGTGTGTAGGTGTTAAAATGAGGGTGAACATAATGGTTTTTTAAGTATTTGGCTTATCCTTATCTGACTGTTTTTATATATATATATATATATATATATATATATATATATATATATATATATATATATATATATATATATATATATAAATAAAGACACCTTTCTGCATAGCACAAATAATTTGATAAAGTGAACTATCTTTTTGCTATAGTGAGAGTTAGCATGTTGGAATGGAACCAGATTCTTGCAATCAACATTGGCTTGAACACAGAATGTCAGGTCCAATCCATGCCTTCGTGGCAAGTTAACTTTGCAACACTTCTGCTTGGAATGTGTGAGAGAAAGGTGTCTGCTTTCAAGGACATTCTTAATGTTAGTCTCTTTTGAGGCAAATTTCCCAAAATAGGTGCGCAAATTATGCCTTCAAAATGTGCATTCATCCTTGCAAAACCGACGTTGTCCAGACAGTTGCACAACATGTGACTTATAATTGTGTGTGCAAATGCCTGTGTTTTCAGTACAACTTTTGTTTTGTGAAATGTACCCTTTCAATCTAAATATTCACACCCCCTTCATTTTATTTTTGACTCACAAGGATGATGTAAGATATATATTTTAATATTTGTCTTTTTAAAAATCTGGCAGCTTTTACTGAGAGAAGGCTCTGTAAAATGATGCAGACCTATATACATAGGAAGTCATGTAGCTGTTACATCCGTCTATACAAATCTCTTGTAGCTAGGGCAATGGTAGTGACCAGAGGCATTTGGCCATTTCAGATGTCAGTGTTTAATTGTGTTTTTCACAGAGTTCTACCTTAAAGATCATCACATCTTCTATCACTTGGATTAAACAGGACTATCAACAAGAATAGTGAGTGTGGACTTTGTAATGCAATGGTAGATGTGATTTCTCCACTCTGACCCCACAGTGACCAATTGCTATTGTTTTAACAAAAGGTTACCTGAATAAAGCCCAGTTGATCTTGGAATTTAAATCTGGTGTCACTCATATTGTGGATGTGCTGATCTTTTGGCTGAAAAGCAGCTGGTCTTGCTGTGTCTCCTCTGCTCCTTATTCTATGCTGTGGTCTTTGCTTTTTCATTTGATCTCTTCCCTCCATCATAGGTTGCTGTTTCTTTTCAGCTCTCTCACATTCTTTCCCTTCACTCATGCCGGATGAAGCTGCCACTGTCACGTTGCAAACAGCCCTACACAATCACCATCACAGTTCCATCCCCGAGGCAGGCATAAAATGTGCTATTGCAAGTGGCATAACAGCCTAGAAATCATTTATATCTAGTGAGACCTGTTTTAGGAGGCCAACAACCATCACTTACTTAACAGAAGAGATCTAATAAAGGCAGAACAAGATTGTGTTTGGGCAAAGTTAGAAAAAGTCTATTCAAGATTAAAAAAACTTATCTGGTGCCAACATTTATTATTTGTAAAAACTTAACACACGTTCATACAATTTGTGTATTCAGGTGCATATGGCAAAGTAACAGCGCTAAAATTAAGATGCTTTAAAATACTTCAGTGCAGTACAATTTTATTTTACATTCAGAACTGTTAGAAAAAAAGAGTCCAGGAGAAGGGGTTCTTTCTGAGTGGAATATTTCAGCGTTTTAGTCAACATAAATGATTTTGAAATAGCATAGAGAGTACATTTGTAAAGTTTGTGGATGATACCAAGCTGGGAGGGGTTGTAAGTGCTTTGGAGGACAGGATTAGAATTCCAAATGATCTTGACGAACTGGAGTAATGGTCTAAAATAAATAGGATTTAATTCAACAAGGAGAAATGCAGAGTACTACACTTAGGAAGGAAAAATCAATTACACAAATACAAAGTGGAAATGACTACCTAGGAAGGATTAATGCAGAAAAGGATCTAGGATTATAGTGGATCACAAACTAAATGAGTCAACAGTGTAACACTGTTGCAAAAAAAAAGCGAACATTCTGGGATGTATTAGCAGGAGTGTTGTAAGCAAGACATGAGAAGTAATTCTTCCATGCTACTTAGAATAATAAGAATAATAAGGCCTCAGCTGGAGTACTGTGTCCAGTTCTGTGCATCACACTGTGGGGAAGATGTGGAAAAATTGGAAAGAAGTCCAGAGAAGAGTAACCAAAATGATTTAAGATCTAGAAAACGTACAAGGAAAATTGAAAAACTGGGTTTGGTTAGTCTGTAGATGAGAAGACTGAGTGGGGACATGATAATAGTCTTCAAGTATGTAAAAGTTTGTTATAAAGAGAAGAGTGATAAATTGTTTTCCTTATCCACTGAAGACACAATAAGATGTAATGGGTTTAAATTGCAGCAAGGGAGATTTAGGTTAGACATTAAGAAAAACTTCCTACCTGTCAGGGTAGTTAAGCATTGGACCAAACTACTTAGGTAGGTTGTGGAATCTCAGTTCTTGGAGGTTTTTAAGTGTAGGTTAGACAAACACCTGTCAGGGATGGTCTAGATAATATTTAGTCCTGCCACAGTGCAGGGGACTGGACTAGATGACATATCGAGGGTCCCTTCCAGTTCTACATTTCTCTGATTCTACGTCTTTAATTTCATTAATGGATCCAAATAGTTCCACCTTTTGTGGGTATTTGTCTGATTGATCTCTCTCTCTCTCTCTCTCTCTCTCTCTCTCTCACACACACACACACACGCAACATTAGCAAATACTCAGTGTTGATGTGTACTCAGGTTTCATGTGTGGAGTGCATGTATACTCAGGTTGCATGTTTTTGTAGAGGAAATATGAAGCTGTAATTAAAGTTTTGTATTATACTGTGAGGGAGATTAATGTGTTGTGTGTTTTTCTTATGTGTTGGAGGCAGATGGAAGTTCCTTGTGAAGATGGGGAGTCTATCATCATCAGTGGAGATGATGTGTTCAGGCATTAGTGAGTGGTTAAGAGATGTCCCATAACTTGGCATTCCCTTATTTTCAGGCATGACACCCCTAGCGACGTTTCATCCCTTGTAAACAAATTTTCATTTGGGGAACATCCTGGGTTTTTGATACAGCACATATAAGATGTATAGCTGTCCCCTCTTGATGAGGTTGCTGGACTGCTGTGGTGCCCTAAACCTTCTTAATATACTTAATAGAATGCCAGGTGTACCATGACTTGAAGGAAAGCACTGAAGACATGTTAGTTGCTAGCCCAGCACGTACCTGGTGGGTCCCAAAAACACACACATGCACAAATTACACACACACAAAGTTATGAGTAATAGTGGTCATTTTGACTGAAGGAAAATTTTGAATACACTGGAAAAGAGAAAAATAATTAATAATGGTGTTTAATTGCAAACTGATTTTGTTAAATGCACACTCATCACTAGCTGGTGGGGAGTTTTAACTATAGGGAACATGCGAATCATAACAGACCAGCTATTTATCAGCAGAAAGGAACTGACGAAAAGTGAGAGACGGGGGAAAGAGTTTTCTTAAAGTGCTAATTTTTAATTAATTTCAATTCATAAACCAAGTAACAGATTTACTTGCAAATTCCAGAAAATGCAGTCCTTACCCACAAATTATGTGCTGTAAATTTGAGAAAGATTCACTATATTCAACTTGCAAAACAAAGAGGCTGAATATTTTCTTCAATTGTAAAATAGACTCCAGCCTTAATATAGAGGTACTATTGTACCAGTATAATACATACATACACACATGCACGCACGTTATATGCACAAATGGCTGTGTACGTACATATTCCCACTGCATGTGGTGATAATACCAATATAACTAACTGGAGAACCATGTGATAAATGAAATTTACTACATTGGCCTGCAATGGCAAAAAATTCATCTGCTCTGGGACTTCTACTAAAATTCCACACCTTTAGGCTTCAACAAACAACTACTTAAAAAGAAAAAGGCAACCTGCCGGAGAAATGTTTCTCTGTTTCCCTCACGTGGGGGAATTTCCACTCAAAATTACTCTGTCCCAAGTTCTAGAATGGGGCAAGCTTCACCAGTGACTGGTTTAAATTTCAATATCTTGTCACTGTACAGGGCTAGCCATGGAATCTGTACACAACTGGATAGGTAAAATTCCAAGCTTGCCAATGGAACCCAGTATCTGTTTAGCACCTTGTTATTAGCTTTCAAATCATAACGTTTTTAGGTAGAGAAAAATACTTTTGGTTATTTATAGAGATTTCCATGTCTCCCTCTGGGCTCTATACTGCTAGGCTAATGTTAAAAGAGGCCTCAATCTGGTAAAGCACTTAAGCACATGCTTAATTTTAAGCATGCGAGTAGTCCCTTCGAAGGCAACAACAGGGCTCCAATGCATCATACTAATGTTTTTTTGAAGCTCAGTAAAACATATCTAAAACTGTCTTTCTCTAACATACCAAATGTAACATGTTCAGAATAAATGGTATTATGGTGCAGAATTGTTTTTATCACCCCTTGTTTGGGATGATCTACTTAATTTACTAGTGACTTTGCCAGTGCAGTCGTACCAAACTCATGCTAATATAACTTTGTATTCTGTGTGTGTGTACCTATATGATATACTGTTTTTTTTGGTCTTCACTGCAAATATGTCTGATGACTTGGCATCTTGCACAAATGGAAACTCTGGATGTACCTTTAAGATTTTCATGCAAAGGAAACTATTTCAGATTACAACAATTAATATGCATATATGGTTTCTCAGGATTTCAGGTTCTTAGAAGGATGCCCATTTTATCAAGCTTTTCAATTTGGATGTATGCCAAACAATATCCCAGTTATTAAAAGCGACAGCTTTTTCTTAATTAGTCATTTGCAAAATCTGCAGCTGCCGTGGTTATCTTTCCCCTCTCCTTCCTCATATTCTAGACACTAATTCAAGTCCTTGATTATTTTCAAAATAGAGAGTCAGCTCTCTTTTGGACTGCAATAATATTCTGTTTGCAATCAGAGATTTCTGTTCTGAAGATTTTCTTTCTCAGTGGAGTTTAATGTGAAATAAACCAAAGCACAAAACTATTTCTGTTTTTTTTTCCCTGGGGCAGTGCAGAATATGTGCACACCCTTCCTGTGTAGGAGGCATCACAGAATTTTCAGAGTGCATGGTACATTAAAGTTACATGATAGCCCTATTTCTCTAAAACCAATAGAAACTGTAGACATAACTGTATCCTGTAGAAACCATAACTGTGCAGAACAGGAGTTTAAGATCAGCTCATCAAACAAGAGAGACACTGACTGATTTCTCTCTCTCTCTCTCTCTCTCTCTCTCTCTGATCTACTGTATTGTAAAACACAAACCATTTAGGATGTAATAGAAATGGGATGAAATTTAATAGTGCAAAGTGCAAGGTCATGCTCAATTTTTGCTGTAAGCTGGGGACTTATCAGTTGGAAGTGACAGAGGAGGCGAAAGACTTGGGTGTATTGTTTGATCACAGGATGAAGTGTTAGTACCATTATACAAGGCACTTCTGAGACCTCATCTGGAATACTGTGTGCAATTTTGTTCTTCCATGTTCAAGAAAGATGAATTCAAACTGGAACAGGTGCAGAGAAGGGCTATGAGAATGATTGGAGGAATGGAAAAATCTACCTTATGAGAGGAAACTCAAAGAACTTGGCTTTGTTTAGCCTAACCAAAAGAAAGCTGAGGAGAGAGATGCTTGCACTCTATAAATACACCAGAGGGATAAATACCAAAGAGGCAGAGGAGTTATTTAAGTTAAGCACCAAGGTAGACATACAACCAAATGGATATAAACTCTCCATCAACAAGTTTAGTCTTGAAATTAGACAAAGGTTTCTGACCATCAGAGGAGTAAAGTTCTGGAACAGCCTTCCAGGGGGAGCAGTGGGGAAAAAAAACCTAACTGGCTTCAAGACTGAGCTTGATAAGTTTATGAAGGGGGTGGATGGTATAATGGGACTGCCTACAATGGTATGTGACCCCTGGTGGACTGCTAGTGGCAAAAATCCCCAGCAGCCAGAGATGGGACAATAGATGGGAAGGGTTCTGAGTTACTACAGAGAATTTTTTCCCAGGTATCTGCCTGGTGGGTATTGCCCACAGGCTTAGGGTCTAATTGCTCACCATGTGTGACTTTGAGAAGAAATTTCCCCCTGGGTCAGATTGGCAGAGACCCTGGTTTTTTTTTTTTTTTTGCCTTCCCCTGCAGCTTGGGGCACAAGTCACTTGCGGGTTTAAACTAGTGTAAATTATGAATCTTCTGTAACTTGAAGTCTTTAAACAATGATTTGAGGACTTCAGTAACTCAGCCAGAGGTTAGGAATCGGTGACAGGAGTTGGGGGTGGTGTTCTGTGGCCTGCAATGTGCAGGAGGTCAGTCTAGATGATCACGATAGACTTGAAGGTCAGAAGGGGCCATATAGGCAATGAAATACAGTAAATTAGGACACTCTGCTCTCATTCTTTTAGGTCTTAGCTGCTGTTTCTTCTTTGTCTTCTCTTTCCTTTCCTCTCTCTCTCTGCTCCTGTCTGCTACCTTTTGTTGCTTCTTCCTCTTGCACTTTGTTGTTGTTAGCTTCTGTTGTTGTGAGTGGGCTTCTGTGGAAAGGTGGGTTTTGCATGTGTCATAAATATAAAGGGAAGGGTAAACCCCTTTAAAATCCCTCCTGGCCAGAGGAAAAATCCTCTCATCTGTAAAGGGTTAAGAAGCTAAAGGTAACCTCGCTGGCACCTGACCAAAATGACCAATGAGGAGACAAGATATTTTCAAAAGCTGGGAGGAGGGAGAGAAACAAAGGGTCTGTGTCTGTTGGTATGCTGCTTTTGCCGGGGATAGAACAGGAATGGAGTCTTAGAACTTTTAGTAAGTAATCTAGCTAGGTATGTGTTAGATTATGATTTCTTTAAATGGCTGAGAAAAGAACTGTGCTGAATAGAATAACTATTTCTGTCTGTGTGTCTTTTTTGTAACTTAAAGTTTTGCCTAGAGGGATTCTCTATGTTTTGAATCTAATTACCCTATAAGGTATCTACCATCCTGATTTTACAGAGGTGATTCCTTTACTTCTATTTACTTCTATTTCTATTAAAAGTCTTCTTGTAAGAAAACTGAATGCTTTTTCATTGTTCTCAGATCCAAGGGTTTGGGTCTGTGGTCACCTATGCAAATTGGTGAGGATTTTTACCAAACCCTTCCCAGGAAGTGGGGTGCAAGGGTTGGGAGGATTATGGGGGGAAAGACGTGTCCAAACTACGTTTCCCAGTAAACCCATTTAGAGTTTGGTGGTGGCAGTGGATATTCCAAGGACAAAGGATAAAATTAATTTGTACCTTGGGGAAGTTTTAACCTCAGCTGGTAAATGTAAGCTTAAGAGGTTTTCATGCAGGTCCCCACATCTGTACCCCTAGAGTTCAGAGTGGGGGAGGAACCTTGACAGCATGGTAATAGGAAGACTAGATGTCATGTGATGACTAAAGATCATTCTGATACTTGCCAGTAGGATGAGCCTCAACCTAAAAGGTTCCTAAAAGGTTACCAAAAAGGCTGTGCCTCCATCCCTTTGATAGCTTTCCCCAGGGACACCAATAGTTTGTGTGTCCCGATAGGGTACAATGGGCTCTGAGAGTCTTGAATAGAGAAGCCAGTCCCCGCAGTACCCTGGTTCCTTAAAATGGTTCAAGATTAGGGAATGGACCCTAAACTGGAGCCAGGACAAGCGGGAAGTCAACTGAAGGCACAAAGCCCTGACGTGATATGTTCTTCATAGCTAGTCCGTCCCCAGAGGCTGTCTGCCATGCATTGCACAAAGTGGAGTTTCTAGTTAACTTTGATAGACACAGACAGTCCTGGGGAGAGGAAGTTACACTAGTCCAGTCATAACATAGTAAACCCATGGAGTGATTAGGTCTGTATCAGTGGGTGCGGTCTCCTGGTTAGCTGGATTTGGAAGAAGGCACCATTTCAGTCTGGTTTCCATGGACTAGGGGTGAGTCTAGTGATACTTGGAGGCTTCTTAAGGCAGATGATTTAAGAGCAAGACCAAAGTCTTGATTAAACTCCTTGAAGTGTTTCCCTGTTCCTCACTTCTGTTTTGCCTGGAACACAGTGTGTGATGACACAGATTGCGCCTTCTGAGAAAGAGATGGAAAGTTGTGTATAATCTGCACAATTATAGTGTGTGGGGGGCATGATAGTATAATAATTTCTTTCCTAGGGTCTCCTATACTACATACGTTTAAAAAAAGACAAAGATGATAATATTGCTCCCTGTAGAGCTGCACATGTGAAGCTTTTGAGGGCTAGGAGCTGCTACCCATCACTACTCTCTGGGATCTGCTGGAGAGGAATGAAGAAAGCCACACTGGAGGATGTTTTATAGTAAACATTTGTGTGTAAACCTAATGCAGTTTATAAAGACTGGGAGTAACTTGTAGAAAAACATTCTAATAAAACATTGGCACCATGTTAACAAATGAGTTACAATATGCTTCTCTATGCAATTCAGTTACTTTACATAAACATTAGCAAATAATTATTTCCTTTGTATAGCACATTTAAGGTGATTTGTCTTCATGACAAGCAGGAGGAAACAAATAATGCCAAGATATTTACACAGATTGCTCCAAAAATATTAAGAATGGTTAGTTCTTAAACTTTCCAGGTTTGCTAAACATTACACTTGTGCAATATGGGTCTAAAATCCTGCCACTTAGCGCATGGTTTGTATAGGTATAAATGTTGAGGGTACAATAGGGGCAAAGGTGGTGGAGAATCAGGGCTTTGGGACCTAATTTTACCTTTAGACTTGAATCCAAAACTCGTGTTGATTTTAATCGACACTGCACAGATCTATCTGAGGACAGAACATCGGCTCTCTGTTTGGTTTCGCTGTGGTGCAGTGGTAGCTGAGACTAGACAGTAGAGCGAGAAATCAGTCAATTCATGTGAAAAATTCATTCATCATAGTCCTTATTTATACTGAAATACACTAAGGCCAGATCTTCAGCTCTGGCGAAAATCACACCAAGCAAGTTGGGGGTTAATCAATCATTTAATTTGCATTCATAGATTACACGTTGTTTTTATTTTGGAAGGCAGAAAGGATATAATGGAGTTGTCAATAGCAATAGTCAAGGGATACGATGGACAAAGATTAGGAGTTCACCCCTTCTGTGGATACTGCTAAAGCATTCCTGGCCTTGGAGGATTTTTCTTCCTGTTGCTTATAAATACTTCTAAAGAGATTAACTTCTTGCCCTTGGAATGTCCAGACATTTTCAAAGCATTTTCCTGGGAGCATTTACCTCTGCATGTTTTTCACAGCTCAACATTTCAAATTACTCCAGGTGAGTGCTGTAGCTATAATATGGTCAGGAATACTTTTCAGGAGCACAGTAGATACATTTTCAGCTCATGCAATTATGCCAAAATCCCACATCCACCTTGACAACAGCTGACATCATCTTTAGTCCACATCAGGCCCATCTCCTAAGTGATGCCATGTAGGTGACTTGTGTAGAGGAAGACACTACATCCGTATACAGCCTGGCCCACCACCCAACATCTAGTCTTCCTCCTTAAGCTGCTGAACTGCACCAATTCCCCTGCCTGGCAAATCTTTCCACTCATGGAGACGGGAGATGGATTTGGCCCTCATTAGTCCAGATTCACTCTCAGCAGGACTGAGAGGCCCCCTTCCCTTAGGGAGAGTGCCCCCTTCCCTTAAGGATTCTGTCCTTGGAGGGCAGCTTCATTTTGCAGCTAGGGCTTTGTCAGAGACTCATCACTGGAGGGATCCAGCGGGCCTAGCTACATCCCCTTCTAGGCCAGCCCTGCTCTTTCTTTGTGCCATTTCTGCCACGCTTTCTCCCTTAGCAGTATAAGCATTGCTTTTGGGCTGCTTGACCACTGCTGCGGGGCACTTATTCTCACCAGAGAGTGAATCAAACTCAATATGTTTGTTTGCCAAGTGTTGTTGTTTCCTTCCTTGGTGGTGAGTGGAGATAGCAATGAGTCATGACTTTTGGATCTGGAATCTGACTGGATTACAATGTCCTCAAAGTCTGGGGTGAGGATTTGTGGTCCAGGTTTAGGCCCATTGGAGAGTTCTGGAATGTGAGCTGTCTCAAAGCTTGGGGAGGTTTGGCTCCATGTTTCACTTTGTGTTAATTGCTAGTTTTAGGAAAGTATTTTTGTGGAATTGAATGAGATTTCCTAATCCTTCATCTTCCTCTCTTCAAGTACGTGCAACCTTGATAGATCAGGCTTGCCTCATGCTTAAGGGGAAATTCTTGTGAGAGTTGTTTTAGTAGTGTAGAGACATCAGAAGCCAGATTATGGAGGCTCAAGTTGAGAGCTTGAGGAAAGGGAGCCTATGAAAGGGAATGCTGCGGGCATTTGGAGACCAATGGAATGGAGGAGAGTAGTTAGAAAAGCTGGTGGTACTGAGAGAACTTTATTTTCCAAGATGGCTGTTCCATTAATGTCTTCATAGGTAGAGAATGGATCCAGTGAGAGAAGTGCTAGCAGTTAAAGTCAAGGGGGAAAATGTTTATAGAGTAGAACATAACATAATATATACATTACTATTTTACAACTTCATTAAAAGGCAATGAAAATTCCAAATCAGGATCCAATATTATGTGGCTTTATGAAGACCTTTCTTCACATTCTAATGTGTGCTACATAACTGAAAGAATTTTTCTCTATATTTTTATGCATGCAGTGTTTTCAACAATTGTGCTGTGTTCCAAGGATTGCAATTAATCTAAAATTCCCTTAAAGCATGCAATATGTTATTTAAAGTTCCAAAAGTACATATGTATTGGAAGAATAAAAATTGCATTTCCTGTGTAAGGGAATATTTGTGTAGAACTACTGTGGATCTCTTTCTTTAGGAATTGAAGGGCAGTCAACATTTGCTAACTTCATTAATGGAGAGAATATTTGATATGCAAATTTCTACTTTTATTTTTTAATCAAATTTAGGTAGAATGTCATTGGGTTTTAATTTTAAACCTTTGGATTTTCTTAAAAACTAGCCTCTGTTTGCCAGATGGTGGGAATAGGCATCAGGGGATGGGTCACTTGATGATTTCCTGTTCTGTTCATGCCTTCTAAAACATCTGGCATTGGCAACTGTCAAAAGACAGTATACTCGGCTAGATAGACCATTGGTCTGATCCTGTATGGCCATTCTTGTGTTCTATGTTCCTTGGGGACAAGGGAAGCAGAAACACGTGTACCAGCTGAATGGCCCCAGATCTTAAGTGCATGGAATCAATCTGTTATATTTTGCTAATTCACAGTATCAATGAGCTAGAAGTGGCCTCTTAGAAGGCCATTTTATTTATCTACCTGCCCTGTGGCAGGATCTTAGTATCTCTAAATCATCTGCAGTACTTGATTATTAGTCTTTGATTTTAAGATTTCTTCCAGGAAGGATTTTTTTTCCCAGAGGCATAATGTTCAAGCTATAACACTTTGATAGAGGTGTATGAAATAGTCACAACAAAAAGAGAAATAACTTGAAATGGTGAGGAGCTTTGTACATATCATTAACAATTAAAAAATGATGTATCACAATAGTTTGTCATCCAAATATCGGCTTCTTATCCAGTAGAGTTTCCTTCTGAGCAAAAATAAGCACATGCCTAGTGAAAATTCTCTTTGAAATCTGAAGTTTCTTAGCTTGAAATTTGCCATAGTCCCTTGGCAAAAATTGGCGTTTCATGCACAGACGGTTCCAAAATACATTTAAATAATGTTGATAATAACCCTAGAGTATGAGTCAGGAAATTCTGTGGTTGTTTTCCCTGGTTGAATATTGAGCTTTTAGATATCTATGGATGAAGAGAAGTGTTCAAGTGTATTAATGTATGCTGTGTTATTTTAGGGTATGTCTACAGTACGGAATAAGGTCGAATTTATAGAAGTCGTTTTTTTAGAAATCGGTTTTATATATTCGAGTGTGTGTGTCCCCACAGAAAATGCTCTAAGTGCATTAAGTGCATTAACACGGCAGAGTGCTTCCACAGTACTGAGGCTAGAGTCGACTTCTGGGGCATTGCACTGTGGATAGCTATCCCACAGTTCCCGCAGTCTCCGCTGCCCATTGGAATTCTGGGTTGAGATCCCAATGCCTGATGGGGCTAAAACATTGTCACGGGTGGTTCTGGGTACATATCGTCAGGCCCCCCTTCCCTCCCTCCCTCCGTGAAAGCAAGGGCAGACAATCGTTTCACGCCTTTTTTCCTGAGTTACCTGTGCAGACACCATACCACGGCAAGCATGGAGCCCGCTCAGGTAACCGTCACCCTATGTCTCCTGGGTGCTGGCAGACGCGGTACGGCTTTGCTGCACAGTAGCAGCAACCCATTGCCTTGTGGAAGCAGACGGTGCAATATGACTGGTAGCCGTCATCGTCATGTCCGAGGTGCTTCTGGCCATGTCAGCCAGGAGCGCCTGGGCAGACATGGGCGCAGGGACTAAATTTGGAGTGACTTGACCAGGTCATTCTCTTTAGTCCTGCAGTCAGTCCTATTGAACCGTCTTATGGTGAGCAGGCAGGCGATACGGATTGCTAGCAGTCGTACTGTACCATCTTCTGCCAGGCAGGCAAGAGATGAGGATGGCTAGCAGTCGTATTGTGCCATCTTCTGCCGGGCAGGCAAGAGATGAGGATGGCTAGCAGTCGTACTGTACCATCTTCTGCCGAGCAGCCATGAGATGTGGATGGCATGCAGTCCTCCTGCACCGTCTGCTGCCAGCCAAAGATGTAAAAGATAGATGGAGTGGATCAAAACAAGAAATAGACCAGATTTGTTTTGTACTCATTTGCCTCCTCCCCTGTCTAGGGGACTCATTCCTCTAGGTCACACTGCAGTCACTCACAGAGAAGGTGCAGCGAGGTAAATCTAGCCATGTATCAATCAGAGGCCAGGCTAACCTCCTTGTTCCAATAAGAACGATAACTTAGGTGCACCATTTCTTATTGGAACCCTCCGTGAAGTCCTGCCTGAAATACTCCTTGATGTAAAGCCACCCCCTTTGTTGATTTTAGCTCCCTGAAGCCAACCCTGTAAGCCGTGTCATCAGTCGCCCCTCCCTCTGTCAGAGCAACGGCAGACAATCGTTCTGCGCCTTTTTTCTGTGCGGACGCCATACCAAGGCAAGCATGGAGGCCGCTCAGCTCACTTTGGCAATTAGGAGCACATTAAACACCACATGCATTATCCAGCAGTATATGCAGCACCAGAACCTGGCAAAGCGATACCGAGCGAGGAGGCAATGTCAGCGCGGTCACGTGAGTGATCAGGACATGGACACAGATTTCTCTGAAAGCATGGGCCCTGCCAATGCATGCATCATGGTGCTAATGGGGCAGGTTCATGCTGTGGAACGCCGATTCTGGGCTCGGGAAACAAGCACAGACTGGTGGGACCACATAGTGTTGCAGGTCTGGGACGATTCCCAGTGGCTGCGAAACTTTCGCATGCGAAAGGGCACTTTCATGGAACTTTGTGACTTGCTTTCCCCTGACATGAGGCGCATGAATACCAAGATGAGAGCAGCCCTCACAGTTGAGAAGCGAGTGGCGATAGCCCTGTGGAAGCTTGCAACGCCAGACAGCTACTGGTCAGTTGGGAATCAATTTGGAGTGGGCAAATCTACTGTGGGGGCTGCTGTGATGCAAGTAGCCCACGCAATCAAAGATCTGCTGATATCAAGGGTAGTGACCCTGGGAAATGTGCAGGTCATAGTGGATGGCTTTGCTGCAATGGGATTCCCTAACTGTGGTGGGGCCATAGACGGAACCCATATCCCTATCTTGGCACCGGAGCACCAAGCCGGCGAGTACATAAACCACAAGGGTTACTTTTCAATAGTGCTGCAAGCTCTGGTGGATCACAAGGGACGTTTCACCAACATCAAAGTGGGATGGTCGGGAAAGGTACATGACGCTCGCATCTTCAGGAACTCTGGTCTGTTTCAAAAGCTGCAGGAAGGGACTTTATTCCCAGACCAGAAAATAACTGTTGGGGATGTTGAAATGCCTATATGTATCCTTGGGGACCCAGCCTACCCCTTAATGGCATGGCTCATGAAGCCATACACAGGCAGCCTGGACAGTAGTCAGGAGCTGTTCAACTACAGGCTGAGCAAGTGCAGAATGGTGGTAGAATGTGCATTTGGATGTTTAAAGGCGCGCTGGCGCAGTTTACTGACTCGCTTAGACCTCAGCGAAACCAATATTCCCACTGTTATTACTGCTTGCTGTGTGCTCCACAATATCTGTGAGAGTAAGGGGGAGACATTTATGGTGGGGTGGGAGGTTGAGGCAAATCGCCTGGCTGCTGGTTACGTGCAGCCAGACACCAGGGCGGTTAGAAGAGCACAGGAGGGCACGGTACGCATCAGAGAAGCTTTGAAAACCAGTTTCATGACTGGCCAGGCTACGGTGTGAAAGTTCTGTTTGTTTCTCCTTGATGAAACCCCCCGCCCCTTGGTTCACTCTACTTCCCTGTAAGCTAACCACCCTCCCCTCCTCCCTTTGATCACCGCTTGCAGAGGCAATAAAGTCATTGTTGCTTCACATTCATGCATTCTTTATTCATTCATCACACAAATAGGGGGATGACTAACAAGGTAGCCCAGGAGGGGTGGTGGAGGAGGGAAGGAAAATGCCACACAGCACTTTAAAAGTTTACAACTTTAAAATTTATTGAATGCCAGCCTTCTTTTTTTTGGGCAATCCTCTGTGGCGGAGTGGCTGGTTGGCCAGTGGCCCCCCCTCCGCATTCTTGGGCGTCTGGGTGTCGAGATTATGGAACTTGGGGAGGAGAGCGGTTGGTTACACAGGGCTGTAGTGGCAGTCTGTGCTCCAGCTGCCTTTGCTGCAGCTCAACTATACACTGGAGCATATTGGTTTGGTCCTCCAGCAGCCTCAGCATTGAATCCTGCCTCTTCTCATCACGCTGCCGCCACATTTGAGCTTCAGCCCTGTCTTCAGCCCGCCACTTACTCTCTTCAGCCCACCACCTCTCCTCCCGGTCATTTTGTGCTTTCCTGCACTCTGACATTATTTGCCTCCATGCATTCGTCTGTGCTCTGTCAGTGTGGGAGGACAGCATGAGCTCGGAGAACATTTCATCTCGAGTGCATTTTTTTTTCTTTCTAAGCTTCACTAGCCTCTGGGAAGGAGAAGATCCTGTGATCATTGAAACACATGCAGCTGGTGGAGAAAAAAAAAGGGACAGCGCTATTTAAAAAGACACATTTTATAAAACAGTGGCTACACTCTTTCAGGGTAAACCTTGCTGTTAACATTACATACATAGCACATGTGCTTTCGTTACAAGGTCGCATTTTGCATCCCCCCACCGCGTGGCTACCCCCTCAACCCTCCCTGTGGCTAACAGCGGGGAACATTTCTGTTTAGCCACAGGCAAACAGCCCAGCAGGAATGGGCTCCTCTGAGTGTCCCCTGAAGAAAAGCACTCTATTTCAACCAGGTGACCATGAATGATATCTCACTCTCCTGAGGATAACACAGAGAGATAAAGAACGGATGTTGTTTGAACGCCAGCAAACATACACTGCAATGCTTTGTTGTACAATGATTCCCGAGTACTTGTTACTGGCCTGGAGTGGTAAAGTGTCCTACCATGAAGGACGCAATAAGGCTGCCCTCCCCAGAAACCTTTTGCAAAGGCTTTGGGAGTACATCCAGGAGAGCCGCGAATGCCAGGGCAAAGTAATCGTTTCACATGCTTGCTTTTAAACCATGTATAGTATTTTAAAAGGTACACTCACCGGAGGTCCCTTCTCCGCCTGCCAGGTCCAGGAAGCAGCCTTGGGTGGGTTTGGGGGGTACTAGGTCCAGGGTGAGAAACAGTTCCTGGCTGTCGGGAAAACCGGTTTCTCCACTTGCTTGCTGTGAGCTGTCTACAACCTCATCATCATCTTCTTCGTCCCCAAAACCTGCTTCCGTATTGCCTCCATCTCCATTGAAGGAGTCAAACAACACGGCTGGGGTAGTGGTAGCTGAACCCCCTAAAATGGCATGCAGCTCATCATAGAAGTGGCATGTTTGGGGCTCTGACCTGGAGCGGCCGTTCGCCTCTCTGGTTTTCTGGTAGGCTTGCCTCAGCTCCTTCAGTTTCACGCGGCACTGCTTCGGGTCCCTGTTATGGCCTCTGTCCTTCATGCCCTGGGAGATTTTGACAAAGGTTTTGGCATTTTGAAAACTGGAACGGAGTTCTGATAGCACGGATTCCTCTCCCCATACAGCGATCAGATCCCGTACCTCCCGTTCAGTCCATGCTGGAGCTCTTTTGCGATTCTGGGACTCCATCATGGTCACCTCTGCTGATGAGCTCTGCATGGTCACCTGCAGCTTGCCACGCTGGCCAAACAGGAAATGAGATTCGAAAGTTCGCGGTTCTTTTCCTGTCTACCTGGCCAGTGCATCTGAGTTGAGAGTGCTGTCCAGAGCGGTCACAATGGAGCACTCTGGGATAGCTCCCGGAGGCCAATACCGTCGAATTGTGTCCACAGTACCCCAAACTCGACCCGGCAAGGCCGATTTAAGCACTAATCCACTTGTCAGGGGTGGAGTAAGGAAATCGATTTTAAGAGCCCTTTAAGTCGAAATAAAGGGCTTCATCGTGTGGATGGGTGCAGGTTTACATCGATTTAATGCTGCTAAATTCGACCTAAAGTCCTAGTGTAGACCAGGGCTTAGTCATGACGGTCCCGAGATATTAGAGATACAAGGTGGGTGAGGTAATCTCTTTTACTGGAATAACTTCTGTTGGTGGGAGAGCTTGAAAGTTTGTCTCTCTCACCAACAGAAGTTGGTCCAGTAAAAGAGATTACCTAACCCACCTTGTCTAACTGTATTAACAACATATACATACAGTATATATGTAAATGTGGGTACATGCATACTCCATGTATACATAGTTTATCACTGTTTTTAAGAGAGAACCCCCTATTCTGGAATAGCCTTCCATTTCCTCAGTTTATCCTCTAGCCAAAATGTCCTGGAAGTTCTATATGGTAGCCACCAGTGTACTCTCTGAGGAGGACTAGACAGAGAACGCCTTTCAGTGCCTTTCCTAATCAGATGGAATTTTATTTGTGAAGCAAACTCAGTGGAATTTTCAGCAGCACAAGATGCTTCCTCTTGCTAAAGCCTGAACATACTTACTGATTCCTCAGCACTCCCAGGCATTGCTGGCCCCAACAGCATAAGATTGTTAATCAAATGTGGATTGCCTCCTACGTTTGTAGAGGGTTTCTATTTCTACATAAAACTAGAACATATACTTGTAAAAGAGATTTGTAAAATTTCCTTGCTACACAGTCAGCACAAAAAAATAGGTCAGAAAATGTTTAAATGAAAAATGTGTTACTGTCTATTTTATATCCTTAGTAAAATAAATGTGCATCTTAGACAAATCTAGAAAATGTAACAAATACTCCCTGTTCTCTTTATTTAATACAGGGTGGATTGCAATGTTGGGAGCTATTTGGCTACTAGTGTTAGCTGACATCCATGATTTTGAGATGATACTAAACAGAGTGGAATGGGCAACACTTCTTTTCTTTGCAGCACTGTTTGTTCTAATGGAGGTAAGAAGAATTAAGACAAAAATGCACTTATTCCCCTTTATTTTTAACCTGTGATTTCTATAATACGGACAGTTAGAATTGCAAGAAGCACTTGAATAGCGGGGGCAAGCATTATTCTGAATAGAGACCTCATACAAGAAGGGCATGAAAGTTCTGTAATATTTCTCTTAATAGTTTAGTCATAATAATAGAGAACAGAATTATGGAATGGGGAGAACTGCTCTGGAGTGAAGTCTTACTTTCATTGTAACCTGGATTTTGTCCTCTTCCCCTTCTCTAATTTCCAATAAAGAGAGGTTTAGTTTCAAACTTGGCATGTGCGTTCCATGTGAACAAACAATTATTTTTTAACCAAGTTTGAAGTTATTTAGAGAAGCCATAGAAAAAACAGGAGTTAATCGTAGTTCAAAAATACCTCACTTTTCCCCATATCCTGGCTACAAAATGGCTCGTCTGAGAGGATTCAATTGCGGTTTGTTTGAAAGCTGTTTGTGCGATCTAGCACATGAGACCAAATTTCAAATACTGAAAATCATGGTTAAAACCCTGAGTGCAAGTGATGCTTGAATAGTTTAATACATTGTTGTACATTCAATTTCTGAATGGCTGGTTGATTCAATCCTATTTGAATCCCATTTGATTCACTATTTCAGAATGTGATGTGAAATTTTTGTTTTGGTTTGGCACAAATGTTTGGAGAAGGGGTGATCTTCGTATGAATACCCGCATTCACATGCAAACAAGGTGATTTGTACATGCACAAGAATGCTTGTTATTCACTAGTCGTCATTCTGTTTTAAAAGTTTCAATCATCCAATCATGGTGCAGAAATAAGGCCATGATATGACTTAGATGAACAGTAATACACCGTGAATAGTCAAAATGAGCAGTTTATAAACAACTCATAATTTGAAATTTGTTTGCTTAGTCAAATAACTATAAATAGCAAATAGATGTGTATATCTCAATTTATTTATGAACAATTCATCAACAGAAAAATGGGCTAAATTTGCAGTTGATATTTGTCATGAATAATTCAGCTAGTTTTGTTTAATACACCAAATAAGGAGTTCAGAACCTAGAAAACTCCTGAAAGATTATTGGAGGCTCTGATCATCGGAAAGGTTGCAATCAGCTTTATGGAGTTCACCACACCACTCGTTCATCTATTGTGACCTAGTGGTCCCATTCACATACACGCTCACACATGCAGTTTCCAATGCTATCTATTCTGAAATGTGTCAGGCAGATTTGGGAATCCCTACTGAAGTCACCTTGGTTTTATGGTGCTAGTATTTTATGTAAGTCACATTCTCTGAGTTACTGTTTTAGCTTGAGTTTAGATGTTTTTATTTGAGTACAGTGTGGCTATAATGTAATGTAGTAAACCATGTTGAAAGCAGTTTTACTATTTACTGAAATCTTGATTCCTATTGATATAATTGGAAGAATGGTTAACTAAACAATATTTCTTCAGGCTCTCTGGAGCCATACTATCATTAACTCATGAAACAAACTGGGACAGATGAAATGCTCATTGGAAAAGTGGCATCCACATTTAAACTCTTCCCCTTACAAAAATTGGGGAGACAGCTCTGTTGCTGTTACCTAAATGCTGAGACGTTTATTTTTGAAATGGGTACAGCGTATTATTGGAGTGTAGGAGTGTAGGCTTGCATAGCTGCCCCACACTGTCAATCTCTGAGGGCAGCCATGCCTCTTCACTGTCACACACCTGGAATGGCAGTCTGTATTAGGGGAAATTAGCTGTCTCTAGGACTCAAACCCTCAGACAGGGTAGAGCAGTGAACAGTTCAGGGGCCTAGGTCCTCGGGCAGGGCAGAGCACCAAGTACAGTGTAGGGGGCTCCAGCAAAGGGTGAGCACCCCAGCAAGTGCCATCCCAAAGGAGGGGTAACAGGGGGGGATGCAGGCCCACCCAACTCCACTGCATCCCAGCCTAGGGCCCTAACAGCGGCAGAGTGGTCTGCCACTGGGTCAGTGTGGATCCTGACCACAACATGCTGACCTAATCTCTAGCAGCGCTGCTGCCAGACTGGGGTCGGCTGCCCCTGGGACACTTCCTATACTCCCCCTCAGGTGTACCTTCCAAGGGTCGTCTGCCGTCTCCCCAGGGTACACTGTGAGTGGCAGTCCCAGCAACTCCTCAGCATCTAGTGTGTCTGGCCATATGGGTAACTCGGGGCCCTCCTTGGGACAGCAGAAGTCTTCAGTGGGCTGCATCTGCAGTGGGGAGAACGTGTGTCGTGTTTAGATGCTGCTTGTAATTATTAGAACTGGGAGCACTGGCTGTTGGGAGTCGGAAAGCACAGGAGACAGGAAGGAGTGGGAAGTTGAGGAGGCTGAGTGAGAGCTACAGAGGGTGCAGCAGCAGCTTGGTAGGGAGGTTTCCACTTTAAAAATAAAGTCCTGTTGAAGTTTGTTAGTACCTTGCTTGGTTGTTACAACATTTTGGCGATGAGGATGGATCTTCTGCCTCTGAACCCACCTGCATCCTTTCTGCAAAGCCCAGGTGAGCCTCCAATTGCTTTTGCTGCCTGGATCCATATGTTTGAGACTTATCTGCTTGCAGTCAGTGCTACAGAGATTTCTGAAATAAGAAAGCGTGCTCTGCTAATCCACTGCCTAGGAGCAGAAGGGCAGTGTATATTTTACACTTTTCCCCTTGCAGATGATAAATATGAGACGGCACTCACTGCATTAAAGAACTTTTTTGTGCCAAAAGTGAACGTAGTAGTTAATCGCTACAGATTTCGCCAGCGTGAGCAGAAAACAGGGGAGACTATAATGCAGTATATTGCTTCTCTGAGGAGTCTGATTGTAACTTGTGACTTTGGGAATATGGCAGATGAGATGATTAAAGACCAGCTTATTGAGAAAACAACTATGCTTCGTGTAAGACAATGCTTACTTCTTGAATTACAACTTACACTAGAAAAAGCAATAACCATTGCTACTTACATTGAGTCAGCTACAGCTGAAGGCAAAATAATGAGCATGGATAAGGAGGCACAGTCCAGCTGTGACTCCTTTGCAGAAAAGTTTACTATCACTGCAGACAAACGATTCCAAGAGAAAAATTAATGAAAAACCACCGAATCAACAAATTCAAAATACACTAAAAGCTTGCTTTCGCTGTGGATCCCCACAACACCTTGCAAGCTACACAGGATGCCTGGCAAAAGTAATTCAGTGCAATCATTACAAAAAGATTGGGCATTTTGCTAAAGTATGTCACAGCAGCCAGTTCAATCAACAGGTGTATGCAGTTACAATACCAGATGTTACTGTGCTGAGCGTGGACAAAATCACTACTGCACATATTCCAGAACAAATAAAGTGCACTGTAAACATTTCTGCCATACCCTCAGGCAAATAACACTCTATTCAGCTAATGTTGGACACTGGCTCAGCAGTATCTATACTACCTGATTCCATCTATTTGCATTACTTTAAAGATGTGCCTCTTACTGAACCCAAACTTAACTTGGTGTGCTTTTTGAAAAACCATATTCCAGTACATGGCTGCCTGCCAGCAATAGTTACTTTTGGTGATTGCTGTGTAACTGCAGAATTCTACATTGTCCACAAAGGCACTCCTATCCTTGGCAGAGATTTATTGGCTGCTTTAAATCTCAGGGTAGTTAATGGACGAATTGATCTTCCTCAGCAAAGCACTCTTGCGGTACACACACCAGTTTCAGCTGGGACCCAACACTAGATTGAGGAGAAACTCGGCTGTGCTTATGGGTTTCTACATAAAGTTAAAATGCGGAATAATGTGATGCCTGTACGACAGAAGTTACAGCACTTACCATTTTCAGTCAGGGAAGCTGTTTCAGAGGAACTTAGAAAACTTGTTCAAAAGGACATTATTGAGGAGATTGACTCCTCGGAATGGGTTTCACTTATAGTAATGATGCAGAAGAAGGGTGGAGGCATTCACCTTTGTGTGGACTTAAGGGAGCCAAATAAAGCTATTGTGATTGACAGCCATCTTATTCCTCACATAGAAGAAGTATTTGCAGAACTCCATGGAGCAAAGATGTTTTCTACTCTGGATTTGCAGAGCGCATACTATCCGGTTATGTTGCATGTAGATAGCAGAGACCTCACAGCACTTATTACATGAGGGACTATTCCATTTTAAACATATTCCATACCATCTCGCATTTGCTCCAAGTGCTTTCCAAAAAATGATGTAATTGATTCTGAAGAATCACCAGTGCTATCTGGATGATATTATCATGTTTGGAAATACTTCTGAGGAGCATGACAGTAACCTGCAGTCTGTACTAAACTGCATCAGCAAAGCAGGCCTCAAGCTCAATATTTTGCTAAATTTATGCAAATTTAGAAACACTGATCTCTCCTTTCTGGGGCATACAATTTTGCAGGCTGGACTAAAACCTGATTCAGATCATATTCTGGTAATTTCAAATGTTCCTCCTCCAACAGATTTGCAAACCTTACGTTCCTTCTTGGGTCTTACCTCCTGGTATGCAAAATTCATTCCCAATTATGTTTCTGTCATTGAACCGTTACGAGAATTACTACGGAGAAGTTCAACCTTAGTGTAGACAACAGATGCACAAGCTAGTTTCGAAACAGTGAAAGACTTGATTGTACATGGTCCAGTACTTGCACTATTTAGTCCTGCATTGCCCACAGTTGTAACTACTGATGCTTCTGATTATGGACTTGGGGCTGTCCTCACACAACTTCATGAGGACAACACAGAGAGGACTGTTGCATTTGCTTCAAGGACACTAAGTAATGCTGAGAGAAAATATTCTACAGTCGAAAAAGAAGCACTTGCTTGTGTCTGGGCTACTGAAAAATGGAGAACTTACCTGTGGGGCCGTGCGTTCAAGTTGTGCACAGACCACAGCCCTTTGACGATGTTGCTCACCACGAAAGGCCTGGGAAGAGCAGGATATCGTATTGCTAGATGGTCTGCAAGACTACTCTCTTTCAGTTATGAACTGGAATGTAAGCCTGGAAACCAAAATGTGGTCGCTGATTGCCTTTCTCGCCTGCCTTTGCCTTCACCACGTGGTCCACTGGAGGATGAGGATGTAGTGGTTGTGCTTATTACAAGCACTCTTACTGCAGTTACAAGAGAACAATTTCAAGCTGCTTGTTCAGCATGTCCAATTCAACAAAAACTACGGAAATTTCTGACAAAGAGATGGCCCAGTAACCATAAAAACCTTGACCCAGTTTTGCTCCCTTATTTTAGAGTTTGGGATGAACTTTCTTTGCTTGATGACTGTGTGGTACAAGGTACATGCTGGCTACTTGTGCCAGAAGAATTACAGTCAAAACTCATACACCTGGCACACGATACTCATCAAGGAATTGTCAGAACCAAACAATGACTACATGATCTGTATTGGTGGCCAGGGATGGACTCTCAAACTGAAGCACTCATAAAATCCTGTGTCACTTGCCAAATGCATGATAAGACAGCAGTGACATGTACCCCTCCATTACAGCCTGTTCCTCTTCCTGAATCTGCATGGGAAAAAGTGGCGATTGACATTGTAGGACCCTTTGATACTGCTCCAAGTGACTGCCATTATGCCATCACTTTAATAGACTATTTCAGTAAATGGCCTGAGGTAGTGTTTACATCGCAAATCTCTTCTGCTACAGTAATTAAGTTCCTCTCTTCAGTTTTTAGCAGGGAAGTTAACCCCAAAGAACTGGTTTCAGATAATGGTAGTCTATTTGCTTCCTTGGAGTTTGAAACTTTTCTAGCAGAGAGGAACATTTTACACAGAAGGTCATCGCTATATTACCCTCAAGCAAATGGGGAAATCGAACGGTTTAACAGAAGTTTGAAAGAGAGTTTTCAAACAGCTAAACTGGAAGAGTGATTGTGGATAACCTTCACTACTGATTTTTTGCAAGCATACCGGGCTACACAACATGCCACAATGCAAAGATCACCCACAGAGTTACTTCATGGGAAACAGATGAATACTAGACCGAACATTGCTGGATTGTTACAGGCATGTCTTGATGCCCCAACCGAGGATGATATGAGAAAAACAGTTGAACAGAACCAAGCAAAGTATAAGACTTTCACAGACAAGCGGCAGGGTGCTAGGGAACCAAAGTTTGAGTGTGCTTCCTTCGTTAGAATACGAAAACCTGGAATTTTACGAAAAGGGGACCATAAATTCACAGCTCCTCTTAAAATCATAGAGAAGAAGGGACCTTACACCTATCCACTTTCTGGTGGGTGGGTATGGAATGCTTCTTATCTTGCACCTGCCTATGAACCAAGAGGAGATTATGCCAACACCCAGTCTGTACTGGATGACTTCACTGTAGTATCAACACAACAAGACATTGCACTGGAACTGGGGCTTCAGAAATGGCCTGTCAGACCCAGACGACCACCTGTCTGGACTAGAGACTATGTAATGTAGTATCTACAGTGTTTTCAGTGTAATATTTCTGCCAACAGTATACTGTGTCTTGTTTCATATTTGCTCCTGTGGTTAGAACAATAATGTTTATTTTAATTGGGAGAGTTTCTTAAGAGAGGCAGGAATGTGGTGTTTAGATGCTGCTTGTAATGATTAGAACTGGGAGCACTGGCTGTTGGGAGTCTGAAAGGACAGGAAACAGGAAGGGGGGGGAGTTGAGGAGGCTGAATGAGAGCTACCGAGGGTGCAGCAGCAGCTTGGTAAAGACGTTTCCACTTTAAAAATAAAGTCCTGTTGAAATTTGTTAGTACCTTGCCTGGTTGTTACGACAACGTGTCCGTCTTCTTTGGCAGCTGCCTCCCAACTGTGCTACAGGGCCCGCCTTTTATACTTTCTGTTCTTGTCCTGCCCCTCTGCTTTCGGTGTGGAGAGCGTGGCCTTCCTGGTTCTGCCAGCCGGGGGGTGGCTGGCTGCCTCTCACCATCAATCTCTGCGGGCGGCCATGCCTCTTAGCTACGTGGAAGAAAAGCTCAAATGTCATTAATGTTGTTGCTACTCTGTACATTTTATTAAAAATACGAAACTTTTAATAGGACACTCAAGTAGAAACCAAATTTAGATATGTTTAAAAAAATAATACAAATGTTTAATGGTTTTGAATTTTCCAGTAAAAGAGACTTTGGTTTAGATTAAACATTCCCTTCTGGTGTTTGTGTAGTGTATGGAGGAATTTAACTGAAAGATGTAGTCATCTGTTTTCTGGGTACTGCAACGTTAAATGCAGAAGCGATTCTTCCCTCTTCCAGGGTCAGAAGTGAGGTAGCTGCCATTTTGTTTTTCATTTCAAATGCAGAACATTATATAGGAATCCCTGTGCATCCTCTCCCCCCCCTCTTTCCCCTCGGTATTTATTCTCTTTTTCTAAAGTAAAAGTAATCTAGACTAAAAGAACAATTTTCCCCTTTGTACATGTGTAATTAATGTACAGCATAGTATTGCTCTAGATATTCTAACTCATCTTTAACACAAGGGACTTACTAGGTAGGACACGACAATTATCCTCAATTCTTTTTCAAGAGTGCCATAATATCTTGACCTTCTACCACGGATGACACCAGAGACCTAAAAACTGAAAGACAGTTCCCCTGCCATTGCCGTGTCATTCTTCCTAGTACCACACGAAAACATGGACATTAGGTTTGAGCCTAACTTCCTCTTTGGAATTTGAATGTTCAGCCTCCTGGCCCAGAAGGAGACTCTGCTACCAGATGAACCGCACGGATATCTCTGGCTCAGCTGTGTTACAGCAGGTGGAGCACTTTTTTGTAGCCTTCTGCTCCGACAGCAACTGTGTTGGACTCCCTGTTGCTCCTATTCAAAGCTACGGTGAATATTCTCCATGCTGATTCAATAGGGGAATGGAGAGAGTACAATAAAAGGTTAGCGCTACTCAGACTGAGGGTTCTGTTTACTTTGAGAGAATTGGTTGTTCTCTCAGGGTCATCTCAATTGTATGTGTCCTGTGCCTCTCATATCACTGGCCTGTGATGCCTGCTCTCTTTCCCCTGTGACCTTCATGTACTCTTTTTGTTTAATAACCCACCTGAGCAGTTGCTCCTTGACGGAAGAAGGCAGCTGGAATTTGAGGGTGTAGTAGAAAATGTATCTGAAGAAGCTTCAAATGACTGTTCCATTTGTTGCTTAGTTTAGCACAGGGAAACAATGATAAGAGGCTAGGCTCTTCGGAGCTGCCAGCAATTTGCAGAAGCTATGAAAACGTAGGAAGTTTGTATCTGTAACAGACAGGCCATCAGCATTAGGTAACAAAATTTGTATTGATAGACCTGCTGAGCCTTGAGATGGGATCCTCAAAAGTGCACCCCAATCCCATTCTGACATATGGGACACGCTGGAGAAAGAGGTGACAAGTCAGGGGTCTACTTCATTATGCTGACTGCCCACAGTGGCATAAGTTAGAGCAGCCCCATGACTGTTCTAAATCATGCTGGGACCAGGCCAGTGCAGAATCAGGGACCTATAACTGTCTCTTCAATGCCCTCCCTCCTCTTCTATGCTGAGCAGAGCTAAGCGGTGACAACTGAGCTTAGGGTCTGGGAAAAGAGGAAGGGTTTGGGGAAAGTTGAAGATAGGAATTGGCCCCTAATAAAAAAAAAATGGAAACTAAACATTCAGTGTGATGACCTGTGCACATCCCTAACCAAGATCTAGGCAGTAGAGAATGAAGTTTAGAACACTGATTTTCTTAGTTTTGAGTTATTAGTATACTCACTTGGTGGGGTCCAAATTTCTCCTCCTCTGCCATAGAATATGTGGTTCAATAGTCTGGTCCGGACTGATGGAGTAAATAAAGAACAGGGGTTTTTTAAAATTTTTTGCTTTAACATTTACATTCAGATCTGGGGTATAACATAGCCACTTTGTGCTATGCTGCCCTCAGAATCTTGATCCAGAGCTGATGGACCCTGGGAGGATAACTATAATGCAAGAGAGATGGGATTCCTCTGCTGCCATAGAACCACTGTAAAAGTTCCCATGCCACCCTCTCTACACCAATATAGTGGTATGGGCAGGGCATCCCTGTGCTGCATCTGTGATAAATGAAAGGGGGTGGGGAGTAGCTCCCTTTTATGGACACCCAGCTAGCCAGTTAGCTATAAATCCATCTTGGTGGTAGTTCTCTACTTGCTTTACCTGTAAAGGGTTAAAAGGTCTCCCTGCATAGGTAAAAGGAAGGGACTTGGCACCTGACCAAAAGGGCCAATGGGAAGGCTAGAAATTATTAAAACTGGGGGAAAAAACCTTCCCCTTTGTCTGTCTGTGTTGTTCTCTGGAGAGAGGGGGACAGAGCAGCAATACTGTAAAAAGCTTTGGGCCAAGTATGAAAAATCATCAAATCATACCTAGAAACTACTCATTTAAAACCCCAGATATGTAAGTAGAGCAGCGAGTGTCTAGGAAGATGCGATCAGGTTTATCTCTGTTTATTTCTTTATTGCTTGTGGACTCCTCTGTTCTAACCCCAAATGCTTTTGTTTTGCTTGTAACCTTTAAACTGGACATCGAGAGCTATTTTGATGCTTAATCCATGTAATTGTGTTTTTTTTAAATCTAGCAAAATCTAGCAATATCCAAATGTGTATTCTTTCTTTTTGTTTTTGATAAAATTTACCTTTTCTTAAGAACAGGATTGAATTTTTGTGTCCTAGGTTTGTGCATATGTTGTTTAATTAGCTGGTGGCAACAGCTGTTTTCCTTTGTTTGTTTGTCAGCTCTTCCCCAGAGGGGCTGGTGAAAGGGCTTGAGGGTACCCCCCAGGAAGGAATTCCCAAGTGCGCCTTCCTGGGTTCTCAAAGCGGTTTTTGCACTTGGGTGGTGGCAGCATCTACCCATCCAAGGTCAGAAAAAAGCTGTAAGTTTGGGAGTTTAATACAAGCTGTAAGTTTGGGAGTGACCAGTATTAATTTTTAGAATCCTTGTGGGCCCCCAGCTTCTGCACTTGAAGTGCTAGAGTGGGGAATCAGCCTTGGCAGCATCAATACTTGGATGTGGTTTCACCCCTTGAAACTGTTAGCAGCCTGTGTAAATTAGAGCAGCCCTACACGCAACAGCCCTTGGACTGGAAAAATGCAAAGGTGAACTTCATGTAACTTTGCATCCCCATATACTACCTCCCTGACTTGCACTGGGTGTTTCTTGGCAGTAGCTGAGAATGTGACCATTAATTGGTTTTTGTTTTTTGGGTTCTGAATCAAGCTATTTTACAGAAATTCTTTCTTTTTCATTTTTCTTTTTTTCCCCTCCCCCTCCGCCCTTTTCTTTCTTTGCTGGGAATAAGCCACAAACTTCAGCCCCTTACCTGAACTGTCCAAAGTTTGAAATATTTGCTCTAGGTTATTGGTTCATATCAAGGGTTTCTTTAGGTCTAAAATAATTTGCACTCAAGTACTCAAACAAAATGCATCCACTCCAGAAGAAGGGAAACTTTAAACCTCAGAGTGGTGCTGTTTATGGAGATGAGATGTCGGTGCCTTTAGAGAATCTGGTTGACATTTCAAATGCATCAAAATTCCACAAATCTTGTGGCTCTGTTGACATTTCTATTCTCAGTAGCTTGCCCAGTTGTAATGTGTATCTTACATAGGGTGAATATTGACATTTTTTTTGAGAGAGAGAAAATAACTGTGTTGGATTTGTTTTAATTCACTCTAAAATATTTTTTTCAGCTGCATATTTGCTCACATACTATTGGTTGATCTAAATTTATCTCTTTTAGGCTTTGGCTCATCTTCATTTAATAGATTATATAGGAGAACAGACAGCTTTGTTAATAAAGGTACATTTCAATGTTTATAGTTATTTCACTCCCAAGATAGAGAAATGTTTGTATTGCTTTACTAAATATACTGTCTAATCATTGCATATTGAAGGATATGTGAAGGGTTGTATTCCTGCAAGGGTGCATTTCACCCTTCAGTGTGAATGGTCTTCAATATCCATTGTGTATACCTCTCCAAAGCCAGAATATATGATCTTATCTGAATAGTAAGTCTTTTCTGTAGTTTTAATTAACTAATAAATGGGGGGCGGAGGGGAAGGGAGGGGCATATAATGTACAAACAGAGGGGAAAAAGCTGTGTAATTATAGCTGCACAGGACATTTCTTGTATGAAACATAAACATGATGGTTAGAAAAGTCACTTGCTGCATGCCTCCTTTCCCACATTTCTGTTGAATCAGTAGAATTAGTGTGTGAATAAATCCTTCAGTTATTTGTTTTTAAAAATTTATTTTATATTCATATCACCTTTTAAAAAATGAGTGTGTTGATGTTCTAGTGAAGAATTATGCCATTAGTAGCACATAGAAATATCAAGGCTATTACTAGAGCTGAAAAAAAAATGTCGGTTGTAACTTCATTTTTCTTAATACCAGGTGGTTCCCGAGGATCAACGCCTAGCAGTTGCTATCATTTTAGTACTCTGGGTCTCTGCTCTGGCATCTTCCCTAATTGACAACATTCCATTCACAGCTACAATGGTATGTCTCTCTTCGTTAGATGTGTTTCTTCTTTCCATTATGTGCAGTGAGTCCAACTATTTGATAACAAGCTTTCTTTGTGAGACCTCAACTGTGTTACAATTGCCCCCACCTCTTAGAGGCAGTGAATATCATTACTGGGCTTATTCATCCCATTTAGGCATCTTAGTGGCAATTTGTACATACAAATATCAGATTTGCAAATGCCATTATGATGATGAAGTACGAAATTAGGTGCACCATTGTACTTGCATTTTTGCACTGGCCCTGGGCTTCTGGCCTTTTAAGCATCTGGCTCTCAAATCTTATTATTTTTGCATTAAATCCATAGTGGCACTTCATAGTAATTCATAATGACAATGAATAGTCCTTGGGCCAAGGAAAGAGTGAGAACTACTCTATAAAAACTGGTGCTTAGGGCACTAACCTAGAATTTGGAAGACCCAAGATCAAGTCCCTGCTCCAATGCCTATTTAATTATTTATATAAAAAAGGAACAGCTTCAACAGGAGAGAATCAGAGAGGCCCAATCCACTGGAAGAGGCAGTCTGCATTTGCAACCTTTAGCCCAGTAGTAAGGGCATTTTCCTGCAGTGTGGGAAACTGAAGTTCAAATCCCCTCTCTGTATCAGGCAGAGAGGGGAATTGAACTTGGGTCTCCCACATGCCAGTTGAATGCTCTAATCATTGGAGCTAATCTAGTTTGGTCTAAATAGGGACAAAGAACAGGAGCCACACAAGAACAAAACAAAAATTGGATTAAGTGAATCTATGGAATTTTTCCATTGCTTAACAAATATGATTGATTCCAAATACAAAGGTCGGTGGTTGAGCTGAAAACAAGAAGAGGAGGCTGAAATTTGTCTGACGGATTGTAATCCTAAAACTCTTTTGTTCACTTCAAGCATTTAAAATTGAAGATCCAGATTTCTACCCCAAATCTACATTTAAAAGGAGATGATGTCACAGTTCATTTTAACAAAATGATGGAAAATTCAGGAAGCAAGATCACAAAAGATTGGACAGTTGAATTCAGCATTTTGTCAATGTCTTAGAACCATACGATTCTGTCCATCCAGCTCAGCAATAAAGTGTGTTTTCAACACATTCTAATAAGTTTGGTCTAAACTTTGTAATAGGTATGTGTTGTAAGAAAAAGAGCAACCACAAGAAAACTCCACAATAATTTGGTTCAGTGGTTTTCAAACTAGAGTACATGAGCTCTCAACAAGGGGCTACATAAGAAAAATTCCGTAATGGCATATTTTATTTAATAAAACTTGGCAATCTAATCATAGGTGTATTATGACCCTATCTCATATAGCAGTACACAGTAGACTACATTATTTGGAAAGGGTTATGCAGCCTAAAATTTTTGAAAACCACTGTATCTGTATCTATATATATCTAAGGGCAGATACAAAAGAGTAGGGCCTACTAGTTCAGAGAGTGGTTACTCAATTATTGTATCTCTTGTGTTTTATGTACAGAACTGTAAGCTTTTCATGTTGGACAATGTCTGGCTGTTTATGCTTGCAGAACGTATATGGTGAATCACATAGTATTGATTTGTTTCATTCCACAAAAATATTCTTGATTTTTCAATGCTCCTGTTCTCCTTAGTGTGTGTATGTTGGATATACCCACAACAACCCTGCTTAAATGCTTTATTTTTTTCATTTTAAATGCTCGCTGTCTTAGCACTGTTAATTCAATAGCCAGGGAGTTTCCCCCTAAAAATGTTAGGTGATATAATGGGGGTAAAAATCATGTTCCTTATTTTAATTGATTTGTTTTGTAAGCTGCATATGTTGAGCCATCTATTTATATATTTTTTTCTTTTATTACCAGGGACTAAAAAGGTAGCCATAATAAATCCTAGTTTTCATTGACTTTTAATACTATTTTCTCAATATTCTGTATTAAATAATTTCTTTTAACTATATTGCTGGCAAGGTGACTGAAACTTGACAATTCATTGTTAGAAACCAGACTGATTTTGACCTGGCACCTTTTAATCTCTAAAACTGACAGGAGCTCTTCATTTTCAGTGCTGTATTTTTCACAGGTACTAATGTCCTCAATGCCACTTTTATTTTTGGATCTCCCTTTGTCGTCTCCTATACCAGAGTGTTCTGTACAATCTTCAGTATTCCAGTCCACTGGTAAGACTAGACCCTAGCAATCTGCAGAGACAGACTGTCCTTAATGAGACATTGACAGTTTTGAGAATTACAAATACATTTTTCCATGAATACACATTCTGAACAGTGTGTGCACTTTTCATTCCAAACAAACACTTTTCTAGTGTGTAATTCTTAGAAAAATATGTACCAAGAATTAACATGATATAAAATTAAAGTCTAAAAAAACCAACCCCTTGAATAAAGAACATACCATTATCAAGTATGTGCAGGCCAGCTTGTGGGTAGCCTTTTGCGTGTGCACAGGAGAGATGTGACATGGTACCTTCCACCCTCCCTTCTGCCCCTATGCAGGCATTGGGCACAGACCTGTGGGGGTAGCTGAAGCCACTCTTCCTAGTAGTACTGGCAGTGTTTCTAGCTTCCCAGTGGGAAGAGAGAGAGGGACTCTATCACTACCTATCAGAACTGAGCAGGCTGAGAGAGGAATGCCCATCACTCCCTTTCAAAGGGTGATTGATCTGCTGTTGCTGCAGCAGCATGAATTACCTTGAGTAGAAAAAATAATTCTGTCTGAGTGAGCTGCTGCACAGTTCTTCCTCACTGCCTCCCCTACCACATTCTCCATGGCTTAACAGCCAAAATGTAATGCATTTTCTATATTTGTGCTTCAAGGAGGGCTTTCCCCGTCACCCTAGCTTTTCCTTCTGCTTGATCTTACAGTCTAATCAACATCCTACGTGTGTGACTGGTTTTTGTCATAAAAATGAATTATGTACCAATCATCATTATGTTTTTCACTGTGAGATCAAATTGAAGATTGTGCCTGTTAAGGACAGATAAAGCTCCTGCTTAAAAAAATATCTTTGGTAATTAGGCAACTTGATAAGGAAATTGTATGAAAAAATGTTATCAAATTTTTAAAATATGCCCTGTTTTGAGTATGCCCACTTTGTGATATTTTTGTTTGCAAATGATGTAAAACAAAGGATGATCAAGGAAATGGAGGGCCTGTTTTACTCAAGGAGACTAAGAGAGATTGGTTTGTTTAGCCTAGCAAAACAAAGGCTTAGTGGGGGCATGATAGCTTTCTATAAATACATCAGGGGGGTAAACGCCAGGAACTGTGAAAAGCTATTTAAGTTAAAGGACAATGTTGGCACAAGAAGAAATGGGAATGAACTGGCCATGAACAAATTCAGGGTAGAAATTAGAAGGTTTCTAACCATCAATGGAATGTGGTTCTGGAACATCCTCCTAATGGGAATAGTGGAGATGAACAACCTAACTAGTTGTAAAATGGAGCTTTGATAAGTTTGTGAATAGGGATTATATGATGGAGTTGCCTGCAATAGCATGGGACTGGACTCAGTGACCTGGGAGATCCCTTTCAATCCTTTGTTTGAGTCACATACCAAAATCAATAATTTGCTGAGTGCCCTCCATTCCAATTGCAGCAAGGGGATTTGAAACAACCCACAAAACCTGTTGACTCAGGTTCAGATTCTGAGGCTAGAAGGTACCAGTGTCATCATTTAGTCGGACCTTCTGTCTAACACAGGCCATACAACTTCCCCCAAAACAATTCCTAGAACATATCTTTTAGAAAAACATCCCATCTTGAATTAAAAAGTTGTCAGTGCTGGAGACCACAACAACTTGTGACAAATTGTTCCAAAGGTGTATTACTCTCACCGTTAAAAATCTATGCCTTATTTCCAGTCTGAATTTGTCTAGCTTCAACTTGCAGCCATGGGTTATACCATTCCCTGCTAGATTGAAGAGCCCATTATCAAATATTTGTTCCCTATGTAGGGACTTTTAGACTGTAATCAAGTCACTCCTTAACCTTCCCTTTGTTAAGCTGAATAGATTGAGCACTTTGAGTCTGTCATTATAAGGCATGTTTTCTAATTCTTTATTAATTCCTGTGGCTCTTCTCTTAACCCTCTCTAATTTATCAGCATCCTTCTTGAATTGTGGGCACCAGAGCACTGTATTCCAGCAATGGTTGCACCAGTGCCAAATTCAGAGAGTAAAATGACCTTTCTACTTCTATTTGAGATTCCCCTGTTTATGCATCTCAGGATACATTCGCTCTTTTGACCACAGCATCACACTGGGAGCTCATGTTCAGCTGATTATCCACCATGTCCGCCAAATCTTCTTCAGAGTCACTGCTTTACAGTCTTCCTTTAGTTTTTGGGGACATCATCCCAGGCTTCTTTTATGGCACAGAGCTGAGAGGAATATGAAGACATACTGCATCTTGTAGAATGATTCATACTTCTTGGATCTGAATTTATTTCCTGAGGCTGATTCCCACTTGTTGGTGTTTCCTACAGGTTTTTTTTTGTTTATTTACACCAATGTAACAACCCCAATGTGTGTTTCATACATTTATAAAATTGACTCCACATAAATTAATACCAATGTAATCATATGTGTTATAAAAGCAGTGAAGAAAATGTTTATCTTCAGATTTTTATATTTGCTTTATTTTTATGTACATGACACATCCCATGCACTAACCATAACATATAATACAGTATAAATAAATACACTCTTAACTGACACTATTTTAATTAAATGTGTCATTTATATAAAGCTGTTAGATGCCTGGATTCTTCTGTGCACATCAGTTTATATATCTATAGAATCAAGGTTAGTGAGGGGATTGCCTTAATATAACGTGTTTGAGGGCACTCCTCTTACTTTCAGGTGCAATAATTATTTTCCACAGACATACCATCTGTCTCAGTATCTGCAGGCAGGCACTTAGCCCTGTAGCGAGAGGGCAAAGAGAAGTTGGCTTTGCTCTGCTGAACCCCATCCTTCACTTTCCCTAAATCATGCCAACAGCACATTAAACTTTCCAGCAAAGCTAGCAAGCTCACTAGAAATTAGTGAAGGAGAGATTTCTCCTCAATAAAAACAAGGAAAGGGGTGAAAGAAAGAAACATTAATCTCCTGATATAAAGTTGTTGCTCTCATATAACTACTGTTGTCTGTACTGTTTGTAGTCCCTCTCGAGGGTAGGAGAAATGAGCATAAGCTTTGGCATATGGTTGACACACAAATAGACACTGGCTTTTGCCTCTGTTGAAGGGCGCTATGTTGCACTAAAAAAATTTCAAAACATTATTGAATTCCAAAGAACATGAAATAAATATGGGAAAGGTAACAGTATTGTGTTTGTTTTAGCTAAATGCATCCTGTTTTGTAATAACCAAACTTGACTTGCTGCAGACCCTTGTAAATATATACAGTTTGGTTCAAAGACTGTTTTATAAGGAATCCTCATCTGAAAAATATATATATTGAAGCCTAGAATGCCACATTTCCTTCCAACCATTTAATATTTTATGTCTCTATTTGCAGCACTGGGTTAATTGAATCTGTAAATGAGATTGAGGTTTTAAGCATTCAGAGTGTGTTCAAAACTGATGCATAGCACATACAATTGTATAGATTAACATGCAAAGGACATTAAATGTTATTTAATGGGAAAAATGGAGAACTACTACTCTTAAATTCAAGTTCATACACTGACTTCTCCTGTGTAAAATATCATTGTTAAAAGAGGAGACATCCAGTGATGAAAGGCCTGATCCAAAAGGCCTGGTCCAAAAGCCAACGAAGAAAATGTAAAGAGTCTCGTTGACTTCAGTGGTCTTTGGATCAGGCCCTACGGGCCAAGGCAACAGCAGATGAGCCAGCACTCTTGTCACTGCAGCTTTAATTAATGACTCCAGAGCAGAGCCAATTATCAGAGCTGTGCCTAATGGATGTGCTGAGGAGAACTAGGAGGCTACTTAGACCATTAGGCAGATGATATAAAAGGAAGGAAGAGGATGGGAGGGAGGTACTTTTCCCTCCTTGTCTCAGGAGCTGAGGGCTCCCTAGGCCTATAGATATAAGGCCATATAATGTATGAGGGTGGTGGAAAACAATATTGTAAATACACGTGGTGTTTTACTAGAAAAAGGTCTCTGAGCTGTTTGTGGATTTGAGAAGAGGCATGAGAGAGTGGGACCCTGCCACACCCTCCAAGAGTTACTGTTGAAGTGCAAGATGTTTGGTTCCTACATACACTACTCAGTGTCATTAGAATGAGGAAACACTTGGATGGAACTGAAACAATGTGGTTGTGTTTTATCCAACTTTGATTTGGGGGCATTAAGAATTAGTCTTTTCATGAGACTCTGTACTCTGTGTTTGTCAGCCGGGGTAGTTCACGATGTCTGCACAAAACTTGGGGCATTCCTTGGCTCAGTGAAATATTTTGAAATGGAATTCTGGAACTTAAACTGACTATTTCTCTTTCAACTCCAATCCAGTTATTGAAAGTTCAAGTTCAAGATGCAGCATTGCTTGTGGAGAGTTGCTGTTGTTATCAAAGGATATGTGTTCACTACATTAAAATCCTAAACCCAGGAGAAATACTTTTCAGATATGTGGAAGGTTATAGTATGTCAGACCCAAAATTTGACTTATAACAGTTATTGTTTGGTGATGATTATATGTTGAATTCCAAGTTCCTTTAAAAGAAAAAAATATATGTGAGACAGCACTCCATCGCTGAGACAAAAATATCTATTGATAATGCATGACTTTTCAATATTTTCTTCTCTTGCTGCAAAAGCAGCCATCTGAGGGAATTAAAGGTAAACAATCCAATCCTGCTGTCTCTTTTGTTCTCAGAAGGATGTCCCTATTGATGTTTTTGACAGAGACTAAGTAGACTCTTAAGAAGAAGAATAAGTCACAGCATTTCTAACTGAAGGAAAAATCAATTTGTCAAATAAGTAGATAACAATAAAACTGGTGGGGTAAAAATATACGTTCGAATTTCTAACATTTCTAAATATAGTTTATACAAGATTTTAAAATGTGGATGCCCCCTTTTAATTTAAGAAAATTACAAGATTTTTGTTCTTATTTTACATCATTGTGATGTATGTTTGTCTCTAGAAAAGATACAAAGGATCAAGTACTTTCCTGGTGTGACTCCTTGTTTCTAGTAGATTTCAGTGGCCTCAATCAGCAGTGGCAATGGATCATTAGGAACAAATGGGGCTAAAGCCCATCAATAATGCCTCAACTGTCACACTATAAATATAGGACCAGATTCTCTAGTGGGAGTGTCATAAAGAGTCTGTGATCTGGCCTTGAATGCCTAACAGAGAACTATTTTCTGGGTGTTACTGTGCTGGATCTGCATCTGTTCCTTTGCCTCCCCTCCACAAGGGACACTTAAGGGGTCCTTAACATGCCAGCTGTCCTCCAGGTCTCAGATCATGGCCAGGATATTTCTACACTGCTCGGCCCTAATTCAATCAAGCACTGCTAGGGTCTTATGTCTGAATTGTGGCATTGGCTCAGATGGTGAAGACGGCTCTAGCAGGGAAGGCCTTCCTACTGGGAAGTCCCCGAAAGGCAAGAGGAGAATTCTATGCTTGTAAACACATCAGTGTTATATCTTAGCTCTTGTTGGCATTTTCAATTGTTTAATTAAATGGATTTTGTTGATCCTCAGTTCATGGTTAGTATTACCAGTATATATATGCATGTGTTTTTTGTTTATATTTTTTTCAATAACAGATTCCTGTGCTTCTCAACCTGAGTCAAGATCCTGATGTTAACCTGCCTGTGAAACCACTAATCTTTTCATTGGCCATGGGTGCTTGTCTTGGAGGTAAGGGAATGTAATCATTTCAGCATTACTGTATGTATAAACATTCCACAGAATAGCTCAAGTGTAATAAGGATCTATGATTTTATTATAGAAAGCACACTCAGTTCATATTGACTTTGGAGGGCAATGGATCGGGCCCTTAATGAGTGTCTGCAGCATACCCTATAATAGAGTTTATTTCTGATCTGAGTTTGAAGGCCAGATATGCATAACGTAGTCTAAATGCACAGAGAAGCAGTCCAGATGGTGCTTAAAGGGTTCAGATCCTTTGTGAGGAAAAAGAAAAGGATAAATTTAGCATTCAGATTCATAGATGCCATAGTGGCTTATTTAAAAGGACATGCAGTTAATGTATAATATCTGTGATCTAAATATCTGATCCAAAGGCCATTGAAGACATTGGGAGATTTTCCATTGACGTCAGTGGGCTTTGGCTCAAGCCCAGAAGACTACATACAGATCTATTCACTGCCATATTTAGCACTCCTTACTCAGACAAAACACCCATTGATGTCAAGTTGAATTGAAGTCAGTGGGAGTTGTGCTTTAGTAAGGAGAGCTGAATAGAACCTGGTGGTATTTAGCTAAAAATAAAATACCAGTTTGGTGCTAACTTGGGTTCCTTGTGTTGCTGCTGTAATTAATCTGCCTCAACATAAAACAATGTGATAAATTAGATGGATTTATTTCTCTGCCAAACTTTATTATTAAAGGAATCCCACAAGGATCTGTTGCAGGCCCAGTCGGCATTCTAATTTATAAAGCTGTATAGGATAGCCATCTGGTAGCACTTTAATTCACCTTTATGCTGGTTATTCTTTTTTATATTCAACAAATACTTCACTGTCATTGGTTATGAATGAGTTACCATTCTTACCAGGATCTCACCAAAGTACTGACTAGTCTGTTTTTAAGTGCAATTAAAATAGCATGTGATTTTAGTAGAATAATAAACCTAATGTTGATTTTGATTGCTGACAGTACCTGAGAATTTAATATTTAATTAATTATTTAATTAAATGTAAGAATTTAATTTAATTTATAGTACTGTTCTATATTTCATCTTATAAACATTTAGATACTTGTTTAGATGCTGCTAAAACTCATGTTGATTTTCCACAACAAAAATTAAACCCAAATTGAGCTTCCTGAGCTATACAGGCCTCTCTCATTTATTCAGATAAGTGATTGCTAGTTCAAATGACCTTAATACCCAGCAAGGATTATAATGATGTAATTGACAGATTGAATTTTAAGGGTGCATTGCAGAGGTTGGATACTATACCAATCATTTGTTATTGGGACATCTTTTCATAGTCACCATTGTGACTTCGTCAGCTGAGCTATCCCTCTTCATCACAGGGGTATGAAGCATCAGCATTTGTTAAAGTAAGGGCTTAGCTAGACAAAAAGTTAGTTTGCAGCAAACAGGGAGGAAAATTTACAGTGCACTAGCCTGCCGTGCACTAACCATGTGTGTGGACCGTTCCACCATGCACTAAAAGTTCCCGAGTACATTTTAGTCTATTCTCATTTCAAACAGCAACTGGTCAGTGTGCACTAGGGAACTTTTAGTGCATGGTAGCAGGGTCCACATGGACAATTAGCATGTGTCACGCTCGTGTGCTGTAGGTTTACTCCCCAGCTTGCTGTGCATCAACTGATTGTCTAGACAAACCTAAGTGTCAGAGTATCCTTTTATTTCTAGAATTTACTCATGCTTGCCTCTGTGCATCTCTAAGATACTACTATGCTTTCATTAAAGTGGTTGGCTGAGATTTTCAAAAGTGGGAGTTAGGTGGCCAAACCCCATTGGAATTAAACAGGACTCAGGTACCTAACCCCTTTGGGCTTTTTAGTAGAACTCAGCTGCCATTTCTAAAGTTTCACTTACCTTCTTGCCCATATTTGTTGTTGTATCATCATGTGCTGTTAAAGAGAGAAAATAATCATGTATGTGTGAAGTATGCAAAATTGGTAAAGGTGTAAACAGTGCTTTGGGATTTATTTAAATGAAAGGCACTATGTGAATACAAGAAGTGCTCTGATACTAAGTACTTAGATGAATAGGTTGATAGAGCATTATCATTAGTAGTTAGTAAACTCAGAAATGAACTCTCTGTACAGCCCTTTGCCATTATTTGAAAATAAAGTTGAAGGCTGAATGAAACATGTCAGTCAGTGGATGGATGGCCTGCAGGTGCTCACATTTCAAAACAATCGGCTATATCTTGGAAGCCAGTGAAGGGGAACTTGGTGAGAGACCCGTGACTGGAACTTAAGAATGAAAAATGCTCAGAATACACTTGTTTAAAGTGCTCTAGCAGCTAAAAAAGACTAGACCAATCTTCTTGTATGAAAGAACCAGTGATGACCTTTTTGAAATTCATTACAAAGGAAGAATTTATGTGTGTTGAAATGGTGTAAAGAAATCCCATGAGGGCAAGTAATCCTATTGTATTGTAACTATACAATACAATTATAATGTGATTCTCTGCTGCATTGGGCAGAGACTGGATCCTACCAGCCACTCATGCAATCAAGGAAATTAAGTACACAAGCCATTACATAGGGAAATTTGACTAACCAGTGCAATTTGACTCACCAAACATGGATTTACAGGTTGTTTTTAGCAGTACACAGCAGCAAGACTCTGTTGATATATTATTAGCAGGGCTTAGGGTAAATGCTGTTGCACACACTGAAGGCTAGTGTAGGAGGGTCAGTTCACCACTTGGCCCTTTCCCTGGCACTGGATAATGCCCTTGAACATTAGTACTAAAGAATTTAAATTGTATGCTGCTGCTTCTTTTCTGCCCCTGGCTGCTCCTCATGCGGTCGTGGGTACTCTTGGGGGAAGGTAGGGATGAGAAAAGACTCATACTACTCTCCCAGCTCTGCAATGGAAGTGGGGTTTTGGAGTACAATCCAGACCAGTGAGAGGTTGTGTCACTCCTTGTCCTTGAGTGCCTTAAAACGCTCTGCTACTGTAGTTCTCTGTATGGATGCTCCCAGCCAGCATACAAGAATTTATGGATTGTCTATGGTTAGGCAACCCTGGTTCAGCAACTCTGACTCCAGCAGCCAGCTAGTAACACTACAACCACACTCTGGTCTTCACCAGCTGTGGTTCCTACTAGCCAAGTGACCCCAATACACCCCCAATCCTGAATTTCCCCAAAACCATCTGCCCTGGAATGCCCAGCCATATTCTGAAACATTCAGAGGAGTCATAAGGTCCATTGCTCCTTTAAAAGGACAAAAGCACAACAACTTGTTGCCTTAATTGGACAACAACACTTATATTCAAACACAGCACTGGCTTAGTATAGATTAAAAGTAAAACAAATTTATCAACAAACTTATCAAGGTTTTAAGTGAGTTCAAGTGCAAGGGAAAAATGGTTACAAGCAAATAAATGTGAAGTATGCTTTCTAGTGATTAAGATTTAACAAGCTACAGCCTTGGTTCAAAGTTGATTTCTTATCAGTCTTTTTCCTTTCCAGCCATCGCTGACATTCTCTCAGTCAGGAACTTCCACAGAAGTACAAGATGTTAGTTTCTCTTATCTTCCTAAGTGAAAGATCTTTGCCTAAGTATGTTTCCCACCTACATTCAGTTCCCAGAAACTTTAACCCCCTTGGTTGAAGGGCCCATCTTTCCCAGCTTTCAAGAGCTCTAGCACCTTGTGTCTGTCCAGTGATGGATTTCAGGGTGGTGTCTTCTTTCTCCTTATATCTTCCCAAACTCAGTTTTTTTCCCCAGACTCAAGATGACCTCAAGTTGTTCTTCCATTCCCGTGGACTTCCCACCTCCCTGCCGATTTGTATATAAATGGGAATTCCATTGTTTTGATCACATCTTGCTTAATTTAATTGGAGACAGGTGGCTAACTGCCTTCCCTCCTCTCTGGGAGAAAACCTTTTTCTCCCTTTGATTGGTCACAGATTTTAAAGCAAAATATCAATGAGTATCCATAAGTACTCATATAGTGTTAATACATACATTTCACAATGACATTAATCACTACTGTGTCGTTAGGTTTCATAAAAGACCTTACTTCATACACTTTTATAATACAGTTATACAGTAGGTAATCAATTGATTCAATTACTTATCATTTGAGGCTCAGGCACCCTGTCTTTATAGTCCAGTATGCCATTGAAATGTGTTCTCAAATAAAGTTTTTTCCTCCTTCTGGGAAGAGATGCCATGAAATCTGATGAAGACTTCATGCTGGTCCCTTATCTGCTGGTGATACTCGAGTCGTTACCGCCTCTGTTTGTTAGCTTGATGGTTTTGTTTACCTTTTATATAAATGTACCTTCACTCTCTCTGCCTGACAAGCAGGCCGGTCAAGCAAACTAATCCAAATGCTTTGTCTAGGTCAGACTGGGCTTATTCATGGCTTTTCAAACACATTTTAAGAAGCATAATTTCAGTGAGTTATTAGTTTTTCAATGATATTTTGCATGACCCCTTTTAGATACAGATTATGACAACAGTGAACTAGAGTCCCCTGGATTGGTCAGGACAGCTGGAACTCACTGCAATATGCCAGGGAGCTCTTGGCCATCTGACATTGGGATGCTCATAGGGTCACATGTGGGGAGAGATTAAAATGGCATATACTGAGAGGATTTCTTCAGTTCTGCTTGCTGTCCCCCCCCTCCTTTTTTTTTTTTTGAAAAGCAGGTAGGGGTGGAGCTGGAACAACTAACTTTCCTCTAAGTCCACAGGCAGTGGTGGACATGACTGGCTCAATGCCTCATGCAGCACAGGAGAGGCAGCAACAGCTCTTCCCAGGTACACTGGAGAGGATAGGCTCTCAGAAACCAGTCACAGCTCCCTAATTCTCAAGGATGTCCCTGAGTATTTGCCAGCTTTATGCCAACAGATATTCCCTTTACACAGGGTGAATTCTTCAGGGGAACTCTCTGACCAGTGTAAGTTAAGCTTCTAAAGTCAAAAGTGAACATGGTAGACTGGAGATTTTAAGGTTGCCTGGACTTATGATTTCTTCTATCTGTGTATTGAATGATCCTGTTCACTCACACATACCTGCACAGTAACGGTCAGCCTAATTAAGCATTGGGAATGTATTGCTTATAGTCTTTTCAATGCTTATTTTTTACAGCTTTAATATCTGGCAATATTGATTACTTTTTAATAATTGATGGAGCCTGATAGAACCTGTAAAACTGCAATACACCAGAAAGTATCAGCAAACAAAAAACTTGGTGGCTTGTTTCCTGAGGTATCTTGAAGACCATTACCCATTCCATAATTCTCCTGAAGGAGATTATAATGAAAATCTGAAAGCTAATGTTTGGAGGCACAATGTGGTGGCACAGTGGTCTATTGTCTCCTTGATTTGCACATGGAACTCCAATGATGTGACTGGAGTACTAGCCCAAATCCCAGGGGAGTAAATCCAGGGAAGATTGCTAAACCCTCTCTCTGGTTGCTTGCACCACTTTGGAATATGGGATTGGAGGGGGTGGGGTTGCAGGCAATTGTCTGCTACTGGGCACATTTCCAGCTTCGGTTACACTGGCAGTAGTTAGCAAAACCCATGGGTGAATCAAATCCATCATCTTATAGGACCTCTGTTCTAGATTATAGCTATTTAAAGAAGCAATTGACTACATAAATGGGCAGTCAGGTATAGTGTCCTAGTGACGCAGCACTACAGCTTCACTGTCACTTGGCTTGTCTCTTTGCTTTACTCCCTTTATGTTGTTGAAGGTGATGTGTGCTCTGCACAATGGAGATTTATAATTTATTATACCCTTTGGTGCTATCAGATAAAATGTTAAACTATCTACAAGCCTGCAAGACTTAATGAAGGTAGAAACCTGGTTAATATTGCCAGACAGAAGTACGTCTTTGTGAGAGATAATATGAGAGAAACGTTATAGTCTCTAATAATTAGGCTTTAAAATATATTTCAGAATCAGTGCTAAATTGGTACTAGGAAAACAGCATAGATATAGCTAAATAAAATTCTTTTATAGTAATAACAGCTCACATTTATTTAGCACCTTTCATCTTGAAGGATACCAAAGCTGTATATAATTTTAAAAACCTGAGAATATTCAGGGTGAAAATATAGTAGCTGTTGAAGAGAACACAGTATCACTTCACAACATTTAAGATAGAAAATGGGGGTTTAGTCTTATGTCTCATCTAGAAGACAGCTATATTTTAGATAAGTTTCCTGCCTGTGAAGGTATGTCAGTTCATAATCCAAATAAAAGGGTAGAATCAAACGGATTGAGACTGATTGGGATCTTTTAAAAGGAAAAGGACAGTGTGTTGCATCTTGACCTTTACAAATAGCTGAAATAAATAGACTTAGGGACTGTTCCCTATTTTTCAAGACAATAATAAATGTGTTTCTAACAATACTGTGCCTTAGAATGCTACAAATCTAAAAGCAGAAATAATGTACCGTCATCCTGTCTTATGTTGGCACCTTCCCATTTCCATTCTTGAGTATTCTTAAGCTATGGTTGCTGTCAAGTACACAACAACACTGTTTACTTGTCCTCCTTTAAGAAGCTCTCATTTCAGATTTAAATTTTACATCCTCAGTCTCTCTCTTTGTCATTCTAGCAGGAACAGTGTCATATCCAGAGTGAGCACCAATAAAATTGCTATCTTCTGTGGTCAGTTCTTCATATTCACCATCAGTGTTTTCCAAAATGTCCTGTTGTTGATTTTTCTTATGAGCCCCAAGAATCTGTGTATTTCTCTCCTCTCTTACACTCTAGATTAATGTTGCTGCACCTGGTAAGTCCTTAAGAGATATTCACCCTTCATGACATCCAAACTCTGGGTCATATCACTTCATCTATTTTCAGTAGGGAGTCCTGTTTAGACAATGGTGGTGCAATAATGCCCTAAGTTTGAGAGAGAGGCTTATTACAGGGACCTGACAGCCAAAAAAAGGTGCTGTAATCTTTAAGATTGCTAAAGAGGAACCTATCTGGAAAATGTAAAGCAGAAGATTTAGAATGTTAGATTATTCCAGCCAAAATTCAAAACAGTGTTTGTCATCTGTAAACAGGTAGCATCTCAGGCCTGGTTAGTCTTCAGACTTTGAGCTAGCCTAGAGACAAAAGTCAGGATGCTTCAAGTCTTTTTCCTCAGTTTGTCAAGGGTGCTTTGACATACAGGTCTCACAGCAGCTGTCTCTAGTATACTTTAATATGCAGCGCCAAGGAGGAGGAAATAATTGATCTCCAAGGATAATGCTACAGAGTCTCTAGCAAATCCACAGAATTGACCAACTTCATCGTTTAGATCACTTCTGAGCCTTATGTCATCAAAGGGATGCCAGGTTAGTTCAATTAAACATGAATTAAAGCTAATGGGTTTTCCTGGTTTGATTTGACAGAAATCTCTCTCTCGTTGCTATAGCAATCTCTTTGGAATCTATGCTTTCAGCAAATACTTTGCTCCTTATACTGAATGTTTGGAAAATCAGATGCACATGTTGCCTCTCTCTGAGGAAAAACTAGGCAGTATGTGACCGTCAGTGAACAAAGTCACGAGGCATGACTGCATTTGGCAAGTGGATTTGTCCCAAATTACCTGGCATGACGACAACTGCACTAATCAACAAATGGAGTGGATACGAAATATTACAATTATATTTTTAAAGTATTTCCCATCCAAAACTAAGGAGCTGTGGTTGTTGTACAGTAATTCAGAATACATTGTTGACCCATATGGAAGAAAAATCAGAGAAATGTAATGAAACAAACCCACTTGTAAAAGCTACAAAGAAAATAGATGGGAAGAAGAAAACAGCTGCAGCACTGCTAGGTCGATCTGATTTGAAAACATAGACCAGGCCTAAGTAACAGACCAACGTTGGTGATCACTAGGACCAGCTTTGTAAAAAAGTGAGCAGCTGTTGTTTATAAGCAGGGAGGGAAGAACTGAGATGGATGTCAAGGAGGGAGCAATTCCAAATGGTTGAGCAAATGCAGTAAAGGTGTGATCACCAGCTGACCCACAAGAAGGTGGTGGAATGTCTAAAAAGTGGGTGACGCCAGAATCTGAAAGCCCATCAGGATGAGTCTCCTGAAATAGATCTTGATAATAGTTAGGAGCAAGTTAAAAGCTTAAAAATAAACCCCAGGTGGGCCAACGTAAAATCAATCTGCCATTGTACTGGAAGCCACTATGAGGAATTCAGAGTGGATAGAATATAATCACAGGTGCTCAGAACAATGAACAAATGGCATTCTGAATGAGCTGCTACTGACTGACAAGCGCTGTTGAAAGCCCTGTTAGGGAGGAGCTTAACCTTGTGATTATCAGCCCTGTGGTTTTTGTTGCTGATATAAGGTTGTCACAAGATAAATAAGGGGGATAGTCAGAGCAAATTGTGCAACTGAAAAAAATGTGTGAATAATATATTTAATTGTGATTGTTATAGATTGGGTTAAAACCTCTTATACTGATGAGGTTTTTTAAATTTTATTGTTCAGAAGTTTTAACATATCCATGCAGACATATTCAAATACAATGACAAAGAAAACACAGAAGTACAGATTTAACAATAACACAATATGAAATATTCATAGATAAATAAGATAAATTTTTATTCCCTAACTCCACCTCCTCAAACAAACAATCCCATTCCCCTCAACCCAACATCAGAAGTCCAGATTCAGTTGTAATGCTCTCACGAAAGACCAAGTGTCTTCATAGTCGGATCTTGTGTCTCTACAGATTAATGTCAGTTTTCCCATGAGGCTGTTGTTGGTGAGGTCAGTTAGCCAATCAAAGAATACATAGTGAATAGCAGATTTCCATTTTTGTAAAATGATTATTTTGGCTACTATAAGTGCTGCAGCAATCCATTTCCTGGCATTACTCAGGCAGGGTAGATCTTCTAGAATGTATAAAACACAGAGGCTTGATGTAAGGGAAATACCTACCACACTAAGGAAGAGCACAATACACTTCCTTCCAAAAAGTGGGTATACTTTGACATTCAAAGACTACATGAGGGAGGTTTGCATTGGTGCTATCACATCTCCAATGTTTACTATGTGGGGCAAGTTCAGTTTTATGCAATCACTCAGGAGTCCAATAATATCTATTTAGAATTTTGTTCTGAAAGAAATGCAAAAACAGAGAACTGGATGTTTTGCATATATTGTGCCAGATATTATTCCATCTATGAGAGGAAATGGAAAGGTTTAGCTTCTTCTCCCATTTTTTTATGGTATAGTTAGTAGGATAAATCAAGGAGTTCAGCCATTTGTTTGTTACCCACAAAATGTTTTTGGCGAATATTCTTTTTCAGGTGCACTTCAAGTGGAATGATATTTGTGGCCTGCCAACAATTCCCCAGGTACTTTATAATTTTGAGCTGAAGCTGATTGTTGAAAGGACCTTGATTTATTAATAGTTGGTGTTTGCCACACAGATATGTAATGGGAGGCTAAAGTAGTACATTCAATAATATCTTTTATGGTTAATATGTCATTGGTTAGCCAAGTGGATTTGAGTTTTGAGCTATTAGCAAATTTAATTTGGGTATTATTTCAGATTGGCATGGAAGGAGGGTTGGATTTTGTGAGGAACGCTTCAGGAGATAAATATTCTATTTTTCCTTAAAGGTGCAGGCAACCATTTTAAAAATGGATGTGCAGAGAGAAAGCCAAAGGGGTTAACTAATTTTTCTTCTTTCTCAAGCCACAATGGGGCTTGGGAAGAGTTGATGGGATAGAATCATCTTATTAAAAATCTTAATTGAAAAGTCAGGTGATATAAATACAAATTAGGAAATCCCCCCCACATTTAGCCATAATTTCTTAAGTATCTTGTGGATATCCAGGATGTCTTCAAATTCCATAAGAATTGTTGTACAACTCTATTTATGCTTGTGAAAGTTGAAGCAGGAAATTTAAGTTTAATTCAGCTAAACATATATATCAATCTTGGTCCTACATTCATTTTAATAGCTTCTACCTTTCCCAATAAAGATATTGATAGTGAACACCATTTCTCTGTCTTTTCTCATTTCTGTGAGTATGACATCCATGTTTGCAGATACTATCTTTGATAAATCAGAACATATCCTGAGGCATAAGTAGGTTATCTCTATGTATGAACGAAAGGAGAATGATTGATAGTATTTGATATGGATTTGGTCTATAGAAATATCCATCACTTGAGACTTGTTCCAGTTTATCTGAAATCATGATATCTCACTGAAGTAGTTTATTGCAGATAGTAGTGATGGAATTGAAGAGAAGGGATTTTTGTCGTCCGCATCTAGACTAAGCGTTACTCTTTATCCCAGATGGTAATTCCTTCAGTGGAAGGTGTCTGTCTGATATACGCTGCTAGCGGTTCCATAGCTATATCAAATAGTAGAGGCGATAGATGACATCCCTGATGTGTTCCTCATTTTAATTGAAAAAGGAAGGAGATTGCATCATTTGTGAGAACAGATACAATGCGTGATTTGTAAATAATATCAATCCAGATCAGAAATTTAGGTCCAAATCCAAATTTTCTCAGGATCACTTGTAGGCATGGCAATTTCACGTGATCAAAGACCTTTCCAATTCCTAACAATAGGATAGCAGCTGGAGCATCAGTTGTTTGTGCCTGCTGGATTAACTGGAATATCTTCCGATTATTGTCTGCTGCTAATCTGCTATGACTAAAACCCACCTGGTCTGCATGAATGATTGATGGAGCAGTGAAATAAGAATCTTTGTCAGAATTTTATAATCTGTGTTCAACAGAGAGATGGGGCAGTAATCAGAATGACAAGTGTCCTATTTTTTTTTAATTAGGGTAATCATCATTGTTCTCATGTCCCGTGATAAATATTTCATTAAAGGCTTCTGACAGTATCAGTACTAATTGATTAAGGTCTTATAAAATTCTGCTGGAAAGCCGTTGCACCAGGCACTTTTCCCAAGTTGAGCGAACCAATTGCCTGCATATCTTCTAGTAGAGAGATATCTTCCTTCTTATAATCAGTTTGATGTAGTGAGAATGTATTGGTCATATAGTTTGCAGCTGAACTCACCATGATGTTTAAAGGTTATCATTAAAGTTCTTTAAATTATCTGTTAATTTTATCATGTTCTGAACAGAAAGACCATTGTCCTGCAGCAAAGAGGATATAGAGTTATTGGCTGAAGTCATTGTATTTTTCCACTCTAGGAGTTTGCCTGCCTTATCCCCCCGCCATTCGTAATGTATTTGTTTAACTCTAGTAAGCATGAATTTGTTCCAGGTTGGCATATATTCATTGTATTTGTATTTTGGGGTAGTGACAGAGTGCAGGAGCTCATTATTTTGGGGGTTTACTTTAGGGTGTTTTTTTTGTCCCCCCCTCCCCAAATTTAGCAAGCTTCTCTGCCAAGAATTAAGTAATATGTTGTGAATTCAGATGTGAATTTTATGCATTCTCCCCTTAAGGTTGCCTTCAGTGTTTCCCATAACGTTATAGTAGAGGAGACAGCGTTTGTATTTTCCTTCAACAAGTTGATGGTTGACATTTCAATCATTTGAAGAAATTTAGAGTCTCTAAGTAAATGTGTGTTTAACTTCCGACTTGCGAATCTTGTAGCACTATAGCCAGAATCTATGTGAAGAGAAATTAGAGCAGTGATGGGCAACCTGTGGCCCGCGGGCCACACGTGGCCTGTCAGGGTAATCCTCTGGCAGGCTGCCAGATGTTTGGTTTACATTTGCATGGCCACCCGCAGCTCCCAGTGGCATCCCTGTTGCCCATGCCATTTCCTACAGCTCCCATTGGCTGGGAATGGTGAACCACAGCCACTGGGAGCTGCGGGTGACTGTGTAAATGTAAACAAACTGGCGGCCCGCCAGCAGATTACCCTGATGGGCCGCGTGCGGCCGTTGCCCACCACTGAATTAGAGCATGATCAGAGATGATTATACTACCAATTTACACCTCCAGACATGCAGGAGCTATCACCTTAGATTTCTTTATATCTAATCTGGAATAGGATAAATGAGGTGGAGAAATATGCATAGTCATGCTTCATAGGATGCTTCAGTCTCCAAGTATCCAGTAGTCTAATATCCTTTGGTAGGGATAATGGATAGTGTGCCAACAAGTCCTGAGATTTTCACCTAGAGCACTGTGCTTTGTCTATGATATCATCCATGACAGCATTCCAATTTCATCCTAATAACACTGGGACATCAGCTCTGCTGGACATAAAATCAGATATTTCTGCAAGAAAGGCTGCATTTCCATCATTAGGATTCTATACACTCTTCAGAATTAATCTCTTAGTATTGAAAATGCCTTCAATTATTATGAATCTGCTCTCCAGCTTTTACCATGACTGAGTAAATTGAAAAATTAGGCTCTTGTGGATTAGCATTACTACTCCCCTGCTTCTGGATTTGAAAGAGGAGTGATATTCATGTCCTACCCATAGTCTTTTAATTCTGTGTACATCTTCATTCCTTTAATGGATCTCCTGAAGGAAAGCTGTATGACATCAATTTGATTTTAAGTGCCTGAAACTTTTGATTCTTTTGGAGGATTCATTAAGTACCCCTACTTTCCAGGAACAAAACTTAATAGAGTTCATGAAAAATCAGTGATTGTTCAGCTGCTCATTGGTGCCCAGTAAATTGAAAGCCTTTGAGTGTCTTTCTAGTAAGAACAAACAAACAAACATCATACACCACCCACCTTATCTTTAACACCCCAGACTTCTAATACAATCATGTTCAGATCCCAGATGGCGTAAGCCTACACCGACCCTTGCACCCCCCCAATATAAATTAATTAGGAATCTCCCAGAAATATATCTATATTTACCAAAATACGTGCATGTGCCAAGTATATAAATGAATGAAACCTATTGCTTCAGAGATATGAATGCATAAGTAGTAGTATATAGTATATAAATGTTAATATGCATATGGTATATAAATAGTTACCTCAAATTAATGGAAAAAGGTAAACATGAAGTGACAAATGATAATGTGTGCAAACAAATATGAATATATTATTACCATATACATATTATAAATACATAAACATTAAATATGGATAGAAATGTAAAAATTACAAATGTCCATACAAAGTGATACAGATAGTCACAAATAATACTCAAGTAAATAATTGTGAATATATTAGCTTCATGTACATATTTAAAGACATAAATCAACATAGATATAGTTATAAATATAAGTGCATGTAAGAAAAGGAGATAAGAGTAATATAATAATTGTGAATGTATAGATATTTTTATATTGGCTTATCAATATATTGAAAGTATTGATTCTAAAGATATACTAAATATCTTGCATGTCCGTACTAATTACACTCTAGAACACGATTAAAATATCAGATATGTCAAATATTGCTTGGCTTTCCCGATCACAGGTTCCTTTTCTTCAGGGCTATACTCTCCATTTACTTTTCCTTTTTGAGAGAATCCGACTGTTACCCTTAGAATCATAGAATATCAGGGTTGGAAGGGACCTCAGGAGGTCGTCTAGTCCAACCTCCTGCTCAAAGCAGGACCAATCCCCAACTAAATCATCCCAGACAGAGCTTTGTCAAGCCTGACCTTAAAAATCTCTAAGGATGGAGATTCCACCACCTCCCTAGGTAACCCATTCCAGTGCTTCACCACCCTCCTAGTGAAAAAGTTTTTCCTAATATCCAACCTAAACCTCCCCCACTGCAACTTGAGACCATTACTCCTTGTTCTGTCATCTGCCATCACTGAGACCAGTCTAGATCCATCCTCTTTGGAACCCCCTTTCAGGTAGTTGAAAGCAGCTATTAAATCTCCCCTCATTCTTCTCTTCTGCAGATCTCCCTTTGTGAGATCTGGTCTCAAATCCAATACTGCTTGCCAAGCATCCAATGGAATATTGAAGTATTTCACAGAATCTGTTATCTTCATTATGAAAATGGCAGGATATCTGATCCTCTGAGAGCTGCTTTGATGCCATTAAATGCTGCTCTCTTCTTGCTTAAATTTAGAGAGAAGTCTAAAAACAAAGAAAATGTAAAATCATTATTCATAAGCATTCCTTTTTTACCTAATAGCAGACATAACTTTGTTATTACATCTTAGCAATTGAAAGATGACAGGTCTGGGGCTATTGTACTCTCTCCTTCTGTCCCCTGCCACTCAATAAACCCTTTCAATCTCCAGGGGAAGCAAAAGGTTTTCTCCCCCCGGCTATCCTGCTGGTAATAGCTCACTTTAAGTGATCACTCTCGTTACAGTGTGTATGGTAACACCCATTGTTTCATGTTCTCTATGTATATAAATCTCCCCACTGTATTTTCCACTGAATGCATCCGATGAAGTGAGCTGTAGCTCACGAAAGCTTATGCTCAAATAAATTTGTTAGTCTCTAAGGTGCCTCAAGTACTCCTTTTCTTTTTAAGATTTCTTGTGTCTCCTCAAGACTGGTTAGTCTTTGCCTTAAGAAAGCACCCTCCATTTTAACCTCCTTCAGTTCTATGGCTGTTTTCTGTATTTTTTTCTCGAAAAAGATCAAATGTGCTTTAATTTCTCCCACATCTTTAGAGAGTTCACGTGTATTGTAAGATAGAAGATCAAATGTGGTACTTAAAAAGTCCTTCATAGCTGCAAAGTCCTGTCTGAGAGACTATTGGGTTTCCTTGACATTACCTTTCTTTGGAGATTCAAGCTTGGGTCATTTAGGGTATGTCTACACTGCAATTAGACACCCACAGCTGGCCCATGTCAGCTGACTTAGGCTTGCAGGACTTGGGCTAAGGGGTTGTTTAATTGCAGTGTAGACATTAGGATTCGGGCTGCAGCCTAAGCCCTGGACCCTCCCACCTCCAGGGTTCTAGAGCCCAGGCTCCAGCCTGAGCCCAAACATCTACACAGCAATTATACAGCCCCTTAGCCTGAGCCCTGTGACCCTGAGTCAGCTGGCACAGGTTAGCCATGAGTTTTTAATTGTAGTGTAGACATAAAAACAAGGAGTCTGATGGCACCTTAAAGACTAACAGGTTTATTTGGGCTTAAGCTTTCATGGGTAAAAAAACCACTTCTTCAGATGCATGTACACATACCTCAGTGTTTCTATTTTTCCTAGCAGAATCCCTAATAACTCAACAAAAATGATCCCTCTCTTCTAATTAGTAAATTTCTGACAGAAGGTTGTAGTTTAGGTACCCAGGAGCCCTTAACACAGTGAAAACACAGGGACAGGAGCAAGACAGAAGCAGAGAGAGAAAGTTAAGCCGAGGCAGCCTGGAAGCACAGTAATGTGGCCCCAAGATAAAACTAAGAGAAAATGCTTTTTGAATACATGGTGCTGGCTTGAACAGCAAATAAAGGAACTGTCTCCTGCAATTTTATTCCTCCTAGGTTCTAAGAAACATGACCTTGTACGTTCCTTGTAAATACACAAGATTACATTAAAGAAAATACCAGACTGTGTTGTCTCTTGTCAATTTCTACTTCCAGCTGCAGCACCTGCAAGGCCCAGAACTTTGGCTAGCTGCTTGGGTAACATTACTAAATCTTTCACATGATCGTAACTGAAGATTGAATTACTTGAAGGGAAACTGAAAAGATTTTTATAAATAAAATTCTGAGTAACCAATGACAAAATCTGTGGTATTTAATGACAATTACATTGTCATTTTAAATGCAGAAATTATTTTTTTAAATTAAAAACCCTATCAAAAACTGATCTATTAATTAAGGATGAAAGGAAAAATCAAAAACAGAAGACATTTCCCATAAATTAAATCCCACACACCAGAACCTTTGATTAGTCCACAAAGAAAAGTAAAGTAGAAAATAACATGAAAATATTCCCCCAACGGAATAATAATTTTCTGTTTTCAAAGAACATCATACAGATGAAAGTTTTTTCTTCCTAACGTCTGTAGATTTTTATATTGTCCCTTACTTTAGTATCTGAGAGTCTCCAAAACATTTAAAAATAGAAATAACAACAATTTCTCCTTCTCCTTTCCCAGCTTGTAGGAGAAATAGGTTGCCTTGTTTACAGGCTGGTGTGTGAGAGAGCATGGGTGCTTGGTGCCTTTGTGTATGTGTTTTTGAAGAGTCTCGTCACTTAAGAGTGTGAATTCCACAATCTTGGTGCATCTACTATAAAAGTCACTTCTTCTGCACTCAGAAGCAGCCTATTATTAATGTCAGTGTCATGGCAACAGTGGAAGTTTGCTGTCATTGCAAGCCGTGGCCACTAAGAGAGAGGGGTTCTGTCAGGTGGCTAAAATCAATCCGTGAGGAATTTCAAAATTGGAATTGCGACCTTGAACTGGACAGTGCTTGCAATTTCTAAAACTGCACACTATATTAGTTAAAGACAGTTGCAACAAAGAACTTTTAAAATACTCTTCACCAATCCCAAATACAAACACCATAGTTTTAAGATTATTCTATATAAGTATATTTCAGGTTGAGGGACAAATATTTGAAAAGTTGTTGCAATTTTTTAAAAATTGCCCTGACTGTCAACTATATAGAGAGGCAGTATCAACAGTGTGTGGATAGGATGAAGGGCAATATTCTACTTGTTCTATATCCATGAGGTTTCATATTTACTGCATTGTGCATCTTGTGTTTTTAAAAGGGTCCTATGTCATGATATAAAGAAAGGAAGAATAGTTTAATGGTTCAGCTCCGAAATCAAATTATGTTCTGAATTGCTTTAGTAAAGAATCTACATAAAATCTAACACTAATTTGATGCTATTTACACTGTGGATGAAATTAAAGTAAGTACTGCAGTACCTTTACTTGTACTAATGATTTTCTCTTTGTGGAAAGCAGTTATTTGCTATGCAAGTTTTGCAAATTAGTAATAGACTAATGATTGGAGAAGGATAGCACAGCTGGCATTTTGGATTCCTAAAACACAAGTGTAGGTTTATTTAATTGTATTTATTTACTTAATACATTTATTTGTCATGAATTTCAGCATGTCCTTTGCTTGAAGCTTGTACTGTCCATATTTCAGATTATTGTATTTAAACACATTCTTATTTCAGTGGGTCACCAATACAAGACAGAGTGAACTGATCTACAATAGAAAACTGGCAAGTACATTTAACTTGAATGTACTGGGGACTTCTAGCCAGAGCAGAAGGGGAAGTAATATCATGCTTTTAAATTCTATTGCAGCAGAAAACACTAAATCTTTCCAGATTCCTCACTCAGCTGAGCTAGCCTTTTCCTAGATCTAGCCCCTGTTTTGGAAAGTCACTGACAGCTGGTGCTGTTGGTAGGAATATTTGAAAATCAGTGGAGGGAGAAAAAACAGGAAAAACTCTATTCATGTGGTGATTGAATCATGGTCACAGCAACAGTGCTATCAGGGTTCTAGCATAGTTTCACTGACCAGTATGGAAAGGCGTTGTTTTTAGAATCATTTTACTACTATGCTATTGAGACTATTCATGCATAATATGGAACATACCACAAGGGTTCAGTCGTAGAGGGGTCACAGCCGGCATGTTGATCGTGACAGCAGGAGTTACAGAAGCATTTCAAACAAGGAACCTGAACCATGGCTGATTCGAGGATCATGTTGAAAGTCCTGCTTTCTAAGTTTGGTTGTCTGATGTCCCAGCTTTTGAATAGAATAAGGAACAATAAAAAATGTGTAAAATGTTAGTGGCATACAATATTAAAGGCTTTCAGTGGAATGAGCCTTCATTTCAGGTGCATAAACGGATAAAATGCCAGGGAGTGGACCAGGGGTGGGCAAACTACGGCCCGCGGGCCACATCCAGCCCTCCAGCCAGTTTATTCTGGCCCTTGAGCTCCTGCTGGGGAGCAGGGTCTGAGGCTTGCCCTGCTTCTGTGCACCAGCCGGGGAGTGGGGTTGGAGGCCGCTCTGCACGCACATGCTGAGTTGGCCTACCCCCGGAGTAGACTATTGATATTATCCCCATTGATAGTGCTCCATTTCTATTTCCGTACTATGTAAGTTGCCTTTTCTGAGAGATGTGTCTTTTGTTGTTGTCTCAGATTTCATATCTCGATGTTATAGATGTTTACATTAGAGAGAGATACTGGCTGGTTTGTTCACAGCGGGAGATAGTAAAGTAATGCACAAAGGATCTGCCACAGCATGCCTTGTGTCCCTCAAGCTCAAGCTTATAAAACAACAGAACTACACCTTTTCTTTCATAGCAGAAATTTTGATTGCTGATTTCCCCCCAACAATTAAGGTTGAGTCCTGCAATACTTACTTACACAAGGTGGCCTCATGGAAATAGTGAGACTGCTGCTAAGTGCATAAGTGTTTCAGAATCAGGCCCCTAGACTGCATGTAATGTAATGCAGTCTGGGAAAGTTAGCTAAAACATTTAGTTTATCTGCATGTTTTCCTGTAGACTCCATGCACAGGTAAAAATGTAATCCACTCAGGACCTTGATGCAGAAACATGTTACCCAAAAGATGTCAGGTTAGAGGAAAATGTTTCGTTTTCATGACTGAAATCTCTTATAGTAATTCATATCCATGTGCTGTAACCTGTAATGCTTATCTTGGGTTTGTACACAGAAGTAGCAAGTTGGGGTAAGAGCACAGAAAGAGACCTACCTAATTTAAGTTAAGCTCTTCTAAGATTCCAGAGCCAGGCTTAGTTGAAGTCAGATATAGTCATGTACAAATATGATTTTTTTTCCCCACTGGCTGCTGGTTATTTGCCGAACAATTAGTTGATGATTTAATTTTTCATGCCCCTCCAGCTCTTTATTGTAAAAAAAAAATTGCTGGTGATTTTTAATTTTTTACACACACAAACTATAAAAATAAAAGTATACAAGATCAGGAATGTAGTTTCATAGATGCATGTCAACTGATTCTGCTTAAAGAGGCAAATTTGAATTGGTCTTTGAATTGGTGAAACATAGAAAGTTAGCTAAACTATGTGATGGCTGTCTGTTCTAGGGCTAATAAGAATCTTAATTTAATGTTAACTTTGGTAGCCAGATTTGTGAGACCAGTTTATTGCAACGTAGGAAACTGAATGCATTATGGCTGTTTAACCGTACACATCATGTTGCCTGTTTCTGAGGTACACAGAGAATATTTTGCTTTGAAAGTGAGTGGGAAGCCTGAACCAGAATTTATTAAATGAGAATTTTGTTTAGATAATATAAGCAAATGCCCCACCCTCTTGTCACATGAATTGAACCAACATCTAGCCAATGGACCTACCCAATCTGGCCTGCCAAACCACACATCTGGTAAACCTCCCAGATGTACTAATTCTCAGTTGGCTGTGAAGAAGAAAGCAAAGGCTGGGCATACTTAGAATTTCATTTAAATATGTGGCTTTTGTTTCTGAATCATTCTTAATTGTTTTATCCTTGGCCAAAACTGTCAATTTCTTTTCTTATACTTGGGCTAATCCAGGCTTTTACATTCCTTGTAGGAATATTAATCAGAACACACAGACAGAACTGACATTTGAAGACCTTAAGTGTCTTGAAAAATAGATTGGAAATATCAGATTTATCATCATCTTTCCTCAACAAGTATCCTGCAAAGAACTTCCCCTTGTTTCTGCATAATGACTGCACAAAACTATAGCAGTTCTACAGTAAAATAAGTTGATTCTATTTTATTTTTTGTAGGTTCTTATACGGCCCGTATTGCCGTACTATCTGAACTCCTTCCTGCAGTACATTAAGAGATGTGACTAACATCTGTAATGTGTGGTTAATTCTCTCTCTCTCATCTTCTCCCAAGGGGAAGAAGAATGCGTGCAGTATAGTGTTTTGATTTGGTAGGATTTTGTCTCTGTTTTAATGTACATGCTGCCATATATTTATATTAGAGAAGGCAAGGTTGTAGCACACCTTGCACGTGGAGAGGAAGTTGTTTGGGTTTGTAATGGCCCTTAGTTTCTGTGGGAGTTCATTCCACAATCTCAAACTAGCCCATGAAATGGCTCTGTCTCATGCACAGATAAGCTTTATCATTGTGGTAGAAAGTTTCATTGTGACTGAGGAGTGGAATTGTCAATCACGATCTTCATCCCAGAGCTTTACGCAACATTTTACATATTCTGGGCCTGGTCCATGGAGTGCCTTGAAGATAATGACCAAGACTTTGAACTTGACTCAATATTCTATGGAAAGCCGGTGTCAATAGTGGAGGACAGTTCTGATGCACTGCTGCATTCTTTATTAGTTGGAATTTCTACTGGGTTGATGGCTTCGTGACCAGATATATAACACTTCTGTAGTCCAGCTGAGAGGAAACAAAGACATTTATAACTGAGGCCAGGTCCAGCAGAATGAGATGGAATCTCCTAGCCAACTGGAGATGGTAAAAAGCATTACTTGCAATGCTGCTGTATGAGAGCTTAGTATCAGTGAGGAATTCAGGAGTGTTCCTAAATTACAGACCAAATTGACCAATTTTGGGTCTTCACCTTCAACGAGAGGAGACTGCACTGTGACTGCAAACACATGAAAGTTCTTTCCTCTCTCTTCCCCGGCATAACCTCTGTCTTGCTTAAATTCAGCTTCAGTCTGTGAGCTGATCTCATCCAGTCACTTGGCCATTTTGGTGCTAGTGGTATAGTCATATGTGGTGAGGGAGAGGTCATCTGCATATTGTTGGCACTTAAGTCCATGCCATGTAACCAGATCAACTAGTGGTTGAATATATATGTTGAATAGGGCTGGAAAGAATCGATCTTTGTGGGACTCTGCTAGAGAGATGTCTAGTGGTGGAGGTACAGTTTTCCATCACTGTTCTTTGGGTGTGACCCTCCAGGAAGGTCTTAAGCCATTTTAACACATTCTCTCAGCCACTGCTCTAAAGGGGTACATTAGTATCCCATGTTTGACAATGTCAAATACTGTAGGTAGGTCCAAGAGGATAAAAACAAATTTGTACACACTATCCATTGACAGCAGGAGATCATCCATCAGTGTCACTAAAGCTTTTTCAATTTCATGTCCTAGCCTTAATCCAGATTGTGCTGGGTCTATTAGCTTCAATATTCACTTGAATTATATGAGTTTATAGTTGGCCTTTGGCTAGAATCTCTGAAAGGTTTTTGAGCAATAGAATGATAGATGTATTTGCTTTACTGAAGTCTGCGTTTTTCCAGGTCAGTTATTTTATAAACTTCCTTTGTCTCTTAGAGTTATGGATAAAGCCTAGGTTGAATGTTTTTACAGTTACCTGAATTTACAGAAATCTAAATTTCTGGCCTATTTATTTTAGGTTTTGTATGTTTTGAACTGTACCCCCCTGTGAATGTTTGGGAGGAAATTTGGGGCAATATTTTTAGCATAAAAGTAAGGAGGTCCTTTTAAATGTAATGTTTATTAGCTATTATTTGAAGTTCACTAGTGCCTAAGTGTCCCAATCAAGAATAAAAGCCTTGTGATAGGCAATATACAAACAATTCTAGTCCCCGCCCCAAAGAGCTTACAAATCATTTAAATGACCGCACTACACCTGAATTTCAGGGGTGATGTTGTCCAGGCTTGCTGGAGGAAGGCAGTAGTGTTTTATGGGAGGAGATCAGAAACTGCTGCAAAAAGGTGGGTGGGGGTCAGCTTGGTGATGCTGACTCATCCCTTGGGAATGTAAGGGTGGAAGGTTTAAAAAGGTGCAAGCCCTGGCATTAGAAGTCCTTTCTCCAGGCAACAAAAGGCAGCCAAGCTAATTGCTGGCACCTCCTTGTGGTGGATGTCCAGTGCAGGTACTCCATAGGGAAGGCATCCAGTGACCAGATAAATGGCCTGGTAAAGGACTTAAAAAGGAGGTGTTGGTTAATGGAATGGAATTGGGGTAGGGTAGGGTTGGGGCTCCTATGATTGGTATGGCAGGGAGCCAACCACCCTTTCTATTAGCCCACCTTAACTCTCCAACAAGGGTGGGTGGATGGTAAGGTCCAAGCCATGGGATGGCTGGGGACCTGGGTGGAAAATGAAGGGTGGCTGATGGAAACTCCGGGTAGTTATTTGAATGAACATGGAGTTGCCTGAAATGTACACTTTTATCTGCCGGGTAGTCCCAGACATCTAATAATCAAGTTGTGGCCTGATTAAATCCATATCAAGTGTCTCCTGTCCTCCTTTTGGTATAGCCAGACAATGAGAAACACTATACTTATCACATGGTAATTAATCTTTTTTTACAAAACCATTGCCCTTATGTTAATTATGAACAGATTATGATAGATGTCATTAAATCAAGAAAACCATAAGAATAGTGGCTGTTGCATTGTTGCTTTCTAACATGATGTCTTTGTATAACATTGTGAATAAGCAAATAAGTAACAGAAATAAGTAAAAGTTTATGCTATACCATTTAGCACTTGCTATTCTTTAATAGTCATGCAGTGATTTTATGGACTCCTAGGAAATACTTAATCCTTGTTTACCAAAACATCAACCTGAATGAACTGGACATGTGTATGGGTTTTCATGTACATTAGTCTAATCCTGAATTTTCTATGATTCTTTGGTTGCAAAATTGCTTTTTCACTACTAAATACCTAGCCTACTACAAAGATAGAAATTAAAAGGAGAGGAAACAAAAGGTTGTCCTTATTGTTGATTTCAATTTAATTCCTGAAATCAACTAAGACAAAATCTAATTAAACCACATAAACACAAGAACCATAATAATAATAAAAAAACTAACCCCAAGCCAAACAAATGAAAATAACCTTCCTACTTTCAGATAACATTTAAGATGATTCCCCCCCAGCTTAAACCCACTTTGAGAAATAAATTCATTGCAAAGGCAGAAACACGAAGATATTATCAGTCCTGTTTCCTTAATCTGAAGGAAGATGTAGATTCATCATGTTACAGTAGCATTGTTTTTGTTGTCTTTTTGATGGTGGTATTTGGCAAAGAAATATGCTGAAATCAAAGCAGAAATCTCTCGTGAAAGTGTTTGGGGACAAAAGACTAGTGATTAGTTTGAATTCTTTTGGAATTAGAAATTCTTTAAGCTTCCCCACCTGATTCCTTTCCTCTCTATTTGCTTTCAGATCTATTTCTTGTGTCTTGCCCTTCTTGTGTCATCTTGTACCAGTACACATGTAAGACACAAGTTTGGTTTAATAACTCTAAATAAATATTTCTTAATGCATTTAGAGGCAGAGATGGAGTGAGGAAACTATCTGTGAAGTTGATGGAGGCCCTCAAATAACAGATACTTCTTGGGTTGGGGATAAATTTCTGAAGGTTTGGTACCAATTTTTTTGTCCTGCTGCACGGTCATTTAGCTTTTCTCTCTACCCCGAAGTAATATGTGTACCATTTTGTGGAGGAGAGAGGCAGTGAAGCAAATCAGTCGTGGTGCCACAAGTAGAATACTCCATGGTGTTATAACTTCAGGCCCTGATACTCTGAAAGGATCCAGGTGGGTGTGTGCTTGCACTTCCAGGCAGTCCCAGTAACATCAGTGGAACTCCTGGTGGGCATAATGGCCTTCCCCATATGGATTCCTTTGCAGGATCAAGGCCTTAATAGTGGCGTGAACAGCTTAGCTTATTTTTCTCCATGAAACTATTAGAGATTTGGAAATTCTACAGCCAGAAAGGACCACTGTGATCATCTAGTCTGACTCTTGTATAACACAGACTGCAGGACTTCCTAGAAATAATTCCATTTGAACTAGAGCATATCTTTTGTCACTGAGAGCAGCAAATGTGGGAAATGGAGAGAAATTAAGGGATTGTAAAGGAGGTATAACAAAGAAGGTATGTCTACTTATTGTTTTTCAAAAAGAAAAGGAGTACTTGTGGCACCTTAGAGACTAACAAATTTATTTGAGCATAAGTTTTCCACTGAATGCATCCGATGAAGTGAGCTGTAGCTCATGAAAGCTTACGTTCAAATACATTTGTTAGTCTCTGAGGTGCCACAAGTACTCCTTTTCTTTTTGCGAATACAGACTAACACGGCTGTTACTCTGAAACCTGTTTTTCAAGGTTGTTCCTTCATGGTGTAGGAGCAGAGAAAACCAGTATGGAACTATAAAATTTTTTATGAAAGAAAAGCAATCCCAAGTGAAAGAGGGAAATATACTCATAGGAAAAATGTGATAATTAAAAAATAGAAAAACACAATCTAGGGGGGCAGTAGCAAGGAAATAATTCAGTTTAAATGAAAAAGAGATAAAAGATGGTGGAGCTGTGGAAGCATATACAGACTTGGGAAAAATTTTTACTTTCTAGGTGCAAAGAAAGTTTGTTTGCTTTTTTGCAGAATCACCAAATTGTGACTTTGGATTATCTTCTTTCTGTTTAAAGCCATGTGCTGGGCTAGGTTTGAAAGTGTTTTTTCTAATTGCACTATTTTGCACAGGTTGGATCCTTGTTAACCCCATGATGAATGTACAACAGCAGTGCAGGGCCCAGAGTAGGAAGAATGGTTCTAACATAGAAGGAAGCTGGACTGGAATTAGAAAACCTGGTTTCAGTTCCTGGCTTAACCAAAGACATGCTATAGGACTTTGGACAAGACATTTAATCTAGTTTGTGCCTCAGTTTCCCCATCTATACAATTTCCTACCTTGCACAGTTGTTGAGAAGATAAAATCCATTAATGTTTGTGAGGTACTTAGATAGTATCATGATTAAGACTATATAACTACCTAGAGAGTGATCCTGAGGCTCTTAGCCGTGAATCCCCATCACTTGTAGCTTCTTCAGGATGCAGCAGCAACATGCTAGCTTGGTGGCTAGAGTACGATCTTATTCTGTTCACCCTGTGTTCCTCATTGCCTGTAACCACTGTTTTCTTCTTGTCTTATTCTGCTAGAACTCCATTGTTGGTGTAAAACTGGAGTAGCATAGCAGGGAATCAGGCCAAGCTGGCATACTGAATAATTTGGTCATTTAGTTGCTAAATCTCTTAATATTTTGTTAATTGTAATTTGTTTATTACCTATTCCAATCCATTTCTTATCTTCTTTAAAAGAAAAAGGATAAATCTTCCCCCAAGGTTATTTTTAGTAGAATCCCTCTTGGCCCCATATTTTTTACCTCGACACACTCATACTCCTCCATTCTTTTCCCGTACCTGAACCCCACAGGTTTGTTTTGCTTGAATGTGAGGAGGGTGTTTTACTGTATTGTGTTTTAGACTATATGTGGTGTTGTTCCTGATCACTTTGGCATGTGGAAAGCTATGTGAACAAAATAATTATTCATGATAGAAGGTTTGCCGCCTTAGTCACTGCAATCTCCAGACACAGCATAAGAATTTTTGGAAAATCATGTGACTGCCTTTCCCCAGCTCTGTTCTTTCATAAGCTGAGCTCTGGGGGACCCAGAATACTTACTAAGTCAAAACAATTAACCTCAGCATTAATTACCTTCTGATCTAGTTCTCTCAAAGTCAGAGCAGTAAAATATCAGTACAGCAATGAGTAGCAGGATCAAAATGTAAGAATGATCTTGTGCTAGAGGGAGCACAGGAAAAATACATGCTTAGAACAATGGATTCCTAACATAGTAACATTGGACACAACAGATGAGTTGCGATACTATACTTGGAAAAAGCCCTCTTTTAGAAGGCTGCCCCTTTTGCTAAAAATATCATTTAGAGAAGAGAATGCTGAAAGTATTGTAATTTTCCCCAGCAATGCTCCAGGCCAGATTTATTGGCAAAGGACACCAGTTATGATTGGTAGAGTCAGCTACAAAACTTTTATCAAGTTCAAGCGGGTCTTCCCAACCTAAAGCTTTGGATAATGAATTGGACTGTTTGGATACCTGAATACTTTATTTATTTATATGAAATGGAGTGATTAGAAATGGAATGGGAGAAAGTCAGCTTGAAGGTCAATTGAAAGAATTGCAGAGGAACAAGATCTAGTGTGTACTTCCCCCTCAAAGATACACACATTTTAAAAATACAGCACAAATACTTTGGTATCTCTTGGGGGAGAGATACAAATTGGTATACCACTGACTATTGAAGCTGTACTGGTTTACACAAGCTGATGATCTGGTCCCGGGGTTTTAAAGAGACAGGACATTTGCAGTTCACTATTTATAAACTGCACTTCCTTGGTACTGAAATTCCACCTTAGTAGAGACACTATGAACAACATCTGTTCCTATCAGCCTACACCTTATTTCAGTTTTTTTTTAAATCACTAGTTTTATGTATGTGTAAAAAAGAGATGTAAATATAAGAGATTAATTTGCCAATCTCATGTATACACAGAAGAAATGCATCCATTTTATTAGTACCCTCAATCAATAGTTCAACATATTGTTGCAGAAATGTGCTTCCTTTCCTCTTTGTCTTCATTTTATCTTGATGGCACCTCTCTGTTTATAAAACCAATAATCAGAAAGTTTCTCTGAATACAGGTCATGGGTGTAATTTTGACTACATAGTGTTGTGTTTCATTCCCATTCTCTTTGTTTGCTGGGAATCTGAGGATGATGTGAGGCTTATCTATGAAAGCATTAAGCTATTTATAGGCTGTGAGTTATTGTTGAGATGGCTTCCTTTCAGGTATATGCAAGAGAATTTATTTATCTTTTCTAAACTAGCAGATCTAAAGTCTTCAACCTAGACTAACTGAATGGCAAATCAAAGGAAGAGTAAGAAGCAAAGGACAAATATAAACTGGCATTAATTTTTTTTTGAATTACAGGTAATGGGACATTGATCGGAGCATCTGCAAATGTTGTTTGTGCAGGAATTGCAGAACAGCATGGCTATGGCTTCTCTTTCATGGAATTTTTCAGGTACATTTTTAGACTCGTTACTTTAAATTTCTGTTTAATTTTCCCTTCAATAAATGTATCCGGAAGCCTGATGTAAAATATATTAAGTAATAGGCTCAGTTAACATTTGAAGATGTTAGAAGAGAGTTGATAAGCAGTACATGGACCTACTGCAGTAAAACAACTTATGTCTTTATTGCTGGGATTAGCCAAGCATCACAAACATGGGCCTGCAGAGTTGTCAGATCTATACAATTCAGGTGGAAGTGGAGCTCCTCAGGGAATAGAGAATCTGAAGATAAGATTTCAGAAAGTGCACCTGACTTCAGTTGACAAGACTTTGGCTTGTTAATTCTAACAGGAAGCTTGGTACCTGGGCACAGTCTAGAAGATTTGGCATAAAGCCAGTGTAACTCCATTGAATTCAGTGAAGTTACACTAATGTAGAACTGGTGTAATGAAGCATCAGTCCCACTGCATTCACTTCTAAGCATTTCATTATGAGAAACACAAATGACTGAGAAGTTAGACCAGTGGTTCTCAAATTGTGGTCAGTGGACCATTTGCTGGTCACATGATAGAGGTTTCTTTTATTCATTTCCAGCTTCTGTGTTACATTAACAAAGGTAAGATACATAGAGGGTCAGACCTTAAGCTGGTGTCAGTCTGGGTTGGTGTAGCTACGCTGAAGTCATTGGAGCAACACTGATTTACATCAGCAGAGGATGTTTGGCTCAAATACTTTTAATTTACTTTCCAGGTAACCAATTGCTGTAGCTACCTTAAGAATGTTATGCCATCTTGAATGAGGGAGGGAGGTAATGGTGAGTGGAAGAAGGAGGTCATTGAGACAATCTGTATTAAAATCTAGTTCAGAGAATGAAAAAGTTTGAGTTAAAGAATTTAATGACAAGTTAGATGTTGTCTAAGGGAAGTTAAGGAAAAAATGTATTAGTCCACTTTTTTTTTGGTGAAGGTCAACTGGACCTAGTGGCCATAGAGTATCTCTGAAGATAAAATCTGGGAAGGGGGAATAAAATAGATCTACTTTCTTATTTCAATTACAGTGAATAGTACACAGACTGGGAGTTGAATGTTTTTTTACTTTGATGATACAGAAAGTAGAAAGACATATTAGAAATGGAGCAAGATGAAGGAGGACAATGGAGGCAATGGTTGAATCAAAGACTTGGCATTTCCTAGTGGACCACCCCTAATATTTTGTCTGAAACCCTCTACTAATATTGAAATGAATTTTTCAGTAGTTTGTTACACATATTTTAGAATGATTGATTGTTTCTATTGTTATTTGTATATTATAATGAACATCCCTCGTATCACTGGGCCATAGTCTGATACCGTTGCTCATACTGAGTAGCAATTTGCTCCATAAACTGGGTCCCACTCAAGTGAGTAGGATTACTTGTGGAGCAAGGTTCTCTTCAGGCTAAACAAGAGTATCATAATCTGGCTGTTGTGACAAAAAATATGTAAAAGAAGTATTTCACAATTTGAGCTACTCTATACTTAATTTAAGGTGGTCAGAAGGCGTTCAAGGGACTAAAACTGGCACTTATTGCATTTTGCCATTTAATATGTTTTCAAGTTCCTCCAGTCTTTAAGGTGATGATGGGAAGGGATTGATGGGAATTGGGAGATGAAGGACTAAAAATCAAGCCCACTTAAAGATTAAATTACATTTGATTTAGCCAGAATACCATACTGGGTTTATTTTTTGCCACTTAACTTGCATATTTGGAGCAGAGAATACAGGAAACTTCTTCCCATAATTTCTGTCCTTTTTTTCTTTTTTGTTTTTTTCCTCTCTCTCCCCATCCCTGCTGCTTTCCCTTGTGCTGGTTCTGTGAAAGCTACCAAGCCTGCATGTGGCAGAATCCAGAACTGAGACATTGGTAATGCTGATGAGAGAGCTGTAAATTTCTGACAAATCCACAAATATGCTGTTGTTAGGAGAATTTGACCCAAACTATCCCTTTAGGCCCTAACATCCACATTTTCTGATCATGAGTTTCAGAAGGACATAATGCAAATCAGATCTATGTCACAAATTTTAAGTTTCAGGACCTTTTTAGACTATTTACGGTCTTATGCAGGGAGGGTGATACACAGTGATTGCTAGTATACTTTTAAGAAATTATAAACGGGTACTTGTACAAAATAGGGTGATGTAGAAATGATGGGCTTATTTTGGATTGCTCTGTGCACATTTGCAGACATTCAGATTGTCCTTTTAGGATTTAGCTTTTCCATCAAGAACTTTGACTTTTTGGAAAAAAATGAGAAACAGAAAAATTTCCCCGGTTGGATTTCATCCTCGTGGTGACCACATTCCCCCTTCTTGCTGTGCCATCATGGCACTTCATGAGAGTCCATCCACAGGAGGTGGAGTCCAGCTGGAGATGCTGGTCCATAGAGCAAAATGGGGGCATGGAGCTCCTGAAGTCCAATCTCCATGAGGCACCTTTTCCAAGTGACAATTTTGTAGCTGAAAACTGAAAAGTTTTCAGGTGTTCCGTTTTTCAACAAAAAGTCAAAATTTTCCATGGAAAGCTTACATTTGTCGTGGGAAATTTAATTTACCCAAACACTAAATTTTCCATTGAAAAACAGTTTTGATGCAAAATTTTTGACCAGCCCTACTAATTATAACATTTCAAACTCAATGAGAAACCCTCAAGGCGCGGCAGAATCACTCTTCCCCTGAGTGGTAGGATACAGGTATTGTCAGGATGCACCCAGAACCTAGCTGCTGCCGCTGCTGTGTCTCAGAGCTTGTCTAGATGAATAGTTAGTGCACTGCAAGCCGGGGTATAAATCTACCTTGCAGAGCATGCTGTGCACTAATTGTCTGTGTGGACCCTGCTGCCATACACTAAAAGTTCCATAGTGTGCTTTGATCTACCTGGCTTTGAACTGGTGTAACTGAGAGTGGAATTTGGCTAGTAGTATTTTATTGGAACTGTATTTATGAAAGGAACAGCAAGACTGTTACTGATGAGGAATTAATTCACAGCTAAGAATCTGGCTTCTGCTCCCTACTTTTTGTATTTCTGTAGGATCATAGCCTCTGGTCATCCCCCTTCCCAATGTTTAAGTGCAGGTTAGTGGCACTAAGGAGGAATGAATGAATACCTACATGTGCTATTCAGAAGGACGCTTGTCAGCTAGAAGTAAAATAAATACTTTCAGAAGCTATTAACCATGAATCTTGTTTGGTGGTTCAAGTTTGTGGGCCAGATCATCAGCTAGTATAAATTGCCATAGCTTCATTGACTTCAGTTGGAACTAGGTTGATTTACACCATCTATTGATCTGATGCTGAAGATTGATTTTTCTGTATGATACACTTCACATCTGTAAGACTCAATGTTAGACTATTCCAGATACCTTTCATACCATTAGAGATATAGTTCATTTTCCTGCAAATACAGAACTGGGCACTATGATCTATTTTCTAGTGTTTTATCCAGTCTAAATTTATAGTCCCAAGTGAACAAACTTCACCAATTCCTTAAAAGACATTTTAGAGGGCTAGTAGGAAGCTTTTCCTGATAATTCTTCATTATTTTCCATTACTCCTAGTTACATCAGTATTTCAGAGTGGTCCCATCTGACCTTAAAAATCTAGGAATACAGTACTAAATAATTCTACTTCTCCATGGAGCTAACACATTTCCTAGATGTGTAGACTGTTATTGTGGCCCGTTTAACAGGGTGGCAGGACTTTGCTGTTAAACATCCTTGTTAACAGGTTTCTAAAGTCTGCAGGTAAATACTGAATGATTCCTGCTGAGTCACTGTGGCTCATTAAATCCAGTTTGGATGTATGAGCATGGGAGAATCTCTCAAGAGAGAAGGAACTAAGACAGAGGAAATTTTGAAGGAAAAGCTCGGATCAGCCAAGTTCAGGAAGGAAGTTTTGGCTGAGGCTTCAGTTGTATTGTTATTTTTTAAGTTATTAATGAAGCTAATTAGCTGAGGGGGATTAATAGGGGGAATGAGTTTGGACACTGACTCAGCATGTTGTACTCTGCTGAAGATGGGAAGGGAACTCAGCCCAACTGCATTATACCCAACCACTACCCTTAGAAATTGTTTAGCCAAGCACTACTTATTTGCTTTTCAATGTTTCCTCCTGAGCAAATCTCTCTTGTTTCAGTTTGTTTCTCTTTGAACTTCCTTCAGTTTGGTAGTATCATTTGGGTAATACGGAGCCCAGGAATTAATTCAATATTCCAGGTGCACTCTCACTACAGCCATGTGAAGAGAGAGTGCCTGTATTTTTCCTTTGTTCTTTGACCTGATATCTTTGCTTACAAATATTTAAATTACTCTAGCTCTTTCTGCAAGCCTTTACCATTTCAAACTCATGCCTAATTTCCTATACACTTTTAACCCTCAGTCTCTTTCAGTATGTATTTGCCCCAGATGTAATTGCTTGCATTTTTGCCTAAACATGTCACCATAGGATGAAGACAGAAGAAAATATATTAAAGTTTTGTGCAAAGTATTATACGAGTGGATGGCCACAAGGATAAACATTACAACAATAAATATACATACGGATGTGATGGAAAGCAGAAAGATCAGAATGCAGAGGGGTGTCCTCTGTACAAGGTGAATGGTAAAAATGTGAAAACCTAACGAGCCTAGTATTTCTGGAGCTAAGAGCAATTTTGTTTGGCCCTGTAGCAAAACACCACCATTGTCTGTGATGAAAGATGTAATCAAGAAATCACAGATGAGAGATCAAGCTGTTTTCATAGAAAAAGAAAGTGGCAAAATGTACTAATTTTATTTCAGTCAGATAGTTGGTGACTGGGAATTTGGTATGGTGGAGAATAAACTGGGTAGGAAGAATAAATAGAATTACTTTATACAATTAAGTAATTATATGGATAACAATGATTTGGCAATTGAAGAAGAGAGCCTGTAGGGAGGGACTGGTGTGAGCTCCTGGGGCCTAATTTAGAATTCATGGTAAAATTAAGTGGGTAAAAACATAGAAGTACTCACTATATTTTTGGCATGTTTTGTTATTCCTCTATTATTCCTATCCCTCATTATAGCATCTAGAATGATGAATTAATATTCTTTAGCTTCACTGGGAGTAACAATAATTTGAAAGTATTTGAAAAATATTAGTTTATAGTGATAGATTCAGAAACAAATTGTTTTATTAGTAGGATTTATCCCTGAGGGGTATACTTTATAACAAAAGTGGTTCCAGTAGGATATCCCATTTATCCTTGCTGGAGAGCAGTGACCCATACAGACTGTGATGCCTTCAGTGATGATTGTCACTCACACGTAGGAGGACAAATGTGATGTCTTAATGCTACTCCCTGTGCGTCCTATTTCCACAACACATTAAAATTGTTTGTGTAAAATATTGAGCTCTGCAAAGCCACATAAATCTCCTTACTTGATTATCTGTAAGAGAGCTGTAGTCCTATTCCTTCCAGTTCATTTAGTCTACATTCTCAGACTCTTTTATTACTAGTACTTCATAAAAGTGCTGTCTTCCAAAATAGCTCCTTGCTCCTCAAACTCAGTCTGTCATGCCACACCACTGCTGTTCTAGTACTGGGCCTGTCAAGAGTGCAGACTACCCAGTTGTACTGGTTTTGGTGATGGAGACATTCACTGAGGAATCTTACAGTGAAACTAGGGTTACCAACTTTCTAGTCACACAAAAGCGAACACCTTATCCCTGCACCTTCCTTGAAGCCCTGCCCCCTGCTTACTATATTCCCCCTCTCTCGGCGGCTCGCTCTCTCCCACCCTCACTCACTTTCACGGGCTGTGGCAGGGGATTTGGGTGTGGGAGAGGTGAGGGCTCTAACTGGGGGTGCGGGCTCCAGGGTGGGGCCAAAAATGAGGTGTTCAGGGTATGGGAGGGGGCTCTGGGCTGGGGCAGGGAGTTGGAGTGCGGGAGGGAGTGAGGGCTCAAGCTGGGGGTGTGGACTCTGGGGTGGGGCTGGAGGATGAGGGGGTTGGTGTGCAGGAGGGGGCTCCAGGTTTTGTGGGGGGCTCAGGGCAAGGGCAGGGGGTGGGGTTTGCGGTTGGGGCGTGGGCTTACCTCAGTGGCTCCCAGTCAGCGGCGCAGCGGAACTAAGGCAGGCTGCCTGCCTGTCCTGACACCATGCTGCATGTGCCCTGGAAGCTGCCAGCAGGTCTGGGTCCTAGACGGGGGGGCCAGGAGTTCCTGGCCTATGGGAGTGCAGAGCCCCGTGGCCCTGCCGTCTAGGAGCCAGACCTGCTAGCTGCTTCCACGGTGCAGTGCAGTGCCCCAGGACTGGTAGGGACGAGACTGCCTTAGCGCTGCAGCACAGCCAACCAGACTTTTAACGGTCCCTTTTCGACCCGGTGTTCCAATCGAAAACCAGACACCTGATCACCCTAAGTGAAACAATCATTTAACTTGTGGTTTTTGATAGTTTTGTGCAGCTACGCAGCTCCAGAAGGAAAAATCTAGAACTGTACATGGCAGGTTTGCCATGCTTCCAGGATTGTCCTGGAGTCTCCAGGAATTAAAGATTAATCTTTAATTAAAGATGATGTCATGTGACGAAACCTCCAGGAACATGTCCAACAAAAATTGGTAATCCTAGTCTCAGGATGCTTCAGAGTGTGGGGGACCAGCCCGTACATAACACAATTATGGGAGCTGCTGCTAGCAGAAAGGAATTTGGCATTTTCCACTATTAGCATGCTTAAGGAATTCAATTATTCAGCCAACTTCATTTGGATTTTCCAATCGCATTCACTTTTAGGATGAGACCAAGCACAGAGACTTTCAGCTCACTGAGATGAGAAGGTAGTTCACCCTTTGTGCTTCTTCAAGCATTATGTTCTCTGCTGAGATTGCTGGGAAGGGTGTCAGTTGTTACTGGTGACTATCTGAAAAACAAATGAGAGATTTTCAAAAGCACTCATCAGTTGCCTAATTCTGCTGCCGTTGATGTCAGTGGCAGTTTTACCATTGACCTCAGCGGCAGCATCACTTTTGAAAATCCCACCCTAAATGTCCTCCCCACCAAAAACAATGAAAATACTTGCAATAGAGAGTGGTTTATTTTCATTTCAGTGTGCTTCTTTGGTTTCATTTTTGTAACGTGTAGCAAGAACAAAGAGGAAAATGCAAATTAATGACATTTGTTGCTTTGTTTTTAAGCAAAAAAGTGCAGAACAATTTAGTATTTTTGAGCATTTCAGTTGGAAGAATTTTTCCTTTTCCAACTTGAAATAGGATTTGTCTACATTAGGTGTAATTTTTCATGGAGTTTAGCATGTGTAAAGGTTTTCTTGTCTTCTAATTATGATCAATACTTTTGAAAAACATAGTTGGGTTTGTGGAAATTGAAAGTAATTGCTTTTTTTTTTAAATTGTCAAGTGTCCTTGATTGGATTAGCAAATTCATTTGCCAATTAAATTATGTGAAAATGAAAGAGTGAGTTTTGGGTCATACTCTGCTTTAAAAGAATAAATAGGATTAATTGCTGAGAGTCAGTTGTTAAAAATAGTTTTTGTTTTACCTTTCATGCTGTATATAATTCATGTATCTTAGTACATGAACAATTACATTTAAAAGCACATTACAAAATAAGTCAAAATTGGGATAAAATCCACACAAAGCCGCAGATCCTGCAACCATTTACAAACATGCTTAATTTGATTACTATGAGTAGTCCCAGGGTATGTCTACACTAAAAATGTATCAGCTGAAGCCGTGCTGCTGTCGTGATTCAGAGTAGACGCTTAACTACAGTGACTGAAGGAGTTCTTCCATTACTGTAGTAAATCCAGCTCCCCAAGAAGCAGTAGCTTGGCTGATGGATGAATTCTTCTGTTGTCCTAGTGCTGTCTACACCAGGGCTTAGTTTGGCTTAACTTCTTCTCTCATGAGTGTGATTTTTTTACACCCCTGTGTGATGTACCTGGATTGACCCAACTTTCTAGTGTAGGCCAGCCCTAAGTGAAGTCAATAGATAGTGGTAGTAAAGCTTAGAATGTGCATGAGGATTTGCAGGATTGCGGCCTAAATACTTCCCAGTGCACTTCTGCACGAGTACATTGGTATGCCCGTATATAGTGAAATGGAGGATTAAGGCATAAAACAGTAGATTATGTATTTGGGTGAACAGCAGGGAAAAACTGACTATAAATATTTGTGCAAATTTAAAATTATTCTTTATTTGATCATATTTATGACTGTCTTGTGGTCATCCCCTCTACACATTTAAACTTCTATGTGTCTGAATATTTGCCCAAAAAATCACCAGAAGTACTTTTCAAGGTACATATTTGCTTGTAAAATATTTAATTCACATTTTGCACTATTTTACTTAATTAGGTAAATTTATCTAATGATAAGAAAACCAGAAATAATAATATCATGTGGCAGATGCAACTAATTAATGTAGTGTGGATTGCAGAGTGCTACCTACAGGTAAAAATATTTTCTGAAGAAATTCATAGATAATTCTGAATAATTAATAAAGCTGAGACGTTCTTGGTGACCATGTAGAAGTTTCTGAGGACTCTTTACATGATTTTAAAATGTGATTGTAAATAACATAATCTGTGTGTGTCTGTGTATATATGGAATACATGGTGGAATTGCATAAAGGTTTTGTTGACGTGAGTTTGGGAGGTTTGGATTACTCATGAGTGGCAAAACTATGAATACAGGACTCTTATGCCAGTAAAACCTTTATACGCCACCACACCATCATGTACCCTTTATAATATGATACAGAAATCTATTTTAGGAATTTTTGTGGAGAATTAAAAAAAAGTTGGGACAATTTCTTGTATCCCTCTACATGTTAAGATGTTACCATTTACCATTAGTGTAAATGCACAGAGTGCAGAGAGAGAGAGAAAATAAAATGAATACATGCAAACCATCTCCCAGTAGGACCTCAAATGGCTTTTTCAGACACAAAAATTCCATCAATATACAGTCAGATATCTTGGCTGCCTCCAGAAGGACCAGAGTGGGTGCTAGACTCCGCTGGGAACCCAGGAATCTCCCCTTTTCAATAGAATGGAGTTTTCATTTGTAGACTTGTAGGGCTGCAAAATAGTAGACATTAGAACCAAATTGTCTGCTTGTGTAAGTGAGCAGAAATCTCTTATACTAGCAAGGAATTTGCCCCCAAAAGTGACATTTTATATGCAGAAGAGATGTCCATGTCTCTGGGGACTGGATCTTGCCTGTCCTGGGTCTCAATCAGGTATATTTTTGGGGTATATTCTGCATTTGATAGTGTGGAGAAATGTATCTATGGAAGGTTGTTTTTTTGAAAAACAGTGGCTCTTTGGAGATACTTAAAGATTTGGAATGTGTGATTCAGTCTCTGGGAGACAAATTAGTGGAAAGGTCATAATTATGAGATAAATTGCACCAGTGAGTGATAAATTATTTATAACATCTTTCTAATTTATGGGATGGGTATGATCTCCATATTTAGGATGTGTGTGTGTATATTTTCTCCTATCCATGAAATGCAGCCACTTCTATGTAAAATATGAAAAGTATTTAACAAAACAGCCACAACACTGAATAACAATAAGCCATAGAAGTTAAAAGTACATTGTTGTTAAAATAAAAAGGGTAGGCAGGATGCAATTCTTTCATTAGAATTTAGCATGAAAACCCGGGTTCACTCACTTTACTCTTTAAAAATATCAGGGGATCATTAGTAACCACAATTGTTCAGTACTTCCTTTTTATTGTTAGTAGGAATATAAGAGGATAAATACTTTAGTTTTAATTTATTTAATTTAATTTATTTTTAAACATGTTAGTTGTGTCAAATGTGGGTGGAAGTCATTCCAAGCATCAAGTATCAGAAAGACTAGCTTAGTTATAAATGTCTATGCTAAATGTAGAGATCATCTGGGTGACCACTGTTATTAAGGACTATGTTAAGAATCAGATTCAAAGCTTGCCATGAGATAAGTCATGACCAATTTAAAGTAATTTAATGACTTACAAAATCAATCAGTGAACAGCGAGGAGTTCTGTAAAGCAAAATAAGATTTTTGTCACGTTGACCATAACACATTCTCACTCATCCTTCCTAAATATTATCTTCCAGCGAACTCAATATCTAATAACATCTTGACATCATTTTGAACACTAATGATTTCCAGATAAACTTTTTGTCAATGACAGGTACTGGTCACTATATTGTCGTTTGTGCCATCATGCTCTTATGCACATTGCCTGCTCTTCTATAGGTTTTCAAGGAATCTTGAACTATAATTTTCCTCATAAAGCAAAGTCACATAAAACATTTGGTCAAAGTTTCTTTAGCAATCTTATCATTAGCATAATACTTGAAAAGTAATGTATTTATCAGTGTATACATGCCAATAATTTCTAGTTTATTTTACATGTTGGAAAGGAAGTGGCAAAAGGAGAATTTGAGCTGAAGAATATCAAAGACAATTTAAAATCAGAGGAGAATTGGGGGTGAATATCTGGGGAGCTTTCTAAACCAGTAAGGGGCTACTTTCATGCAGTCTGGCATAGATGCATTAGACCTCCATGTTCCCATGTATCCTGGAGGTGGGGAGTTCATCCTGAGAGATGCCAGGCAGTGTTATGTCTATAGGACCCCTCTCTTGGTTTTCTCTTAAGAGGGTAACTTTAAAAATTATCTGGGGTGAGGGTTCACAGGTGACATGCTGAAGGAAGCCACTGAGGGGATGAATAGAATCCCTGCATTCCTTTGCTGTCCCAGCCCTACCCCATTCCTGGCCAGTACTACTCACTTTTTGAGATGTACAGGCCTTCTGTAGCTCCCAACAGAGGTTATGATCAGTTTCTTGTGCTGTGGCCTTCTACCTTACACCATGGAGTTCTTGCCAGCAGGATCCACTGTCAGGATTATGCAGTAGAAGTAGATGCAGTCCCTGGGGTGAATCATGGCTTAGGTCTTTTAGAGTGTAAGGTATTGTCCAATGGAATGTGTAGAAGTCCTCTTGATTGAGTTAAATTTAGGGAGGGCAGGGCACTCAAGAAGGTAGGAAATAGGACATGATGACCTAATAAGTATTTTTCCATCTTCACATTATTTCAATAGGAGACAGTGATAGTGGTATCCAGTGAGATTTTGAGTAGTGTGCGCAAGCACTACTCAAACTTTTACTCAAAAGTTTCTCATGCACCTAATTCCTAACTTTCTGTTCTTCAGCTATTACAGCATTGGCCCTCTCTTGTACTGTGGTTTCTCTGTGTTGAACTGTGAAATATCTTGAGAGTTTTGTTATATAGACAAATGTCGAAACACAACACTTACTGCACATGTATACTACATCAAATAAATCTCATAATGGGATAATTTCTGTGCTAGTTTACCACTTGTTGATATAGGTATTGCCATTGTTGTCCTTTTATCAGAGGAGCCTCAGAATCTATATAATAAGATTCCAGGATTGTCACTCTGTCTGTGTCACTCTGAAGCCTAGAATGTCTGTTGGGTCAGTGTGAAGCAATAGAAACAGCTACAAGCACAGCTGAGAACTCTTTTTGTTTGTAATATCACCAGGTGCAATCATCACTGGGATTTGTGGTTTGTTAATGTCCAATTTTTAAATTCTCAGTCATTGCGACTTTATGCCAAGAGGCCCAGAACATTGTGATGTCAGAGGTAACTCAACCAATCACCACCCATACTCTTCAGCTAATTTAATGCAACAATTTCATTGGTTGTAGAATGGACACTGCACAGATGGTAGATTTACTTGGCCCAGCTGTCACACTTGTGTGACATGGGCAGAACCATCCCTTGGGGAGGGTGAATCAGGGCGACCGCCCTGGGCCCTGTGCTTTGGGGGGGCCCTATGCTTCCATAAAATCGGGACTGTCCTGATATTTAGCCCTTTGTCCCACATCCCGACTGATGTATAGTCGGGACACCATTTGTCTTGATATTCAGGTGAGGAGGTGAACGGGAAGGCGAGCGGCAAGTAGGCAGGTGGTTGAGGAGGCGAGTGGCAGGTGAGTGGGTGGCCAGTGAGGAGGAGAGCGGCAGGCGGCGGGGGTGGGGTTGGGAGGGGCGTTGAGGAGGTGAGCGGCAGCTGGGTGGGCGGATGCTGAGGAGACTAGTGGGGAGGCTGATTTCTCCCGGGCCCCGCACCCTCCTGGGGACAGCCCTGGACATGGGTTTTCAGGTACTAATATAAATAATCTCACTTACATTCTCCAACCCTAAAGATGGGAGTAAAATCAACACCTCTGAAGGAGAAACCACTCTTTTCTCAGCTTTACTATGTACTGTAAATCCTGGTCTGATGCTGTTAATTTCATATAAATGAATGTTGCAGTACTGAAGGAAGATTATTTTTCATAGACTGAATGCTTTTGTGCAGGGTATCCAAACAGTTCTTAAACTATTGTTCTAAAATTATCCTCAGCAGATAGTTTATACATATTTTTGTTTTATCTAAACCATCCAGAGAAAAAGAGATAGAGATATTCTTTAAGTACCTGCACAGTGATGGTATTAGGTGATTCTCCTGAGATGCTTTCTGTGCCAATGTGAAATCTCTAGTGTTAGTTTAGAAGTTAGTTCCCAGCTTTATAAAATATTGATGTCAGATTTTTGAGAAATGTTTTGAAATGAATAAAATAATCTTTCCATGGAGAGATTTTTGAAGGATCTCCCAAGACTAGGATTTGAATAGCAGGTGGGGGTGAACTGTGACAAAATAAAGCATTAGTAAAGCAGAATGGTTGCTCCACAAAATGGATGAAGGACTAGAAAATATTCTGCAGGGAACAGCTCTTCATTGGCAGAGGGATGGCATCTAATACAAGTCTTTTCCATCACCAATGTATCTGACTATGATGTTTCAGATTTAAGCCTTGACCAAATAGCTCATTTGTAACTGGTTGAGAAACAATATTCACCTTTCCAGTAACTTCTTCAAGTCTGCAAAAGTCCAGTGGTTTCCTTCATTTTTACAATATGTATGAAGACTACACTGAGTGTCGCTGCCCCAGGATCAAGTAAAGCTATTTGGGAAAGTATTGCATATGAATTTGCATAATTTTATAGTGCAGTGCAATACTCTACAACTAGAGCACGGTTAGTTATCCATTGTTAGGGGATACATTGACTGAGAAAAGGAATATTTTATATTTGATTAAACTACTGCTGCATGAAGGCAGGTGTTATCCTAGTCTCTGTGGTGATGTCTGCTTTAGAGTTGAGGTAAACATGCTTTTGTTAAATACTGAAAAGCATGAAGTAAAGGTCATATTTATCATTATGCTGATGTGCTTGTCACACTTGTAGTTTCGAAATTAAAAAAAGAAAAAACCTAGTCTGTTAAATCAGAGATGCTATTTTTTACAGCTAAAAGAGGTCAGTACGTTATTTTTCCAGATAATCCATCAATGCCAGGGTGAGTGAGTTTCCAGAGTCCGTAATGTTAATGGTTCAGCGAGAACGTGTGTGTTTCTGTGCTGCCATTGTAGTCCAGCATTTTTTTCATTGTCTAACACCGAATGAAAGGCTTAATTGTTATCACATAAGCATTGGCTGGAATCTTCCACAGCCCTTGAATTATACAACTCACTGATTGTCAACACCCTTACTGTCTTTTCATTGCCTAGCTAGAATTGGAGAAACATTTAGGGGAAAACTTGTGCCTTGTGTTGCACAGCTGTGGGCCTGGGGAGGAGAAAACATAGAATCCCTACTGCCTTTTCTCCCCTGAAGTGAACAGCATGGCTGAATCTCTCCCTAGTGCTGGGAATGGGAACCAGTTAGCACCACAAGCAACCCAGCACATCCCAGAGGAAATGGTCTGTGTTTTTCAAGGGTGTGTCCAGCTAGCCAGTGTGCCATGCTGTGGTCAGCAAGGTCAGGTATTACACAAACAGGGAAAATAGAAAATTGATGATAAGCAGGGACAATTTTTTATTACTTTAGATATGTACAAATTCTAAACAACCAAGCAAACAAAAGATGTGCCTAGTCATACACTAGATGCCAGTGGCATACCTTACTAATAGAATGTTAAAACATCATGAAACACACAATATGAAACCAAACAGAGTTAAAAAGATAGGAAATATACAGTGTAAAGGTACATTTTGCTCAGGTATTCAGATTAATTCTAGAATACCATGGCTGCACTTTCTTGCTTTTATTCAATCAGCCCAGACTCTGCCCTATGATACCCATGTACAACTTCCAATCAGATCAGAGGGACTAGTGCACACAAATGAGGAAAAAATTTGGCTGCAATTTATTTTGCTAAAGATCCTGAGTTCTGTAATATGTGTAAAGTACTTAATTGGCTTGACGCTTCTTTGTTTCTACTTTTGTGCAGATGCCTCAGTCATCTCTTGTACATATCTCTCTCCTTACTATATGTTCCATTCTGTGCATCCGATGAAGTGGGCTGTAGCCCACGAAAGCTTACGCTCAGATAAATTTGTTAGTCTCTAAGGTGCCACAAGTCCTCCTCGTTCTTTTTTGCGGATCCAGATTAATACGGCTGCTGCTCTGAAACCTCTAGTTCAGTGGTTCCCAAACTTGTTCCGCTGCTTGTGCAGGGAAAGCCCCTGGCGGGCCGGGCCAGTTTGTTTACCTGCCTCTTCCAGCAGCTCCCATTGGCCTGGAGCAGCGAACCACGGCCACTGGGAGCCGTGATTGGCTGAACCTGTGGACACAGCAGGTAAACAAACAGGCCCGGCCCACCATGAGCGGCGGAACAAGTTTGGGAACCACTGCTCTAGTTAATAGTTTTTATAAGAGCAAGGAAGTTCTCTTCCTTCCCAACTTGCTTTCCAAGAAGATAGTAAGTATCTCCACCACATCCACTCCTCCCGTGGCTATCCCTGCTGTTCTTCACAGCTGAGAGCCCTAGAGCTAAGTGTTATTTCCCATCTTAAAAAGCTGAGTCAGAAGTTACGCTGCAGTGTTGCAATTTAACTTTGTATGTAACAGACAGAATGGGGCCACACCAGAGTTGCAGTAATGCCAAACTATTTTTTAAATGATCTTTCTGTCTGCTAAAGTGATATACCTGTGATATCCAGGGAAACCATGTTTGCATCATTTCCCAGAATTGTGATTAGAAGCTGCCCACCATTTCAAATGCCTCCAAGGGGCACTTCACTCTTGGATAGTCTGGATTCTCCTATTAAGAATCCATTTTTTAAAGCGTAATGAGAAGTACTATGCAACTTTTGATTCAGCTTTTTAAATATTAAAGGCAAGTTCTTCTTTTTTAAAAAGTCCCACTTTCATGTTCAAGGGAAACTCATCATCTGGTAGTGATGAAGTGGAGGAGAAGGAAGGGCAGAGTGAGTGCAGCTGACACTGCAGGGAGGTGGAGGGTACAGATAAGGCTGTTGTCTTCCAGAGAAGCAAGGAAACCTGGGGGGAAAAATTAATTTCAGGCTGCTTAAAGGAGTAGGGATTTATATTTTGTATTCATTTTCAGTTGATTTTAGGTTATTTTAATTATAGATCTCCTTTAGTGACATAATGATAGATTTTATTAATTTTTTTTACAATGTAGCCTGTTGACTAAGGGTGTGATGTCCCCTTTTAGTGGCTGGTCCATACACAGGATAAAAGCCTGCTAGTAGAACCTCCTAATAGAGTTATTTCTTTGCTCAAATTGTACAGGCCTGTGCTCTGGGTGCCTGAACCAAAGCTTACTGAACTTAGTGTGAGTCTTTCCATTAACTTCTGTGGGCCCTTGGATCTGGTTTCTAACAGTGAAGGTCCCAGGTAGGGTTGCCAGACGTCTGGTTTCCGACCGGAACTCCTTGTCAAAAAGGAACTGTGGCAGCTCCGGTCAGCACCACTAAAAGTTCGCTGAAAGTCCAGCTAAGGCAAGCTCCCTGTTGCTCCCAGAAGCGATTGGCATATCCGGTTCCTAGCCGCAGAGGTGGCCACGGGGCACTGTGTGTTATACCAATAAAATAAAAACCAGCAGGATCTTATTAAAGGGGAAAAGGCAAAATGCCACGTTTATTGTGAATATAGAAAGAATCATAGTAAGCAGTTAGTTATAGCTATAACATTCCATTCAATTTCATATTTATTCACACATTCATTCATACACATACACACACAGGTTCTGCAAGGTTGTTATCATAGTTACCAGCCTTAGAGTTGCTCATGCCAAGCCACTGGCCAGGTGACCTGGACACAAGGAGGGAGCAGAGCCTTTTCAGATGCTCATCTGATGCTCCTGGAAGTTGGTTTGCAGAATCAGACCCTAAAGTTCTCACCTTCTAGAGTCCATTTTTATAGGAATTTCTTCCTAAGCCAGTCTATGGGAATTGTTTCATCATGCTGTTGCTGAATCAACCAGTAGATGGCACATTCCTGATGGCTCCGTGCTGCCAGATGTTATCTTGTTCTTCGGTTCTCTCATCCTTGAGGCTGTTGGGTGGATTCCAGTCTGCCCTCCAGGGGTCCTCTGGTTGTTTCCACTTGACACCTTCTTCAGCCAATCAACACTGGATTCTTAGGCTGGCACCTCCCTGATCATTCATTTATTATCCACACCAAGCATCCATCCACATACATCCTCTATCTCTATTTTAATCACAATTGTTAACAAAGCAAGATGAATACAACAAAAGGGTGGGGAGTCTCTGTGTGCTGTTTCTGTTGTTACAGAGTATCACTTTGAGTCTCTCTTTGTGTGAGTAGTTGTTGTTACAAAGTATTGCTTTGAGAATAGACTCTGTCTTAGGATGTACTAACACAATTAGCAGCTTGCAAATTTCACAGAGAGAGAGAGAGAAACAGTAAAACCAAGAGAACAAAAACCAAGAGACCTCTTAATTAATAATGCCCTGGAATTTAAACTATGGGGAATCAAACTCATTTGTGATTTTAATACAGAACTTCTTTAATATGATCCAGCATAACATAATTCCCCTTTTGACACAAAGATTTATATTCATCAGTGTCACTTTCTATGTAGCCTATTCAAGAGAAGGTACTGTGACGCAATTTGAGTTTTGATTCCAATTCATCCTACATACATGATCCTAGTGATGTATCTTTACTACAAGGTTCTGGGGCAACAGGCAAGGTGAGGCACACCAACTTTTGAGGAGTCCATTTGGTACAACCTCTAGTGTCCAATAGCTTCCCTCCCTCCCCCCCCAGCCCACTGGCTCGAGGTCCGGGGTAGCCAGAAGGATTGAGGTGGCCACGGGGCTCTGTGTCCTGACCCCACCCCGAGCACCAGCTCCACACCTCCCATTGGCTGGGAACTGAGGCCAATGGGAGCTGTAGGGGAGGCTCCTGTGCATGCAGGCAGCGTGCAGAGCCTCCTGGCCCCTCCATCTAGGAGTCGGACATGCCAGTTGCTTCTGGGAGCCACCTGAGGTAAGTTCCACCTGGCTGGAGTTCATATCCCCTCCCGTACCCCAAACTCCTGCCTCAGTCCGTAGCCCCCTCCTGCACCCCACATCCCAGCCAGAGCCTTCACCCCCTGCCCAAGCCTTTTGAAAATGAGTGGGGGTGGGGGAGAGTGAGCGATAGGGTGTGTGGGGGATGAGGCCTAGAAGAAGGGGCAGGGGCAGGGTGTGGGGCAAGGGTGTTCGGTTTTGTGTGATTAGAAAGTGGGCAACCCTAGTCCCAGGTTCTTTGTCCGTGGACAATACATGGATGGGAGTAGCCATTATATTTTCAAAAACATTGTATAATCACAATACAGACATTCCAGACTCTGTGTGTGTTGGGATGGAATATCACCACTGCCTTTGACCTCATGTCCAACACACCAGAAGTGTGGCAGTATTCTCGTATGATACCTAGCCTGTCACGTCCTATTGCTTACGTTTAGGAGTAGTAGTAGTAACATTCCACTCCTGTCTGCCAAGGACACACACACAATGAGGATAGAGCTAAGTTTGTTTTTTTTTAACTTTAACTTTAAAACCTAAATATCTGCCACCCACAAAATTGTGCTTGTTTGATAAAGAAAGAAGGCTTTCTTTTTACAGTTTTTTCAGGAGTAATGGTTTTGACAGATGGATTGTATATCTCTTCACCTCATGTTAATAACTTCTTTTTAATGGCGGCACTTTAACTGATGTCTTAAACTCCCTCCATCGCAGGGTCTCCAGGCTTGAGGTCGAGCCTGAGCATCTATACCGCCGTTTTATAGCTCCATGAGCCAGAGTCAGCTGACTTCTTATTGCAGAGTACACATACACTTAGATGTAAGGGACCTTAGTGTAAATGTTAATTAGTCCTAGTGAATCTTGTATGTATAAATAGTATTTACAGATTCTGTTTTGTCTGGCATACAGAGAACAGCAAACCATAGTAACAAAAATTAGGTGTATCTGAAGTTGTGAAAAATGGTGGTATATGATTTTATTTGAGAAGTAGTTATAAAAAAGTTTTGGAAGGGATATATACAATTGAGCTTCAGGCCATTTGCCAACCTCTATTTAATGGAGGTTAGAAACTTTTCCTGTGGGTAGATTTTCCATTACTGCCTGCAGTAGTTTCTTGCATCTTTCCCTGAAACATCTGGTACTGTCCACTGCTAGACTGAAACTTTTTGATGGAATACTGTTTGTGTGTGTGTGTGTGTGTATGAGAGAGAGAGAGAGAGAGAGAGTAACTTAGAGTAAGTTATTGTAAATAATTGTTATAGTTAATTAAAATAAATGCTTCTGAATTTTTAAATTAACATTTTGATTGAGAAACAAGTAAATCAAACTCACATCTATCTTAAGATAATTTAGATGTGAAACCAGTTTAATGAAATGTTCAGATAATTAACAAATGCAGATTGTATTAAATAAGTAGGATTAAATGGATTGGGTTGTTTTTATTTTTCGATACCGTAGGAACAAAATAGATTGAGTGTGTTATTTAAATACAGTTTATGTTCTAGACTAAACTTTTTGCACCAATAGTATCTTCAAATATTTTTTGATTTTGAATCTTAACCTAATAGTGAATATAAGCTTCCCATCCTGTGGCCGTTGACTTGTCTTAGAGGTTTACCAGGTTAAAATAGAACAGTGAAAAATAAGCAATGAACCAGAGTGAAAAATGTTAATGTATAAACTGATAATAAATATATGAAGAACCCTATCAACTCAGTTTCAAGTTATTGCAACTCATTCATTTCTGCTGTATTTTCCTCCTACTCTTCCCCCACACTTGTTCCTCTAAATCTCCTCTTCTCTTTGCCCCTGTATAGTCTTCTCCCTTTTTCATCTTCACATCTATTTCTGTGTCACTCCATTCCCTTAAAACACCCTTCCTTGCTTCATTTGTATCTCTCCTTGAAAACTGATACCTTCCATGAAGTCTTGTGACAACACACAAAATAGACAATATAATACAATATTTAAGGCAGGACTCAGAAACAGCTGGTACACACATGCACTCTGTACTATCACTTCTCTGAAGCCATTGCCCTGTTCTCTAGAATCTCAACTATTGTTTAAAAATAAAAGTCAGTCTCTATCTGTTATGGTTGCAATAGATAGAAAACCTAAAAAAATGTGAATCAAGTGTAACCAAGTAAACCTCTGTGTGTGTGTGTGTGTGTGTGAGAGAGAGAGAGAGAGAGAGCCTGCAGAGATCCTGGAACAACATCCCTCAGCAGTTTTAACTGCCCATTCATCATCTCAGTGAGGGGTTAACTCAGATGGCCAGTGATGCTAATTTTAAGGTCAACATTGTTAATTGTTCCATTCCTCATGTAAGAGAGAAGATGGAGGGTCACAGATCTGCGTGAATTACTGTGAGGGAGGTCTCATTTTGGTGCCACAGGTGGGTGGGAGATGCCACCACTTATTTTTCACAGTCAACAGGAAACCGAGCCTAGCAGAGCCTATGTGCATGTTGAGCAAGCTGCATCAAGGGAACCAGGCTCCAGGAGCCTAGTGGAGCTCAGAGAGCTGCACAATTGTGTTTTGAACATCTGCACAATCTGTGAGCAGTGTCTCATTTTAGTGACAAGTGGGTGGAACTTATGTTCATAGAGCTTTGAAAAACACCATTAACTTCTCCCCATCGCAATCTGACCCCTGGTTTAAGGAAACTGAAACTGACTGCTTAGAGACAATGCCTCTGTGCCACCAGTATTCCTCATATGTCTGGACTTTATCTGTATCTGATTTGGAGACAATTTCTGCTATACAGTACATATAAGGAGTCTTGTAAAGTCAATGCGATCAGTATCTGGCTCTTGGACTGTAAGACTGATGTAAGATTGACTGTAAGATTTGTGTAGCCCAATTCACATGTCAAGTGCAATATAGCAACTCTCAGTGATTTGTCAATTATAATTTTGTTAATTCAATTGTCAGGAAAAAGCTAATTGCTGTTATTTTATTTTATGTATTATTTATGTTATCATAATACCCAGTTAAGATTGGGTTCCCATTGTGTAGGCACTGTTTAAACATATAGATCCCTGCTCTGAAGAGTTCATAGTCTAATGGAAGACCACACAGGAGTGAGCATGTAAAGGAGCTGTCCCTGGTGCTGTTGAGAGAGGCGTAGTGGAACCATGAGCCCTAAAAGTCCTGCCTTTGTGGGGAATGAAGGGGCAGGAAAGCTCAACTAGCTCCCTGCATCCTGGGGTTGCTGCTTCAAAACTATCCTTCCTGGAGAATACTGGGGCCCTCTGAAAGGAAAATTTCCCCTGGAAAGATCCATGGAGAACTGGTGGACTGCTGTGGCCACGTGTTCACCAAGACCTGGTTCCTGTGGGTTTGACAAGCTCTCTCCTATTGCCCCTCATTCTACTGCTAAGTCTTCTCTTCTTGCAGGATGTACTTAGCAGAGCTGGTCAAAACTTGGAATTTCCATGTTGAAAATTGGAACAAAACCAAATATTTTAGAAATTTCCCATGATGCAGTTTTTAATTTTTTTATTTTAGATTTCATTTTATTTTCTGTTTCCTCTCTCCCTCCATTTTCATATTTGTCTTATTTTTATATTATTTCATGACTTGTCAGTTGTAGTGCATATTATGCACTGTCATAATGTGACATAATGTAGCTGACATCAAAGTGTCTTCTTTATGTTGTAATGAAATGACAGTTGACACTCAAACAGGAGACACTTTGGTGTAGAAAAGAAGATATTTCAGTCATTATGAAATAACAGCTGTCCTTAATGATTTGAAAAATAAAATAAAATACAATTTCAACTATTGTCATATTATGCCATTTGAATATTATGTCATGTTATGCACTACTGCTACTACTGACATGTCATGAAATAACGTAAAAATAATAAAAATACTGTAACAATGAAAAATCCCCAAAACTAAATATAATTTGAAATTTCAAAATTCCTAAATGAAATTGACATTCTGAAACAAATTTTCATTCCAAAATGAAATTTCAAAATTCACTGAAATGAAAATGTTTACATGATTGTTTCATTTCAAAATAACTGTTTTTTCTCTGCAGGAATTTTCTCAAAAGGCTTTTATTTTGATGACAACAGCATTTGCTTTTTAAAAACATGTTTTGATGAAAAATTTCTGACCAGCTCTACCACTTAGTCTAAGGAACCAGTCTTTTTTAGTTACATGTACAGTTAGTATTAACTGTATCCTGGAACTAAATTATTTAGTACTTTAACCTGACCTCTAGATTTGTATGCCCAATTTTTTGAATACCTAACTTTGAACACCTCAAAAAATTGAATTTGAGCACACAGATTGGGTAGTTAGATGGCGGACTAGGGGAACGCTATTTGCATGTGGAAAAAATTGCACTTTTGAAAATGTGTCCAGTGGTATTTAGAGGATGAAGAAGAAGAATCCGATTTGCTTCTGCATTTCCCACTGGAAATTATTGACAACATTCTCTGACAGGAGCTACTGACCTTCACTGATTGCACATCTGGATATATTTTTTCACTTGGCATGTTTCCACATGAAATCTCTTGTCCAGATGGAGATACTAAAAATGCTTTCACTTTTCTTCTTTTCTGCATATTTATTTTTTGACTTCCAATACAATACTTTTAAAGACATTCATGTACCATAATTGTTGTAAATATCAAGTTAAATAAGAATTAATTCTACTCAAGCTACTCAGAATTTCATGGAGGGTAGGTCCATCAATGGCTATTAGCCAGGATGGACAGGGATGCAAAACCATGCTCTAAAGTGTCCCTAGCCTCCATTTGCCAGAAGCTGGGAATGGGCGAGAGGGGATGGATCACTTAATGGTTTCCTGTTCTGTTCATTCCCTCTGATGCACCTGGCATTGACCACTGTTAGAAGACAGGACACTGGGCTAGATGGACCATTAGTCTGACCCAGTATGGCTGTTCTTATGTTCTTAATTAAAGTACATCCGTCTGGGCTTGATCATGCATACCTTATGCATCCCAAAATTATATTGATGTCAATGGGAATTTTGGGTGCACAATGAATGCAAATTTGGGTCTCCTTAAGTTATATTTATAGCTTACATGGACAATTGCTCCCCTTGTAAAATTTTCTTTCCTTATTCCCATAGTAGTCCTAAACTTTAAGCATAGACTTTAAAAAAAGGAGTGCCTAGCTTGGCTCTAAAGTCCACATTTAAATTCCTAGATAAGAGCCTTCTTTTTCAAAAATGTTGAGCCACTGACTGTACTTATGAAAATTAGCACTCAAATGTGGATTTAGGAGTAGACCTTGGCAGTTCCAAAAAATAAAATAAAATAAATTTGGTTCAGGTCACACCAAATCTGAAAATTCTGAAACATTTTTGTAAATCAAATGTCAACAAAAATGTTTTGGGGTTTTTTATTGGGGGAATCAAACAATATGTTTTGTTCATCCAAGGAGGTGACGGTGGTGCTTGTCATGAAACTTTCAGCCCAGTGGCTAGGACTCTCACTTGTGGCATGGGAGACCCAGCTTCTGTTCGCCCCTTTGTCTGATGTAGAAAATGGATCTGAACTTATATAAAATACTTGAAAAGTCATTGGGCCAGAGAAAGAGTTTGAGAATGACTCTATAGTCTGGGAGGTAGGATATTTACCAGGGAGACGGGAGCTGCAAGTTTAAGTCCCTGCTCTGACTATTTCTACACAGTGCAACAACTTCAAGAGGAGAGACTGAGAGAGCCCTACTTTAGAATATCCTCTAGGCCAGTGATTATGGCACTCTCCTGCAAAGTAGGAGAACCAAGTTCAAATATCTGCTCCACAGCAGGTAGAGGGGGGAACTGAATCTGCATGTCCTAAATCCTGAGTGAATGCCCTAACCACTGGCATAAAAGGAAATGGGTACAACCTCCTCTAGATATTTTGTGAATAGAGTCTAAGTATCACCAAAAATTTTGTCCAAAAAATTTCACCCAGCTCAATTTAGAAGCCTAATTTTAGGCACTCAGTAGGCAAATCTTGGCCTTAAATATTAATGAATCTATTTATGTAGAACTGTGTGTATTGTTAAAAGTAGTTGAAAGATTTTTGTTGGCAGCAATCAGCTACTGTTGAAGATTATTAGAAACTTTTATATGGAGAGTATTCTTGTTAATATTAGTACTGTGAACATGCCAATACTTGTCACAAGCCCCATGGCCCACAGAAGCTTGACATTTGTTCAGAGGAGAATAAATTATGTCTTTACATTCATCCAGCTGTGTATTTTTTATGGTAGAGTCTTTAGTGGGATTAATCACATGGCCATTTCACATTAGAACTGTCAAGAACTCTCTTAGTGCAAGAATAATACATTAAATGCAGTCTAGTTATTGCTCATGGCTCTCCTGCTGTGAACTCTATTTTTTCCTCTTTCCCTTTCCCATTTCCTGGGCTTGTTGCAAATACTTCAAGAGACATATACTGCTGTGGACTTAAATTGGGACACTTCCCTGGACCTCCCAGATGCTAAGTTTTTATAAAACCTACAACCAGTAGAAGTATTTCCACATAATTTTAACATCCACTTAAAACAAAAGCCTTTACACAAATAAACAGCCCCCTGAAGAATTGGAAACCTAAACAACGCAGCACTAAGACCTACAGTGGATTTTCAAAGGCATAAGTGGAAGGAAGGAAGCACCCAACCCATGCTGAAAGTCAGTCAGTGGAAGTTCTAGGCCTGACTCTCCGTTGTGTCTGTCACAATGTCACTTTTATATGTGAAACTGTCTTAAACAAAAGGGATGCTGAATTGATTGGTTTTCATTATCCAAACTGAGAGAGAGACCAGAAAAAAGTAAACAAAAGTTCAGTTGCTTCAAATGCTTACACACATACTTAATTTTAAGTACAAGAAGAGTCCCAATGGAGTCAATGCATGCTTTACTGGATTGGAACCAGAGAGCCTAATCAGTGAGGAATAAATTGAATTTTAAAAATATTTTCAGTTTTAATAATTGAGTATATTAGTAATGGTAGAAAATGTTTTTGCACTGTCAGTGTTAAAGGGTTTGTTCAATAGCATTTTAATTTTATGACCGAGCTATGTTCCAACAGAACAATGAAATCATCAACCAATAAGAAGAGCTCTTCATTCCTATCCTCATGTAACAGTTTGCCTCTCTCCTATTTTCATGTCTGCTAACACTGACATTTACTGGTGAACATCACATGGTGAAGCAATTTTGCATTTTATTACTGATGATTTGCAGGGTTTGACTAGCCAGTTAGTCCAACTTTTTAAGAATGGCACCTTAAAGTGTACTCCAGTTGGAAATGTTCATGATGATATTGGCGCAGGAAATCAATGTTTTGATATCAAGGTGTCAGACGATCCTATTTGTTATAAAAGTGGTAGTCCAGAATGGAATGAAGTGTTATTTCTATAACTTCTGACAACAACAATTCATCTTATTTACTTGGCCAGCTTTGAAAAAAAGGGTATTATTCTAGAGGATCTAATGGAGTGATTAATGTATCTGTAGATCAACTTTACTTTGCTGTGCAAACTTGGCATCTGTTTCTTAATATATTTATCCAAATGAATTGGAAGTCTATTACATATATTATATAGCTGCTTTGTCTTAATGAAAAAAAGGGAATAATTTGGTAGCATATTATTAATAATATATTTTTGCAGTAGTTTGTGAAATACAATGAATTGCTATTTTTATGAGTAAGATTTTTGTCTATGCACTTTTCACTATGTACTGAGTTCCTAACTGCAGAAAATTATATTGTCCTGGAGAAGTAACACCACTAGAGTTAAGGTTGTGACTAGCTTATCGTTTAACAGCTGATTTTTCTAAGTTTGATAAAGTGCACATGGTTACTCAGATTGTCTTGAAAACTGCTATGCTTCCTGGAGATCTGCCGTAGGGTTAGAGGTCCAGTGAAGGTTGTGTGTAATGCCTTGTCCTCTTCCAGAATGTTGAGTGAACTGATATTTAAACCTCAAAAAACTCCAGGAAATAATAAGTTAAGATAAAACAAACGTAAACCCCTGAAAACTAGGAAATACAGAGTTAAAATTTACAACACCAGTGAAGCATAGGAAAAGTCCAGGTATCCAGTAGGAGAGCTGAGCTTAGAATGGCAGTTTTTCAGTTTGACTGTATTGGATTAAATAGGACCTTACAACTTCTAGAAGTACAAGAGACTATATGGTGGTCTGTCCCCAACAGTGTCCTCGAAGAGCTTCCAGTCTCTCCTCTGATTCTCTCCCGATTATAGAAACAGAAGCTTCAGATTTGGGTTTGGTGCTCACTTGGGTCTCTCAAAAGCTCATGGCCTATGGAATCCAAAGGAAACCAGGCTCTCTATACATATATATTGGAATTGAAGGCCATCAGACCCTATAGCTACATTGTTTTTCCACAAGTGAGAAGACATAAATAAATACAGATGATGATTGATTGACATGGCAACACATCAAAGAAAGGCTTGGACCACAACAATAAGCCATAATGCTGCTGGTAGCAGTGTGGAGTGGGAAAGAGTTTTGAGGGTAGCAGTGCACATGATAAATAAAATACTGCAGTTGAGACAGCTTGGATCATTGACTCTCATGTGATCACCATAGCTTGAGGATTTTACAGAGGCTAAGGCCACACAGAAGGAAGAAGCTGATCTTCAAGACACTTATGTATGTCTACCAGCACAGACTAGCTACTCAAATGGCAATTCAAGAAGGATTTATGGAATTTTCAAATAGCTTTACTGTGTCTTAGATGTCCCCTATCCAGCTTGTACCCTAAATAGGTATGTGCAGAGTGACAACTTGTGTAAGGGACAGCTTTGGGAGCAAGACCTCTGGGCAGTAGCAGGCAAAAAGCTAGTTGAAGACAATCAGAGGGAGGATAACATAGAACACACTTTTTCAACTTAGGCTGTGTCTCCCCTGCCTAAATGTTGGGTTTTTTTAACTGCAAGATAGCTGATATCAGCTATCTTGCTGTAAACGCCTCGTGGAGATAAGGGCCAGGCAGTTTTTATTGCATGTACCTAGGTGTGAATGCGCCTAACTAACTCATGGTAAAAACTATAGAACCTTGTCTCCACTAGAATAGTACAGTGAGATAGACAACCTACAGAAGTTCTCACTGTAAAAAACCCACCCACCTTTTTGGCAGTGAAGACATAACCTTAGTGTCCATAACATGCTGTGTGCTTAAAACCAGCTAATAATGTAGAAATCTTACCAGAACACACATTGCTTTTTGTGGGCTTCTGCTTTAAAAACAATGTATAACAAGTTGTAACGATGCTGGTTCTGATGGGATCTAACTGAGAGCGCCAGTTCAGGACAAATTGTTTCAAGCAGGGCAGTTACAGCCCAAGGCTGGGGTTTCTGTGCACACCAAGGCAAACCAAACCAGCCAAACAGAGACGACTTTGGTCTCACCCCACTGCTAACCACAAGTCACACAAGCAATTCCCTTAGACACTCCAGTTTCCCAGTATCACCACCAGTCCCACTCGTTATGGGGACGAATGGTTATGAAAGCAAATATCCCAGTAAAAGAAAAAAAGGTTCTCTCGATCCCAAAGGACCAAGCCCCAAAGCCAGATCAATATACAAATCAGATCTTACTCACAAATCGCGCTGTTGCCAATCCTTTAGAATCTAAAATCTAAACGTTTATTCATAAAAGGAAAAAGATATAGATGAGAATGAGAATCAGTTAAATGGAATCAATTACATACAGTAAATTCTTGGCAAAGTTATTGGTTCAGGCTTGCAGCAGTGACAGAATAAACTGCAGGTTCAAATCAAGTCTCTGGAGAATATCCACAGCTGGGATGGGTCTCTCAGTCCTTTGTTCAATGCTTCAGTGTAGCAAAGTTCCTCCAGAGGTAAGAAGCAGGATTGAAGACCAGATGGAGGAGCTGCAGCAGCTTTTTATATTCTCTTGCCATGTGGTCTCTCTTTCTTTGTCCCAAAGACAAGCATTCCATCACATGGCCTGGAAAAACCTCAGAGTTCTGTCCATAGGCATGTCCCTGCATACCTTGCTGAGTCACAAGGCATGTCTGCCTTCTCTCAATGGGTCAGTGGTATAGGTGATAGTCCGTAATGGGCCATCAAGCAGGCTAGGCAGAGCTGACACCAACTTGTCTGGGGTGTCACCCAGAAGAATAGAAACTATATATGTATTCTGCTACTTCATAAAGAAAGATCATTATAGATTGAGGATGGCCCTGTTTTTCCATCACTTTACATATTACACATGTGATCTGTCACATAAAACCCCTTTATTCTCTGAAAAATATTTTCTATTTATTTTGATTTAATGTATTAAAAGGCACCTACCTATACCAGGCGGTAGGTGCTCTGGAAGTCATTAGGAACACAATCCATAAAAACAAAAATAGTAACAAAGAACACTACTGGAAAAGGGCAGCTTATCTGCTGATGCTGCTGTCAGAGCAGATTATTTGATTATGCACTGGTTTGCTATTTATTTATCCTGTGACTGGTTTGAGTTCAATCCCTAGTTCTCAGTCTGCAAATATTTGCTACACACATTGGCCTTGATCATAAAATGAGCACCACACAGACAGAAGACTACACTCACAGGGAACCGCATGGACTTCACTGCAGGAGAGGGGTTGTTATGCTAACTGCTTAATCAATCTGGTTTTACTTTTGAGGGCCTGACGGGGTTCTGTCTAAATCTGCTGCTGCTGGCAGATCTTGCTATGCTGTGGTTTCCTTATTTGATATATTTCTACAACTTCCTATAAGCAGTTTCTTCGTCTTGGTCTTACTCACCAGTGCTTTGGTGCACACCCTGTTTGTTTTTTGTTATTAGGCAAGAACTACGATGAGACAGCTGTATAATTATTTTGCTGCTAGAATTCTTTCAGTATTTTCTTATATTATATTTCTTATATTTCTTCTTTGGTACATACCTTGCCGCCAATCTTGGAAGCAATAATGATGAAAGGGGGCACTGCTGGGGGAGGTCCACAAGATGATGTTATTTACAGGAATAGGGTATTATCTATTTAAAGACTTGAAGCCCTCTAATGGTGCTCACACTGTTTTATGTACAGCTGGTTGAAAAATTTTCTTTGGAACAGTTGAAAAATGCATTTTTAATTCAATTGAAATGTTTTGTGGGACTGTGTTGATTTTGATATCATTTTTTGTTGTAAATTGTTTCAATAGTGTGATTTTGATTCATAGAATCTTAGACTTTAAGGTCAGAAGGGACCATTATGATTGTCTAGTCTGACCTCCTGCACAACGCAGGCCACAGAATCTCACCCACCAACTCCTGTAATAAACCTCTAACCTATGTCTGAGCTATTGAAGTCCTCAAATCATGGTTTAAAGACTTCGAGGTGCAGAGAATCCTCCAGCAAGTGACCCATGCCCCATGCTGCAGAGGAAGGCGAAAAACCCTCAGGGCCTCTGCCAATCTGCCCTGGAGGAAAATTCCTTCCCGACCCCAAATATGGCAATCAGCTAAACCCTGAGCATGTGGGCAAGACTCACCAGCCAGCCACCCACCCAGGAAGGAATTCTCTGTAGTAACTCAGATCCCACCCCATCTAACATCCCATCACAGGCCATTGGGCATATCTACCGCTAATAGTTGAAGATCAATTAATTGCCAAAATTAGGCTATCCCATTATATCATCCCTTCCATAAACTTATCAAGCTTAGTCTTTTGCTCCCCCCCCCACTGCTTCCCTTGGAAGGCTGTTCCAGAACTTCACTCCTCTGATGGTTAGAAACCTTCATCTAATTTCAAGTCTAAACTTCATGATGGCCAGTTTATATCCATTTGTTCTTGTGTCCACTTTGGAACTGAGCTTAAATAATTCTTCTCTCTCCATGGTATTTATCCCTCTGATATATTTATAGAGAGCAATCATATCTCCCCTCAGCCTTCTTTTGGTTAGGCTAAACAAGCCAAGCTCTTTGAGTCTCCTTTCATAAGACAGGTTTTCCATTCCTCAGATCATCCTAGGAGCCCTTCTCTATACCTGTTCCAGTTTGAATTCATCTTTCTTAAACATGGAAGACCAGAAGTGTACACAATATTCCGGATGAGGTCTCACCAGTGCCTTGTATAATGGTACTAACACCTCCTTATCTCTACTGGAAATACCTCACCTGATGCATCCCAAGACCGCATTAGCTTTTTTCACGGCCATATCACATTGATGGCTCATAGTCATCCTGTGATCAACCAATACTCCAAGGTCCTCCTCCGCCTCTCTTACTTCCAAGTGATGCGTCCCCAGTTTATAACAAAAATTCTTGTTATTAATCCCTAAATGCATGACCTTGCACTTTTCACTATTACATTTCATTCTATTACTATTACTCCAGTTTACAAGGTCATCCAGATCTTCCTATATGATATCCTGGTCCTTCTCTGTATTGGCAATACCTCCCAGCTTCGTGTCATCTGCAAACTTTATTAGCACATTCCCGCTTTTTTGTGCCAAGGTCAGTAATAAAAAGATTAAATAAGATTGGTCCCAAAATCGATCCCTGAGGAACTCCACTTGTAACCACCTTCCAGCCTGACAGTTCACCTTTCAGTGTGACCAGATGTAGTCTCCCCTTTAACCAGTTCCTTATCCACCTTTCAATTTTCATATTGATCCCCATCTTTTCCAATTTAGCTAATAATTCCCCACGTGGAACAGTATCAGATGCCTTACTGAAATCGAGGTAAATTAGATCCACTGTGTTTCCTTTGTCTAAAGAATCTGTTACCTTCTCAAAGAAGGAGATCAGATTGGTTTGACAAGATCTATCTTTTGTAAAACCATGTTGTATTTTGTCCCAATTACCATTGACCTCAATGTCCTTAACTACTTCCTCTTTCAAAATTTTTTCCAAGACCTTGCATACTACAGATGTCAAACTAACAGGCCTATAGTTACCTGGATCACTTTTTTTTCCTTTCTTAAAAATAGGAACAATGCTAGATTATCCTTAACCTCCACTCCGTCCTCAGTGTTTAGCGGTCCCACTTCTTCTTTCTTTGTTTTCTTCTTATTTATGTGGCTATAGAACCTTTTACGATTGGTTTTAATTCTCTTTGCAAGGCCCAACTCTACATGGATTTTGGCCTTTCTCACTTTATTCCTACATGTTCTGACCTCAATAAGGTAGCTTTCCTTGCTGATGCCTCCCATCTTCCACTCCCTGTATGCTTTCTGCTTTTTCTTAATCACCTTTCTGAGATGCTTGCTCATCCAGCTTGGTCTACAACTCCTGCCTATTATTTTTTTCCCCTTTCTTGGGATGCAGGCTTCTGATAGTTTCTGCAACTTTGACTTGAAGTAATCCCAGGCTTCCTCTGCCTTTAGATCCACAAGTTCTTCAGTCCAATCCACTTCCTTAACTAATTTCCTTAATTTTTTAAAGTTAGTTCTTTTGAAATCAAAAGCTCTAGTTACAGATCTATTTTTGTTTATCCTTCCATTTAGTTTGAACTGAATTAGCTCATGATCGCTCGAACCAAGGTTGTCCCCTACAACCATTTCTTCTATGAGGACCTCACTACTCACCAAAACCAAATCTAAAATGGCATCCCCTCTTGTTGGTTCAGCAACTACTTGATGAAGGAATCCATCAGCTATCGCATCCAGGAAAATCTGATTCCTATTATTATTACTAGCACTTGTCCTCCAGTCTATATCTGGGAAGTTAGTCTCTCATGTTCACACAATTCCCATTAGTATTTACTTCATTAAAAACATTAAAGAGGTGTCTATCCATACCTAGATCGGATCCCAGTGGTATATAGCACACCCCAAGCACTGTCCTGGGGAGGCTCTAGTAGCTTTCTTCCCCAGTGTGATTTTTGCCCAGACAGACTCTGTCTTATCCATTCCATCACTTCTTATTTCTTTACAGTCTGCCTCATCATTGATATACAATGTTACTCCACCACCTTTGCCTTTATTTCTGTCTTTCCTAAACAGCACATACCCTTCAATACCTGTAGTCTAGTCATGACTACTATTCCACCATGTTTCTGTTATCCCTATAATATCTGGTTTCACTTCCTGCACCAGTAGCTCTAGTTCTTCATTTTATTACCTAGGCTCCTCACATTAGTGAACAAACATCTTAATTTTTGCTGTTTGGCCTCGCTCACATTCTTTACCCGATTAGGCAGAGACATTCTACCGCCAGTATCACCTACTAGACTGGTATGTACACTACCCTGCCTCCCTTTCTCCTTATGTCCATTCTCCTACCCACAGCTGTATCCTTTCTTACTTTGTTTTCTTCCCTCTCAATGTTAAAATCCAGCATGGAGATTACATGTACATCTCCCCCAGATTCATAGTTTAAAGCTCTCTTGATCAGTTGTGCCATCCTAGAAGTTTATTTCCTATTTCTGATTCATTTTGTTTGGACTTTTATATTATATTAAAGTATTAATTTAACATATTATACTTATATGCTGTGTATTTAATATTGTGTATATAAATATTAACATATTAAATACAATATAATATAAGTCAAAATAAATTGAAACCACACTTGAAACAAAACATTACAATACTATCTTCAGGTGTATCAAGCTCATTAATATGGTGGGCCTGATCCAATAACCTGCCAGTTGGTGTGGGTCACGTTCATTAAATGTTGTTAAAATATAAATAGGTAAAGATAAACCACGTTGGTAATTACTTTGATTTAGATTTTAGTGACTGTTACTGCTGCTCCCCGATATCTGGTATCTCTTAGTGCTCCTAAGCAAATGCCATTTCCCTTCACTTGGACACATACCAGCTTCTGTCAGACTTATGTCTCTCCAAAGCCTCTTAAATGTGACCAAGCGGTCCTACACCTATGTGCGAGGTTTGCTGGATTGCTGTGCTGGAGTCTGGACGACAGCAGTGTGATTTGTAGTGCACAGCAGTATGTTGAACTCCAACTGCCCCGAGTGGACCCTGATGGTACACTCTAGATGTTCCTTAGTTTGCCCTGGTGTGTTACGGTTTGAAACAGGACTACATCAGTGCATATTAGCAGGGTCTACATGGGAGAGTTGTAATGCAGACTCCGGGATCATGCAGACAAGTTCAAAGATTCATGGGATGTCCAAAGGCTGAATGGAACTATTCTATGGGCTGGATCCAGGCCATACAAAGATTCATGGGATGTCCAAAGGCTGAATGGAACTATTCTATGGGCTGGATCCAGGCCATACATTGGACAGCTCTCTTCTAAATGAATGGTTTTTAAGTTTTTGTTTTGAGGGACATTTTAAAAATTCAGCTTTTTGTTGTGATTTAGAACTATTTTTTTCAGAATTTCCTATAGAACAGAAATTCCAGTTCCTGACCAGATCTGTTTTCACATTTGCCAGAAATCAGTCAAAACAGCACTATGTATATAGATAGGAGGTCTTGCATATTTGTGTGTAGTTAGTAAACTCAGCTGTGCCTATGTGGTTTCTTTGTATTCTTGTTGTCAAGGAAAGAGGAAAAGATGTGCATAGGAGAGTTTTGGCAGCTGGGTCATGGGCTGGAAGGGAAAAGATTGTTCCTTCTTGCATCCCTTACTATTCCAATTAACGCCTGTCAGCATTTATGCAAATTTGACTTTATTCATTGGCCCAATGCAGACCTTTAGAGAAACAGGGTAAAGTGTCAAGGTGTGAGAGGCCAAGTGCTTTTTAGGTGCATACACACTGAACCAAAACTGTGAGCAATTTCGCTTGCTCAACTGGCAGACAAATCCTTTTAGTGACCAACCTGGGCTTATTGTGTAGTAACTCTACAAAAACTGGAAGAAAACATTGTAAAGGAAATGGAACAAATCCTAAAAATAGCAATATTCCCAGTTTTCAGGGGCCCTAGACATGATAGAATGTACACTGTACTTATTCATGACAGCAGTAAGTGCTGCTTCTGAGCATGCTCTCTTTGCACTCCTTTAAGCCATTCTGCTTTCGTCAGCTCAACATAGGCATAATACCTCAGGCTATGTCTTCACAATCACTACAGCTCTGCAGGCTCCTGTTCTGATCTATACTACCCAGCACTACTCCAGTGGAAAAGCCAATATGCAGCTTTATGTTTTTAATATTTTGTTACAATATTTTGTTTGGAGGTGCGAGCAGCAGGACAGACTAGCTGCCTGAGTAAGTACCTAGGTGGGATCACATTTGGGGCAGCTAGATGCTTGTGCCACTATGGCTACACTTCTGTTTTTGCCACGTTCGCTCAATCAAAGCTCGTGGTGTTTGTCTACCCAAGCTGGAAATTACACCTCCAACTCAAAGTGGAAGCTTGATTATTCTCGATCAAAAGCTCGATTCTTTGCATATTACTAAATACTTTAGAGATCTTCTTTCCAAAACCTTTCAGTTTATTGAGACTTTCAGGTAGCTGTTTCTTTTCTTGCTCTGAGGAGCACATTGTACTTTGACTGTATTAGTGCATTGTGGGATTACATCGTAAGAACTCCATATCATTGATATTTATATGTCCATATCTAGGACATCATAAAGCTAGTGCCCAGAGTGGTGCTAACTGTTCTAGACAGGATAAGTTACAGATAGGGCCATGATTTTGCTGGCAAGTGTTGAGTGGGGCAGAGCCTTTGCCTGATTTCCATCCAGCTCTATTTGTAGAGGCAAGCAGTTGATGTTCTTGCACTCCAGGATGGTCATTATGCCTGAGCCTTTATACCGTTCCCCACTCTTCATGTATCCATGCAATGTGAAGTGCAAGCTGGTCCTAAAGGAACACACAGAAAAGGCTTACCAAAAAGCTTTACAGTAGTCACAATAAACACAGAGATCATGGTGAGAAGAACTCTGAAACATTCTGTAACATGTAAAGTGTCAGGCTAGGTATTCATTACCCAGGTGTAACAGAACATGTGTTCTTTAGCCTATAATAAGCATGAGGTAGAACACTTTCTGGAATTCCCACTGAGAAATGATGCCTCTACAGCACTCCTAATGTGGGTAGTAGGCTGTGCCTTAGAGACACATTTGAGTGTTTATTGTTCTGTGTTGTAGTTCATAGAACAAATCTGCCCCAGCACCATGTTATCATCCAGAAAATTTGAAATAAACTAATTCATAAAAATGTTCTCAAGTTCCATTAAGTTTATAGCGTATTCATGGTCCCCATTGTGCAAGGCGCTCTGGAAACACCAAGCAAAAAGGTTGTCCCTGCCCCAAAGAACTTGCAATCAAAGCAGAAGACAAAAGATGGATATGGACACACAGGGAAGTACAAGGAAACAATGAGACATTTTTAGTAAGCATGGTAGGCTGCTATCTCAGCACACAAGAAGCCTTACCATTGTCAAGTTTTTATAGGCATCATGGCAAAGGAGAGTTTTGAGGAGGGATTTGAAGGAGAATAATGAATGAGTTTGCAGATGTTTACAAGGAGCTTCTCCCAAGCACGAGGGGCAACATGGGAGAAAGAACAGTGGTGCTTGTTTGAAAATTTAACACCTGGGCAATGGGGTGGCTGGTATCATGGGCTGGTAGGAGTCAACATTTCAGTAATGAATGAGAGATATTAGGTAGGGGATAGGTTGAAAAGGGCCTTGAAAGTGAAGAGAAGCAGTTTTTGTTTGGTGCAGTAGAGAAGAGGGAGCCAGTGGAGGGATTCCAAGAAAGGGGTGATATGGTCAAAATGATGGGCTAGGAAAATGATCTTTGTGGCAGCATTCTGAATGGATTTCAGAAGGGCAAGATTGCATTTGTCAAGGCCAGAGAGCAAGATATGGCAGAAACTGAGATGTGATATGACGAGAACTGGGATAAGAATTTTAGCTGTAAGGATGGATAGGAAGACTGTATTTTAGTGATGTTATGTAGAAAGAATCTACTCGGTTTAGACCTAGTCTGAATGTGAGGACCTTAATAGAGGTTTGAATCAAAGATGACATCCAGGTTGTGGGCCTGAGTGACAGGCAGGATGGTGGTGTTGTCCACAGTGATTGAGGAAGGAGGTGTGTGGGACGGCCTGGGGGGAAAGATTAAGAGCTCTGTTTTAGCCATGTTGAGCTTGAGCTGATGGCTAGACATCTTCAAGGAGATGTCAGAGAGACAGACCAGATTTTAGTTTGGAACGAGTAGACAGGCCTGGAATAGAGAGAGTTGTCAGCAGCCAGATGGTAGTTGAATTTGTGTTTGCAGATGGGATGACCCGGAGATAAAGTAGGTAGGGGGAGAAGAAAAGGGAGTAAGGACAGAGCCCTGTGGAAATGTCACCAAGAATTGAAGGCAAATGAGGAGAATTCTCCAAAGGATATGTTGAAGGAGTGATTAGAGAGGTAGGAGGAGAACTAGGTCATGAAAGCCAAGGTGAGAACAAAGATTTCAAGAAGAGGAGCATGATTGATGGTACCAAACATGGCTGACAGGTCAAGAAAGATGAGGATGGAGTGCTGGCTCTGACCTTTGGCTAGGAAGAGGTCCTTAGAGATTTTAGGTTTCAGAGTAGCAGCCATGTTAGTCTGTATTCGCAAAAAGAAAAGAGGTACTTGTGGCATCTTAGAGACTAACAAATTTATTTGAGCATAAGCTTTCGTGAGCTTCAGCTCACTTCATCGGACACATTCAATGGAAAATACAGTGCAGAGATTTATATACATAGAGAACATGAAACAATGGGTGTTACCATACACACTGTATCGAGAGTGATCACTTAAGGTGAGCTATTACCAGCAGGAGAGAGGGGGGAGGGGGGGAACCTTTTGTAGTGATACTCAAGGTGGGCCGTTTCCAGCAGTTGACAAGAACGTCCGACTGGTTTTTGAATGTTACAACAGAACCACTAACCCAGGAACCTATCCTTGCAACAAAGCCCGTTGCCAACTGTGTCCACATATCTATTCAGGGGACACCATCATAGGGCCTAATCACATCAGCCACACTATCAGAGGCTTGTTCACCTGTACATCTTCCAATGTGATATATGCCATCATGTGCCAGCAATGCCCTTCTGGCATGTACATTGGTCAAACTGGACAGTCTCTACGTAAAAGAATAAATGGACACAAATCAGATGTCAAGAATTATAACATTAAAAAACCAGTCGGAGAACACTTCAATCTCTTTGGTCACTCGATTACAGACCTAAAAGTTGCAATTCTTCAACAAAAAAAACTTCAGAGACAGACTCCAACGAGAGACTGCTGAATTGGAATTAATTTACAAACTGGATACAATTAACTTAGGCTTGAATAAAGACTGGGAGTGGATTGGTCATTACACAAAGTAAAACTATTTCCCCATGTTTATTCCCCCACCCCTCACTGTTCCTCAGACATTCTTGTCAACTGCTGGAAATGGCCCACCTTGATTATCACTACAAAAGGTTTCCCCCTCCTCCCCGGCTCTCCTCCTGGTAATAGCTCACCTTAAGTGATCACTCTCATTATAGTGTGTATGGTAACACCCATTGTTTCTTGTTCTCTATGTATAGAAATCTCTGCACAGTATTTTCCACTGAATGCATCCGATGAAGTGAGCTGTAGCTCACGAAAGCTTATGCTCAAATAAATTTGTTAGTCTCTAAGGTGCCACAAGTACTCCTTTTCTTTTTTTAGAGATTTTAGTGAGTGGTTTCAGTGGAGTGCAAGGAGCACAAATTAAATGTTTTAAAAAGTCAGTTTTAAATTCTTATTATTCAAGGGGGAAAAACAGGTTAATGGTCAAATACAGCCCTGAATTTCGATCTGAACTGTTTACAGCTCAGTTCACAAGAGACCAAATCCTGCTTTTGGATGTATGTACATGGCTCCTACTGGAAGTCAAAAGGAGCCATGTGCTCTGCACCTGAGGGCAGACTTTGACCCCAAGCAGGTGCTGTGAATAGCGTGTAATTTTGTGCTTATCACAAGGAGAAACAGGTAGGAAATAATGCAGACCTTTCTCATCTCCACTGGAGAGCTCTTTGGCTTATATGTTTATTCATTTCTTTTCCCTCAAAAATATGCATACCTAAGATAAATGCTTTTAAATCTGATACACTGAAGTTCAGAAAGCCATCTGCTAAGTTTGCAGCAACTTTGTATGTTTTCATGGAGTTTAATATTCTGTCATTCTGCTACTCAGAGTAAGTGTTCTACACACTTGAGTTGTTTATTTAGGTTACCTGGTGTTTTGAATATTATGCAGAGTAATTAAGTGAGCATGTGCTTCTAAATATTCTGAATGCTATCAGCAGTTCATATTTCAGTGTCAAGCAGAATTTGAAATATTAAATACTGTGTCATTAAATAAGTTCCTTCAACTACACTTGTGCAAAGTTGTTTACTTCCAAGCTAACGTGTAACTATCCAAAGCAAAGTACATTTGGTATCGACTAACACAGGTTTATGCATAGAACTACAACCAGTCCATCGCACATTTGCAGTGTGTTTAGTAGTCAGAATACATTGATTCTTCATATAGTGTAGTGATGGAATATAAAGTTTTATTTTTGTCACCACTCTGAACAGAGCATTCAGAATATATAACTATTTGGAATATAAATTGAATGCAAAGGTATTATTACCTTGAGCAATAATGATGAATAAATCCTCACTTCAGTGATATTTAAAGAGAATTTCTAAGTCATGAATTTGCTTAAAATCTTTTGGTAAATGACAGTTCTCATGTGCTTTGCTTACCAAAGCCTCAGGTATATGTTATGGAGGTGTCAATAGCAATTCCATAGGTAAGCTTGCCTGGAGGTTTCAACTGAAATCACAACTCCTCTTTTTCAAACTTTAATGATTGAGTTGTCTCCCAATTAGTACAATAACCCTTCAGAGGGCACTTGAAATTTCTTTGTGATTTTTTAAGTGAAATTTATGCTAACCATTGCAGCAGAAAACATTTAAAATGTTTTATTTTTGCTGAGTTTTCCCTCACATTTCCTTGCCATTTCCATAGTCCCCACAAATTCCATTCTCTCTCTCTCTCTGCCAGTTCCCATACACATTTTGGTAATATCTGCGATATTGGAACTTTACAGAATTAAGCAGAACTGTTATCTCCCTTCCTCATCATACCTTACTTGAGTTATGCCAAGATTAATTTCTGGAACTGCTCAAATAGTCAACTCCCCTTTTCAACAAAAATGAAAAATTTCAACATTTTTCATTTTCTTCATCAAATTGTACTTTAATTAAATGTTTTTCTAGCACCTCTATACCCAAATCACCAGCTGTGCTGTGCACGTAGTGACAGTGAGCCAGAAAGACAGACTGGGCGTGAGATGGACTCTGTATGAGGGTGAGCAGAGATGGGGAGAGGGAGGCTGAGTAACCTATCCAACAAATCAGTACTTTCTTTGAGACCTCTGCTATTTGTTTAATTTAGCTGCCAAGACTTTAATTAAGTACAGTGTACTTAGTCTGATTAGGCAGTCAGTGAAGTTGCCTAAGGACTTTCTCATTTGAACAATATCAAAATTAGAAAACAATCTGCTAGTTAAATAAGGTATCAGGATCAGATTGGAAGTGCTTGATGAGCAATATTTTCTGGAAATTTTTTATATCTTAAATCATTATTTGGAAAAATAATTTTAATGGGAAGCAAAGGTAAAATTTATTTATTAGAAAGGACAGCCAGAGACACGAAATGTTGATAGTTGGACACTTACACAGATTTGCCATGTGAATTGTAGAATATTTAAAATACTTCTATGTAAATGATTTATATTTATCACCTCAGTGAAGAAATTGCTCATGTTTAGTCATTTATCTACTGAAATAACCACCATGTAAACCCTGTTGATGGTTCTGATTCAGTGCTTACCCCATGGACAAGTGAAGTTAAGGAGGTTAAATTGCTTATCAGATTTGAGATGAAAACTGGAAGAAATCTGTTAAGCATCTAGACAAGTGCCTTTTAGAGCAACAGAGAAGTGTAATCACTGAGATGGCTGCTCACATTTGATGTAGAACCAGCTGAAAGGATTCATTTCTGAACAAAACCCCACATGTTCAAATGTACATAGAGATGGGGCTATGAGAAGATTGACAATAATGTAGCATAATAAAGAGTTCAAAGGATTGCCTAGAACTTCTTATCAGAACGGGACTATGGGAGACAATTTAAATGGAAGATGGATGAGAGCTGGAGACAGCCACCCAAGGTAACAAGACATAGCAAAAATTATTGTGTGTATGTACAATGTCTTGATCCCCAATCCTTATTAGAGCATCTAGGTACTACTATAATACCACTATTAAATAATAAAAATGCATTCCTACAGCTTATCATTAGATTGGATAGAGTGTGTGTATGTGTTCCTGGAAATGTATTGTTAGCAATTCATGGTTAAGTTGAGAAAGCCTTTACTTTGTTCAGAAATTTTTCTGAAGTTTGAAAAAGGCATAAAGTTAGTGTATAGAAAGGGGAGGTGAAGACATCTGCTCATTCCTTATTATCGTGTAATTGGTGCTTTGTATACTCTGTGGCGAGATGGATCTCAGTTCTGCAGAAAGACCTCTGGATTCTGTGGCAGTGTCATTTGTATTTAAAAAAATGGAGGGTTTGGATTAAATAAATGTAATGAATGAATAACTCAGTCACTACAGTAGCCCCTCTGCTGTTTGTTTCATATTAAATTTAGTTCATTTTATGCTGTCCCCACAGATTTCACTGTACCAGACATTTTCATACTGACAATTTATAACTGCAACGTAAAAGATAATCAGGGCACACCTGGCAGGTTTGGCAGTTGAGTAAAGCACAGCTGGAGCCTTTGGCAGTTGGGGATAGCCATCTTGCGTTTGTTTCTGTTAAAATGGTCAGAAGTGAAATAGCTGATAATGTTGAAATTGCTATCTCTAGTTTTTAGAGTTAACACCCTATTGAGATAAATGGGACAGTACATACCATCTATAGCACAGTTTAGGTAGCTATTACACTCAGTTCAAATTTTTTAAAGTTTTCTTCACAACCAGGATGACTAGAAACATACTGGATTTTCAAATAAAAGGTTAGATCCTGTCACGTAAACCTCTGAGAAGGGCTATAGCATATCTGTAACTGCAGAACACACTGGGCTCTGAATAGTCAGTCAGC